>NC_071574.1:4204154-4518112 GCF_024509145.1 Vidua macroura | reverse complement strand
GCTGTTAGGGAAAGCTGGTAATCAAGAGGTGAGTCTTATAGTCACACTGCAAGCTTAATAACTAGCTTAAATAGGAAGCAGAGAAATTGCAAATTTATACCAGGGGAAAAGGCTGGTTTGTCATGGTAGGAAAATGTTAAGAGCAGAGCACCTCAGGGGTCATGCTGCTGTATGGAATGATGACAGCACTAATGGTCCAGGAGAGGGGCTAAGCAGCTTGATCACCAACCCTTAAAAGAGATACAGCATTGGATTTGGTCAATCAAGGGTACATAGATGAACTGGGAAACCTTCCAAAAGGAGTTTCCAAAGTGCTTAGTCCAGCTGAACCCTCAGTGTGAGGAAACCTCTCCTGGCACGTAAGGACTTCGGTGGTGCCCAACGATTGCACAAACCCAGGCATATAATAAATATTTGACAGTACATTCAAGTGTTTGTGGCATAGTCATGTGAAAGCTTCTTCAAGAAGCTCAATGGTAAAGTAGTCAACTTTGCATGAAGAGGTCCAGCTCTGACCCATGCTTGGAAAATAGCCATGTTCTGGAAACAGAACAAGTTGGCTAATGCAGGCCTGGCATTTAAAATGCCAGAACCATTTAAAAGCAGTGTCTTCTGGGATGGTTTTGTGCCAAGTTGTATTTAACCCTCTGATTTTTGGTAGCAGGCATTAGCAGATCCCAAGTGGGCAGAGAGCGATCCTCCTTATATCTTGCCTTTAAGCCTTCCAGTTTCTGATAAGCAGTGGCCAAGGAAATTCCTCAACCAAAGACCTTCATGTTTAGAAACAATTCTAAGGAACAGCAAAAGGAATCTACAGTCTATTAACTTGTTTTAATCCCTGGCTGAGCCCATTCCTAGTTTTGGTCTGCACCCACAATTGCCCAGTTTTCTGGCAATAGTTGCATAGCAAGCAGCTTTTTCCTATTTCTCTCAAACAGGCTCAGAGATATCTTGCTGCAAAACCTGGAAAGAGAATAAATACTTTTCTGTGTGGGACTTTTAGTACCCACAATTTTCAGCTTCTGGTGTCTATTTCCTCACTGTTTTGTCAATTGTTAGGCTGTCTCAGGAGATTATTTTTGTTTATTAAAACTCCTAAACCACTGGAAATACTTGTAGCTTTCCTGCTGCCCATCCCCTAAGCTTTGTACTCTTGTAACTCATTAAAATGGTTCATTGGCAGATATGACAAGGATCAGGGCAACACAGAATAATCTTTGTAGCTGGGAGTAGTGAGAGATAGTAGGTGGAAAGAGAATATGGGAGCTCCTCTTTTTGGTACCTGTGAGTTAAGGGGTTTTGTGCCCTAAGCATGGCTTTACATCTCCTAAATTCCCATCCATTCTTCTCTGTGTTGTACATGTTCAAAAGAGTTGAGGATTGTCAAAAACAAGAGGATTTTTACAGCTTGTGAGTAGTTCTCAAGAAAACATGCAAGATGCTGAAAACCTGGAATCAGATTCTGTCTGTTTGGAAATTAGCATGAATTATTTTCCCTTTAATTATGGGGTTCCCCTGGATACCTGCATGCCTCTGGATACACTTTTTTCTTTAGTGAAGAAATGCAGACCTGTGGGCTAATGCACGACTTCAGCCATGCCTCCAGATGTGAAAAGCTAATGCATTCAGAAACTGTTTTCACGCACACTCTTGAATTTGAAGGAGACACACTGGGGGAAACACAGCAGGAATTCTTTATGTTCTGCAGCTTCCAGGCCTGCTCCTTATGCTCATGCAGCAAACCTCATTGGACAGCTGCTCTCAGGCTATTTTATTTTTTTTCCCTATGGGAGCGGTCACTTCACTTGAGCCCTTTGTTGCGATGGCTTCTGCTGTAACTCTGCTACAGAGATTTTTTTAGAGAGGCTCCTCAAAGCCAAAATTCCCTTTTTCCAGAAAGGCACGTGGCAGTAAATTAGGGGAAGGTTAGTGTGGGAAATGTAAATCTGATCGAAGGAGTGATAGTTTAAACAAACTTCGGCCCCGTTCCAGAAGGGCCCTTTATGCCCATGCTGTGCTCTGCTCATTGAGGTGGGAAGGGCACGTGCTGCCCACCTCGAGGGGTGCAGAATGTATCGCTGTGGTGTCGGCTTCCGAGTGGGTGAAATGGCAAATGCATGCCCCCGTTTACTAGAGCAGTGGTGAAATCTGATCTGCCAGAATTTGGTGCGTACTTCCACCGAGCCAGAAGCACTACGGTGTTAATCCCCTTCCCGCTGAGGCTTTGCCCTCCCAGGGTGGGGATGTGCACTGAGGTAGAGCTGGCTCCTCTCTGCCCCTGCTGCCTGGCAGAAGTTTGTGTAGATACGTGGCTTTACCCACTTCAGCCCAAACAAGCAAACGTGGCCGCAGAGAAGGACCTACCTGTTTGCATTGCAGCAGAGAGCAGTTATTACCCCCAGTCCTTTTCTCTGTTATCCCCTCTGTGTCACTGCTCACCTCCTGGGGTCTGTTTTCGTCGTGATTCCTACGCTGCGAATTTTTGATGCGTGAGTTTGAACGGGTGTATTGTCTTCTCACAGTAGAAGGGGAAAATGTTACATTGCATTGAAAAGAAATTACTTGGGGAAAAGAAGTTTTCAGAAGAGATGTTTTTTTCAGCATAACTTCTTAAAAACCTGATAGCTGTCTTTCATATTGTAAGCTTTTTCATTATCTAGTTTTACATCAAGCAGAATTTAAAAAATAAAGGGTGTGGGGCACCTTTCTCTTCTTAACTGAGCAATTCTTTTGAAGTATGTAAAATATTTAATGAGTGGTTTGGGGATTTTGTTGTTTTGCTTTTGATTATTTTGAATTTTGTTTTCCTTTTTAACACATTCCTGTCAGTAGGTTATCTTCACACAACTGCGAAGATAGCTCTAATATTTATAGGCTTTTTAAATTTTTGCAGTTCTGGCAAAGAAGTAAACTCCAACTACATAAGATGATCTTAAAGACTTTTTCTGACCTAAATTCTATGATTATAGAAAAAGTGAAGCCAGAGGATGTTAAATAAATAAATAAGACAAAAAGAGAAGATAAACAAGGTGAAAACCGCGGTCTTTAGAGAGGACATAGTTGACATGAAAACTTGTGAACTGTATTTGGAAAAATAAATAGTCATGAGAAGTAGTAAAAGCTGTTGTGGAGACAGCACCTTGCCCAAGGTTGCCAGCCAATTTGTGTTCTGTGGTTAAGTGTCACTACATTGTGGCTGGATGTCTCTGTGCAGTGTGTCTGCACTTACAAAAGCTGTGAATCAACAACTTCACTGTGTCAAACAGCCAGAAATTTTTCTTCTCTAATATGTTTCCCTTATAGAGCTTATAAGTGTTAATTGTAAGAATAGCAAGTGTTAAGCAGAAAAAAAAAAAAAAAATAGCATACAGCATTGGTCTTTAAAGGGAAAAAGCTCACTACCTTGAGGTACAACTATGTTGGAGTTCTGCTGAATAAAGTCAGAAAGATGAGATGCTTTGTTTTTTGAGTTCCTTAGTTATGCTCTGTCTTATTCCTCAGTTTCATAATATATATTCTGCTTTATCTGAGAAAGAAACCAACTAGTGCTTTTGAAGTACTAGGCTAAATTCATCCTGATCAGTCCAAGTGGAATTATACTGAGGAAGAGTTTGGTCCAGGCTTTCTGAATATACTGAGAGAACAATTATAACCTAACCTGCAAGAAAAGCATGGAAAAATCTGTAAGAGCACACTGTTGCCAACAGCATTTCTAAGGCACTTTTATTTGTCTTCCCTTTATTTTATGCTGATTACAGTTGTGTTTATTACATGTGTTCCCTTCTTCTTTTCTGTAGATTAACTATGGAAGGATAAATGTATTTGCACACAAATATGTTTACAATAGAAAACTTTGTCATCCTTCTAAAAGAAAAATCTATGTATTGCTTACAACTACAGATATATACTATTGCATCAGATCTTAAACATTTGTAAATTGAAAGAAATAGTATTCGAACTACTAGATTTGCTTTCAGCATAGGAAGAACTAAGATAATAAAAATATACTGTGTTTGTTTGTCTAAGGCACAACAGTGTAGAAAATTCAGATTATGTCTTCTCTCTCCTGTAAGAGACTCAGTATTCCCTACCTTCTCTCTGCTGGCTTTTATATGTTTGGACGTGTCATTTAGATTCTTGGTGCATCAGGTCGTATTGTCAATGGGGTCTGTAGAATGAATATAAATGTATCTTCCTGGAGGGTGTTTTAAATATCTGGATCAAGTTGAAAGTCACTAGTACCAGTCTAAGTCCATATCTGCAGGGGCCTGTTGTACAGGGATGCTCCAGAGTCTTTCTAGCATGGCTGAGAGGAAAAACCATTCCACTGGGCTCCATCTAAGAATTGCTGGATTTGATTCACGCTGCACTTGCTCTGTTTTCTAACCATGCTGCCTCTGGAAGTTATGACAGTGTAAAGCTAGTGTTCTAGAATGAGCTCTGTGCCACAGAACACTGCTTATTGGCAGTGTGTATGTTCACTTTGGCCTGGCCAGTAAGTGCTGAGGTTTGACATCCCAGGAGAGAGTTGTGGATGTCAACTGCTGTCCTTGCACGATGGTCCCAGCCCTGGCCAAACTCAGCAGCAACTGAATCCCCTTACCAGGTTAAACTGCACTCACAAGTTCTTCAGCCAAAACAACCCCCACACATGTAAAATCAACAACAATTAAAAAAAAAACCAAAAAAAAAACCCCAAAGTAAATCTGAACTGCTACAGTAAAATATTGGAGTAGCTAAATATTTTTTAAATGCTGCTTCAAATTGAAAAAAAAAATCTGAGTTCAATTACTGTACGTGACAGAAATGACATCTGTTAATAAGAATTTAGCCAATTGATGGTTTTGGGGACCACTCAGAAGTGTGACTTATGCTGTCATCCTTTTAGCTAAGCTAAACCAAATGGGATCAAGATGTTCTTGTTCCACAGGGGGATGGATACCCACAGTTGCAGTTCTTCAGGATCAACAGTTGTGCTTCAGTTTCGCATCCTACCTTAATCTGAATTATTATTCAAGTCCAGGCAAGTACCATCCTTGGAGGAAACAGTCCCTGTTAAAGCAGACAGAAAAGCAGCTATGTGCTGTATGTGATTAAACATAAGTTAATTTCAACATAAATCCACCCACGCAGTGATCTTGCTGTTACCCAGAGTTCACAAGACTTATCATTGGAAAGTGGAAATGTTGCTATCCCAGCCCTGCTTGTTGAGGGACACAGCTTCATGTCTCAGCCTGATCCCAGCCCTACCCAAGCTCCTTCATGACCACAGCCAAGCCTTGGCAGCAAAAAACCAGCACTCCAGCACAGAGATTTGAGACGCAGCAGCTACCAAAACAAATGGTGACACTCTGCTCTCTGCAACTGTGCCCCTTCCTTTGCAAGCCCCATCACTGTCTTGCTGATGGGGAGGCTGCAGTGCAGCAGCCCCACATCACCTGCTTGCCTCTGTACCCGAAACTCTCCCTTCCTCTCCCGCCCAGCTCTTGACGTGGTGTCAGAGCAAGCTGCGGCACTGCTCTGAACTTGTTCTATCCAGTTTATCTAGCCAGCCTGTTCCTAGAGGTACATTCCTGTGGCTGCCTGACGCTTCACAGGAGGAAAAACCCTTCTTGAACTCCCCCCATGCCTCCCAAGCTGTTTTATAGGCAAAGGTCAGATCATCGTTCCTTCTGCTGTCTGTTCCTCAGTTTCACACTGTCTCTTGTGGCACGACTCGGGGAGGGAAAAACCCCAACACCTTTTATTTAAATGTGTGTTTATAAGGGAAGCTGTGGAATGAGAAAGGGCAGAATTAATCTTCATAATTTTAAAAATGTTTCCTTTCCCAAATCGAACATTTTAGATGTTTAAATCTCAAAAAAAATCTCACCTCAAATCATCAGAGGTGAGCAGAAGATTTTACAACTCCACCTATAACTTTATATAAGGATGCAGAATTTCTTTGGAGTATTGTGCTGTGAAAAACTTTGTTAGCTTGGGTTGCTGACAAAAGGAAAAGGTGTATTTTTTATAGCACATGATCCAGGATAAGCAGATGAGAGCTCCATTAACTAGCAGCACAAATGGCCTGGGACATGACTAACCAACAAGGGATCATGCCCCCCATTAGGCCTCCTGGAGGACAGCTGGTGGAGGCAGCAACGTTGACCAAATCAGTCAGTGTGGGTGGGGCAGGGCTGGGGGAAGATGGTTTTATCTTCAATTCCTCCTTGTTTTTAGGCCTCCAGGTCATGATGATAAAGCACCCCTCATTCCTTCATGTTAAGATTATTCTTTTGGTCTGCACTGCTGTGGAACTGCTTACACTGCACTCATGGTGGGCTGTGCAAATTTATGCCTACAGAAAAATAAAGATAGTGACTCAGCAGGCCTTACTCAGTGCAGATTATTGGAAAGATTATGTATCGTGTTCACAGCTCCACGTGAAGAAATGGCTCGAGAGGTATCTGTAGCCCAGAATTAGGCTGCTGGGTGTTTCAAGGCCACCACAGACAGGTAGCTGGAAATACTTGCTCAGGGAGATTGTGAATGAAGGTCAGTGAGTGTTGATGAACGAGTACAGTTAAAGTGGTGACAGCTGTGTTCTCTGGTGAGAAAGCTGCTGAGAATTATAATTGTGGAAATGATACACAGATGCTCAGCGCTAGGGCTTAATGCTGCTCTGAAGCCTGCAGAATTCAGGTTCTGTTCCCGGGCACGCTCCTGCTGGTGGCTCATTTTCTCTGCAGAAGTACCTCACTGAGGGACCAAACCCTGTTCCCCTTGCAAAACCTGGCGGAATTGCCGCAGCAAGGAAAGGTGGAGGGAAGGCTCCGGGAGTCTCCACCCTGCAGGAAGGAGATTTGGAAGTAGGGGTGTCAGATGTGATGGAGCTCAAGTGGCCATTTACTTTCCTAGGCATGGAAGAGCTGGGGCTCCAGGACAGCGTTCTGGAGTCTGCAAAAGGCTCTGCTCTGTGGCACGGGGAGGGAAGCTGTGCTGAGCACCCATGGGCTTCCTTGCCCAGCTGTCCTGGGCTGTGCTTTGGCCATTGGTGCCAGGCTCTAGAGGGACATGTCAAGACATGGTCTTGCTTGGGACTTGCTTGGAAACTTCGCTGTGCATGTTCCCAAGTACCTGATGCCTTTTCAAATCATCTGTGGGAGCTCTGGTACCCCAAGAGGGGTTATTTGTTAATTAAGACTGTAAATGCTTCCCTATTCAGAACACTCCCATGTAAGCTTAACAGTATCTGCTTCAGAAACCTTCCTCTTAGTGCCTTTAATGCTTTGGCTGGAAAAGTGTAATTCTGGGAATGTAAGAGGCCTTCTTTTTCTGGGTGATCATCGTCTTGCTGTCTGGGTGTAGATGACTCTTCCACAATAGACAGGCCCCTCCTTGATTTGGTAGAAGAGACACCAGTAAGTTGTGTGGGCCACTCGTCTCTCGGTGAGATTTCAGTCCCCATTTGGCTTAACAGCTTTTCCAAAATGCCTGCACACCTGAGTAGCAGAAAGCAGGGTCCTGAAAAGCAAATTGGTGGCCTTGTATTCAGAAACAGTGACTAGAAACTCAGCTCCTTGCTGCAAGGGGAGATGTGTCCTGCCAGCATATGGTCAAGATAGCAAAGGTGGTTACCCTTGGTTCCCCTTTCAGTATTCATCACATTCCTGCAGACTTGGCTTTACAGAGACCCTGTGATTGGCAGAGCAGCCCAATGCACCCCTCAGTTGTACCTTTGCCCTTTTGCAGCATGAACTCCATCTTTCTCAGTGCAGCCACAATGTAAAACCAGGTCAAGTAGTTCTGTCCTAAGGCTGAGGCACATTAGTCCTGGATGCAACTCAAGCACGGTGAGTAGAAGTTTCCCCAGGAAATAAATTTGATCCTTAACAAGCAAGTGTTTATGAGCTGATAAAAATGATCTCAAAGGCCAAGAATCAGCCTCACAAGTGGAGAGAGCAGAAATGATTGGTGGCTGTTTCTCCTGCTGTTGTGAGTCAGAAATCAATCTGAGGGTTTAGTGCAAAGAGGGTTAAAACACTTGTAATTCAGTGCCTGCCAGTTGGGAAGAATAATAAATCCTGCATTTCTGTGTTGGTATGGGGCAAATGCTGCAGAAACAGAAATTCTATTATATAACTCTGCCTCCTACGTAAAGCTTTGGGGGGTGGGGGGGAGGGGAAGCTAGCAGTACTGTGCCTCATTAAAATTACACAAAACATGCTGCCACGATCAGAGTCCTGTGTGTGCTCAAGACTCTATGATACTCACACATTCCCTGTGGCCTTGTCACATCCATGGATTTCAGTTCACTTGGTGCACAGCTGGGAGGGAGGAGGCTGCCTGAGCAAAAGGTGCTGTGCTTTCTGCCATGGAAATGGGACATGAGAGTGTGGGAGGCGTGTTGTTGTTTGTTATCGTTTCACAAAAGATTTAATGAAATGACTGAAAGGAAAGGGAGGGAAAATGCAACTCCTAACTCAGAAAATGCTGAGCTGGGCACACCACCTCTTAAAGCAGGGAGGCTTGGAAGCACTGCAGGGTCCATGAAGCCCTTCTTGGATCATGTGTGGTTGTTATGTGGTGGCCCCATTGCCTTCTGTAGGAGTGCTTCTCACAGACACTGGTGGAAGTTGCATTCAGCTATTGTCAAGATGAGGTGGTCCACCCACAGTAAGAGACTTGCAGACTTGGAGGAAAAAAAAAAGAGATCCTGGTTATTTTAATACTGGAGTAAAAAGGACCCTTTATCTCAAAGCACTGGATAAGCAACAAATCATATTAATGTCTCTTAAGATGAATTGAGCAACACTTTTCCTGTTGTACAAGTGAAAACTTTGACATTGAATGATTGTAATTCTCTCCCAGAAATGGCAGCTCCATGGATTTTCTCTGAGCACATGCCTAGTGGTCTGTCTGATGAGATTTGTACGTGCTTTCTGTTGTCTGCTTCTTCTTTAAGATCCAATGCTCAAAGTTAAGAGGAAGTGAGAAGATATTTCTGGTTTTGTGTATGTTATCAGCAAGCCACCAATGCAGCCATGAAGAGCATTCTTCTATCTGATTTTTCAATTCTCTGTAAGCCAAAATTAAAGCATTCTTTCTGCTCTGAAGATCTGACAGTTAGAGGGTTTAATTCAGAAAAGTATTTAAACCATCTGTATTTAAATAGGCATTTAAGCACTTCTTTGGATTGTATCCTAATAGGGATGCTTAGTTGAATGAGGCTGAAATAGAAAAACTGAAGGCAAGGTGCGTATTCTATTAGTGAAACACCTGGGGATGCCTGGAAAGCATTTTGCTGCTTCCATTTCAGTTTTGCTTTGTTTTGATTCCATTTCTGTTTAGTGGACTGGAAGGAGTCATGCAGACATAGCCCCAGTGGCATAGGGCAGGGAGAGAAAGCAAAAGGGTAATGTAGGTGATGTAGCCAGGGAAATGGCAGAGGTGTGAATGAAAATCTACTTCTTTTTTTTTTTTAACATACAAAACAAAGATGTAACTATTTTAGTTCCCATACAGTTGGGAGGAATGAAGAGCTGGGTCACTAATAACGGGTTCCTCTATGTGTTTAATTGGCTCTTGGTACCCTGTGGGGGATAATCATGTGTGACTTCTGTCAGCACCGGGGCAAAAAAGCCAGCTCAGAAATAATGGGTTAAATTCTGACCCTTGTCGGTCCAGGCAAAGTTAATGGATTTGCACTGCCCTAATGAGGAATGCAAAAGTTTAGCTGTTGCTTAGTTCCTGGGCCTGCAGAGATTTCAGACAGCATGACATAACTTCCTCTAGGTATATTTTTATCACCACGGTCACGATAACGTACGGCATGCTGCCACTCTGCCCCTGTAGGTGAAACATTGCACTTGGTGGTCTGTGTGCTGGGCCACAGCGTGCTTCTTTGTAGCCTCCCTCTTTTTCCAGAGGATCATGGAATGGTTTGGGTTGACAGGAACCTTTAAAGATCATCAAGTTCCAACTTCCCTGCCATGGGCAGGGACCCCTCTCACTAAAAACCAGTTGCTCAGAGCCCCATCCAACCTGGACTTGAATAGTTCCAGGGATGGGTCATCTACAGCTTCTCTGGGCAACCTCTTCAAGTGCCTTACCACCCTCACAGCTGTGTTGAAGCCCAGCTTTTGTTTTGCCATATTTATGTTTAAGATCTCATCCTTCTCCTGTGCTTGTGCAAGGCCCCACAGATGAGCCCATCAGAGCATCAGTGCAACATGGAAGGTTTCCAGCCTGCACTACAGCTGCTCCCAAGGCAAAACCATAGTTGAGTAGTCCCTCTGTTTCAGGAGATCTTTTCATTGCACATCCAGCAAGTCATAGTTATTCATTTCACTGGCACAACCAAGCCTTTGCTCCTGTTAGCACTGCTGTGTCAGTTGTTGCAGTCTGCAGTGGTGGTGGACGCAGCCTTCCCCAGGATCAAGGGGTAGGAGCCAGGAGAGCACCAGCACAGACAGACAGACAGACACACTCAGCAGTGAAGACACACGAGGGTCCAGGCGTGGAGTTCCAACGTGCTTCGTTTCAGGCCACGCTGAAGGGGTCCAGGGGCCAAAGACAAAGGAGGGCCCAGGGTATAAATCCAGGGAAAGAGGGGGTGGAGGAGAGCATCAGGGATCCAATGGTCTGAGGGCTCAGGGGCAGTACAAAGCACAGGAACCAGTAGGGAATTGCCAGGGTGGATGGGCAGGGTTACACACCAGTGGGGTGATGGGGAAGGGAGAATTTACTCGAACTTGAACATATAAGGGTAAACAGAGTAGGGAAGGCCAAAGGGCCAATGGGGAGGACAAAACCCAAATAAATGAACATAGTGCTGCAGAGCACCATGGGGGAAGCTTTTGTCCTCACCCTGAGCTGTGGGGAATGCCTGGAGCCTATGTGTGTTCCTCCAGGGCACTGCCACTGCCCTTTCCCTGGTAGGCTCATGGGGCTTCACACTGGCTCTCTTTTGTCTGAGCACCACAGTCAGGTGGTTCTAGCACTGCAAAGTCCTTGGTAGTGGCTGTAATGCAAGAGGCAGAGAATAGCAAACTTCCCAGTGGATGGGTTCTGTGCTGAGCTGACAATAGCAGAGGTTGGAATCGATCAAAAATCATTGAGAGAGAACAGAAAGGCTGACTTAGTTTTAACCCCATTCTTCAAGTGCTCTCCCTGCCTGTCTTAACATGCAAAATCCCAACAGCCCCACTAAGGTCAAGCAACGGGAGTGAATACAGCAGCTTTGTCTGCCTTATCTACAGAAAGCATTTCATGCCTGACTGACTTGGATGCACCATGAACGAGCTGCTTGATTATAAACCAAACACATTAGAGGCAGAGGTGTTTTATAAATCTCCCTCTAAGTCTGCAGCTAACTTAAAGAAGAGGTCAGCAAAATTTTTTAGCAGCCGAACAGTTTGCACAGCCTGTCCAAGTGTAAGCTGTTTTTATAAAGTCTCTGCCTACACAAGGCAGGCACAGGAGGCCTGTTCCATGCTCATAATGTTTGCTGAACTTTTCTAACCTAGTGTCAAATACTGAAATTAGCCTGCAGTATTTTAAAGTTGCTGTTTAAAAACTAGCATGGCTGGTATGATATAAGTGGCTCGATAAAGCCAAAGAAAGCCTGTGCAGAGGTGAAGTTCTGGGGCTGCTGAAGAAAGTGGCAGGCCTTGTGTTGACTGCAGTGAAAGGCAACTTTACAGCCTGCAGTGGTCAGCAAGCTGAGAGTCAGGCCTGGGCTTGTCATTGTTTCCCATTTCCTGTCACCTTCCCTGTGAGGAGACAGATGCAGTTTTATTTGTCTTGCAGTTACTGTGAGCCAAGAGGAACAAGAGAGGGCTGAAGGTACATGAAAATAGCCTTTAATAGTCTGTGCAGTTACATATAGGAATATAACATGCAAAGTACCCATGGCGTGATTTGCAGATTAAAATCACTATTTGTGATGTGTTACTAACTATTAGAAACTATGTAACTATGCACAGCAAACATCTCAAATCACTCTTTGCTAAAGCTTGTAATGCAGAACACATGAATTCTCTCCAAAGACCCTTACAGATGGAATGTTAGAGGAAAACAGTCATGAAGATGTAGCTGAATAAGCCCCAAGCTGCAATGTGTTTGCCATCAAACTTTACACAGTTCTAGTCAAGTATACCTGTACTGCAAACAGAAAATTTAATCCACAAATATTAAAAAGTATGGGAGGCTGGGCAGTTCTGTGTTTTGTAAGGCACCCTGTGCTCTGAGATGGTGTCCCACTATTTCCAGCAGTCATAGAGTTCAGAGATCTTCACTCAGTGTGGGGCAAGGTGACTCAGAACTTTTCTTCACCTCCAGGACTGGCTGCTTTTTGCTGTATGAGAATGCAAAGCATGAAAGAGCCCATTTCCATTCCTTCTGCAATTTTCTGATGGCCAGAATGCAGCCAAATTCCTAAAGGATGATTGAGGGGATGGGGCAGATAAAGATTCCTACAGACATGTGATTCAAAGAAATCCACTGGGCTGAAAAAGGGGATTCAAGTTCAGTTTTCATAGACCAGAGATGCCAGTAAAGTTGAAAAGCAGATTCTGTTTTGCATTATCACCACCCACTTTTTCCAAAGATGTTCTACTTTTCTAAGCAGCCTCTCTACTGCTGTAGCTATAAATAAGTATATAACTGTATGCATGTGAGAGATTCAAGTTTAAGCTTATATTTAAGCTGAAAGGTTATATATAGCAGAACTGTATTAAAGATGATAAAGGCCTCATTGTTCTGTTCATGTTTTATCTCAGTGTAGTGTGTATCTTCATGGGTATGTGTGCATACAGACAGATATTAACATAGGTAGACATGCATAAGATGTCTAAAAAACCAGTCCTGATTCTCTACTCTGTTTCTGCAGTTGGTGTAATTAACTTCCATGATGCAAAGGGAATAATTCTGTTATAAGGCAACAGGCCTAATAGACAAAACCTTGTCTGGCTGTGCACAAAGACGAAAATTTAGATAAGTATGTTATGTGGCAAAATGTCTAATTGCTAAGCTTGGTCATTTCAGGTTCACTTTAAGAATCTAATTTTCTAACCCTGCAAAAGGATTTCTGATGCTGGTTTCTTCTTGGTGTTTGGAAAGTAATCACATTTTATCCTCCCAGCAAGCTCAATTTTTTTATTAAGTAGAGAATTTTGTTTTGATCATTGCTTAGAATGGCTGTGCTTTTGAGGGCATGGAAATGCTGGTCAAGTTTATATAGAACAAGGAAAGTTACTAGCATAGTAGCTGGGGGGAAAAAATGCCCAGATAGTACAGATCACTTGCCAAAAAGAGCAGGAATTTAGGATGCCCATCCTTTGCTTAGAGGAGGCTCTTTGGCAACTTGCTAGGGATGTTCCTAAATTCCTAATTGAGAAGCAGGTTAATGGTGTAAGCCCACAGAAGACTGTAGTACCTGCAGTTCATTTTGCTGGCTATAAAGATCTCAACACAGGGATTTTGGACTGTAGTTTCTTCCTTGCTCTTGTTGCCTGCAGGCTATTAAGGAAACAAACTAAACCAGCTAGAAACTGGACAGTCACCCCTGTGAAACTGTTGTAGAACATTGTCGTGGTTTGATACTGGCCAGACACCAGGCACCCACAAAAGTCATCACTCACCCTCTTCTGCTATAGCTGGGCAAAGGAGAGGGGAAAAAAAATTAACAAAGGGTTCATGAGTTGAGACAAGGACTGGGAGAAAAACACTCTAAGGGCAAAATGGGTTCAAATTTAAAGGTGTAAAGTAAATTTATTATTAACAGAGTCAGAGGAGGATAATGAAAAGTAAAAGAAGCCTCTAAAACACCTTTCCCTCCCGCCCCTCAGCCTCTTCCCCACTGACAGCACAGGGAGACAGGGCGTGGAGTTTTGGTGAGTTCATCACTTGAGATCTTCTTCTGTTCACTCAGAGAGAAGAATCTTTGCTATGCCGTGGGGTCCCTCCCACAAGCAAACAGTCTCCCCAAAACTGCTGTGGTGTGCATCACTCATTCATGAGGTGCAGTCCTCTAAGGACAGGCTGCTCTAGTTTGGAAGCAAGGGCTCTCTCTGTCTCTGGAAGCAGGGCCCTCTCTCCATTCGGGTCTCCCACTGGATCCCAGCTTTCTCTGGCACCCACCCGCTCTGGCCTGAGCACTTTTCCCATGGGCTGCGAGTGGATCTCTGCATCCCCCATGGACTGCATGCACTACAGGGGGACAGTTTGTTCCACCATAGTCCTCACTACTCACAGAGGAATCTCAACTCCAACTCTTGGAGCACCTCCTCCTTGTCTTTTCCACTCACCTTGGTGCCACCACGTTGTTTTCCCTCTCGTGTCCATCTTCAGAGCCATCACAGACTGGCTCTGTTGGACACGGTGGAAGCTTCCAGCAGCTTCTCACAGAAGCCTCTTCTGTGGCCCTCCCCTGCTAACAAAAATCAGGCTGTGCCAAAGCAACGCAAACATATCCCCGCACCCAATCTTTGCTCTAAACAGCTCCAACCAGCCTGGCTGTCAAAAGTTCAGAGGGCTCTGTCAGGTCGAATAGATGGATCCAAATGACTGTAACAAAATTGGCTGGCACGGAGCTGTGCAGGCGGCCTTTGCTCCCCTGCCACATCACACAGGGGTGGCTACTGAGACAGGGTTTTCCACCTGGAGGATGTTTTTGCCTGTGAACATGGGTAGTTATTAGCACTCAGCCTAGAAGTCCTGTGCCTGAGGGAAGTCCATGGTGGCTTTGAAAGCTTCCTGGCCTCAGCTGAAGAGTTCAATGACTGTGTGTGAGCCCTTAGGAAATACCAGGTAAGAAGTGGTAGTCTGGAGCTCCATAGAAAGCTCTAAGTTAATGAGCCTTTACCTCATATTTGCTACGATCTAGCAATGCACAATTACTTCCCGTGGCTCATCCAAGTCCCGCTAATTTGTTGTGCTTGTAAACTTGGCTACTTGTCTGTGAACTCACAGACACTAGTGAAATCCACAGCCTGCCTTATTCTGCTCTGTATCTTCCTTTTAAATTCTTTTTTTATTTTTATTTTGACTGATTTGTCATCTGTTGCTAGTCAAATGTGGTTCACCATATGATTTTTAGGTTCTTTCAGGAATCTTTTAGTAAGATTTTATGGCTGGCTTGGCCATTTTCAATTAAAACTTTTATTTTTTTAGATACTTACTGAACCTAGGGGAGGAGTCTTGTTATTTTTGTTTTCCCTAATGTTAAAGGCATCAAATGCTTTTTCTACTGGGCATGAATAATAGCTGGTTCCACTTCTGCTTAAGGGAAGGAGTCACATTTTGTGGGGAGTACTAGCATTTCTGGAGCCTGAATGGCAAAGAGAGCAGTCTTAGTCCCTGTGATTTGCACAACGCTGGATTTCCAAGGGCATATCTTTTTGTTAATGCTGTTTGCTTGTTCTTTTCAAGTGGTCAAGAATGGAGGTATTAGTGAATGAAATCCAGCACGGAATTCACCACCAGCCACTCAACAATGAAAGGCAGAGGAGCAGGGGAGGGGGGGTTCCTCCCAAGCATGCCGGGAAGGATCAGCTGAAGGGTGACAGGCTTTTAGTATTCTGCCTGAGTGTCAAGTCTGGAAATGGGATTACAAACCAGTGACAACTGTGATGGCTGCTATTATATGGACACCTGTTCACCCATCGCTGGACATGGGCTAGTGTCCATATAGGATGTTGAACAGTCACCAGATGGTGATGGCTTTGGGTTGTTGTGCATTTTTTCTAGATTTGATCCAGCAATTCAGACAAGATGCTCTTAGCTAGCAAAACAGTACTAGAAGGGACATGTAGCTCTAAAAGGATTTAAAATTAAAAGATTTGCTAATGAAACACGAAATCACTGGGTGGAATGTGTTTGGGTTGTTGTCACTGAGGTTTCACTAAATGCCGAGGTCTAAAGCAGCCACTAAATAAATGGTTCCATCATGCAGTCATTAATGTCATTGTGTGACTGCTGCTTTTGTGGTGTGTTTTACAAGTTGTTTTTTTTTTCAAGTCTAATGGTAATATTTTTTTCTTGCCAAAAGCCTGTATTAATTTCACTGGACAAAGTTTGGACCCTGAAGTGGACCCACCCAGGCAGGGGGGTGGAGACAAATTTGAGTGTTGAAAAGGGGAGTCTGCTGACTTTCTTCTTCCAGTGTATGGCCTCCTGTTGGACAATGACCTGTAGTGTCCAGGGAAGTTCCAGGGCCCAAAAGTGGGGAGAATGGAGAGGGGAAGAAGCCCCTCAAGTGGCCTAGACTCAGCAGAGCTCCTTCAAAGTCACTGGAACATGGCCTTGGCTGGCAGAAACTGCTCTGGCTTCATCAGCATTGTACACCATTATCCTCAGAGATGTAAGTCAGTATAAGCTCACTCTGGCCCTGAGAATGTTTCAGGTCACTGTGAAATCTACAGTGCTTTTTAAATGGTGAAAAGGTGGTTTGTAAGACCTAAAACATACACCCACTGATGTCTGCTCATAAATTTCTGCTGCTTAGGTATGATGCTCCTCTTATATCTCTTAAATTGCTCCATTTGGTGCTCAGTTCACAATAATTCTCTTAATTTTGGCCATTTATTGCCCTCTCAGTCTCAAGTCAGATTTTCTTTTGAATTTCTCATGGTTTTATCCTTCATTTACCATCCAATGTCTCTGTTCCTTGGTGTCATGTGTTTAGCACATTAAAGTGAATATCTGCTGTGTTTCACTTCCAAAGTGTACTATGGATTTGCTGTACAGGGGAATTTCTTATATTTGTGCTTTCAAACATTTTGCATGTCTTCTATCTTACGGACTTACCCCCATAATTGTTGTATTCTTCACTTGGATTTCTTTTCATGTAGATGACATCTTAAATTTCACATTCCATCACCAGCTGGTGGCAGAAGGACATGTCAAACTTAAGGAGAAACTATTGAGCTGTTGGAACGCCACGTAGAAAATCCACACTGTGGTTATCCTTTATCTCAGTGTTTTATCCCCGTTTTGCAGAAAGAGTTAACAGCTGTACTTGCATGGCTAAAGACAATTACTAGCCTGGCTGCTAATTATCTTCTCTGGTGGGTCAGACTTTCCAAGAATCAGTTTATTACAATGAGAACTGTCTCTCATCTCTCTCTTCAATCTCTCTCTCTCTCTCTCTCTCTCTTCTTTTTCCCCCTAGGAAAATATTTCAAAGGGTGTGCAAAACCTGCTTTATTGTTTGAAGAGGAATAGTTTTTGAATTTTAGGTGAAAAAAATAGTGAATTTCTCCTTGGGGATTTATTAATGGAAGGTTTTGCCTGTATTGCTAAAATGGATATATAAGTGTTATCTGATAGTTGTTCCTTTTCCTTCATTGTATTTCTGTTGGAAAGTGGAGTCCAGGCCCATTGACACTTGGGGTAGTTTTCAGCTAGTGATATATGCACAAGGTGTTTGAGCCCATCTCTAGTTCTTGTATCCCTAGTCTGTGCAGATTCCTTGTTTGTGTCTTTGTGTTATCTCCACTTGATAATAAATGGCAGAGAGGAAGTTTTCCTCCTCAGTGACTATGACAGGGTTTGGTGGTGGTGTGATTAACATTCAGGTAATTTTCTGTAGTGTAGAATGTGGCTGTTCCTGACTGCTTTCCCATTGATCAGTTGCTTTAGATTTTTCCAGTTTCAATTACTACTCAGTAATTTTAGACTTAGACTAGTGAAATGTGTAATTGTAAATGCTGTTTTGGTGCCTTAGTAAATTCTTTCCCTTCCAAGCTTAAAAGGCTGACAATTGAATTGTTTCAGTTGTCACTAGAATCACATTTTGAGCTTGCAGGAAGACACCTTGCTCATCTGCTTGTAAGACTTTTTAAAGTCTTTTGGCTGTCATTTGTGGGTGCTGTTTTGCTCCGTGTGAAGTTGATTTGAGGGGAACTCCTTTCATCTTCTGTCCTACTGCTGTGGGTGGTGCATCTCTGGATCTCTGGCCAGATCTCCCTGCTTGGTTTCTCACCAGGGTGTAGGACCCTGTCAGGGTAGTCCAGCCTCAGGTAGACAGAATTGTCTGTCAGGTAGCAGAGGATGTCACACTTGTCTAGCACCCTGATTTATTGTTTTGGTTCCCCTGAAGTACTTGGGCTGTTTCACATCCTGACTTTTATTATCTGAGGAATATTATCAGTGACAGATAATTTCTCTGTCATGGAGATAGATTTCAACTCATGCTTTCTTGAGTTTGAGACTGGGTTATTGGATTCTATCTGCCTCCACCCTTTAACTCTTGTAAGCAAAATCTAAAAGCTGCAGGAAGGCTGCTGCCAAAAATCAGCTTTTCAGAACAGGAGAAGTCTTTAGTGTTCTGTGTTCGGTGGTGTGTCAGTTGTAAACTCTTCATGCTGATTTATAAAGCTTTGCATGGCCTTCGACTGTCTGATGAAATTGTCTTGATAACCACCCACCGGTGCTGCCTTCCTGACTGCCTGTGGAACTGGATTTCATTCTGCCACTCACAGAGCATTTCACCATTATTCTTCTGCCTTGTGAAATTCTCCTTCCATGATAAGAGCTATCATTCCACTGAAGTTCTGTAAAAGAAGCCTGTTCTTTGGTGAAACTACCTGACACCAACAGCAAGATTCTCAGCTGGCATTCTGTTACCAGTGACACAAGTAACATAAAGCAGCAGCTTTACCAAATGGGTCATGATTGTTTAGAAATGCATTTTTATTGTAATTTTGTAAGACTTTTCTTAAAGAGACAATTAGTGATGCAGTCCTAAGGCCAGGAGCTGACCACTCGAGCTTTTCATTGTCATGCTGGTATTTATATACTATGTGATTGAGCTGCCTCAGTTCTCATCTGTAGAAGGAAAGGGAGTGTGTATCCTTCTGCATTCACTGCCCTAGACATGCTGTCAATGTGCTCTGAGAATTGGTCAAACAGTAAAATGTTTTGGGCTGAGCAGGGTCTGGTGACTCCTCTGGGAAAGAAAGGTGTGACCCCACTGAAATGGCTTAAGTTGCTCTGATAAAATGAGGCAGAGTAAGGGCCTCCCACACGAAGAAGAGGCACACAAAAGCAAAGAATCAATGGTTTAGTGCCAGGTCGTGTTCCCTGAGGAGCCCTCAGAGACAGTGTGTAGGGTGCACAGTTAACAAGGTCACATCATGGTGTTTTGCATTCCAGCTGTTTGTCTGTCAGCAAAACACTGTCCCTCTGTTCTTGCCTTAATTTCTGTTCTCTCAGCCAGAATGGACATTTTAATAACAAGCTAAAGAGGATCTATATAAAATATAACTAAACCACCATTTTAGAAGCAGCGGGGAACTCCTTTGGCTGCTAGGAATTCCAGATTAAGAGAACAATAAGAAAACTTTTTCCTATGTAGACTTTTGCATTTAGGCTACAAAACCAGTTATGCTAAAATGAGTGGCATGGTAAGGTGGGGGCTTAGAGTTTCTCTGTGTCACAGCAATTTTATTTGCAACATGGTAGGGGCACAAATGGGACTAGAGATTGGGTAAAGAGTGATATTCCCACCACCCCAAAAAAAACCCTCCCAAAACACAGCCAAAACGGAATCACATGCATAGAGTGAGGACGTGTTCTTTGGTTATTGTTTTATTCTGTTGTAATGAACTGTTCCTCCATTAGGTAGCTGGGTGTTGAGAGAGAGAGATCCAGACCATTTCCAAAATGTTTTTCTATTTTGGGCTTTTTCTTGTTCTCAGCATTTTTTTTTCTGCTTTTCCTTCAATGTGTTGGAAGGAGCAAGTGTGTTTATGAAAATCCTGTCTATACAGAAAAACTCTTCCCTCTAAGTGTGCTTACTTTTTATTAATGAAATAGAAACTAGACAAAAAGAAGGTTTGGGTGTTTATGGTTTGTTTTTTTTTTTTTTTTTTCTTCTAAAGAATTATGTATTGTTTTCCTTAAGGTAAATTCCCTATTTTCCCTTACCAAATGAGAATCTTTAACTCCACAGAGAAGAGTATTGATTTGTCTCCTACAGTGAAATTGCTGAAGCATGAAGGAAATGTGATGTTTGTGGTGTTTTAAAAAAATTGCCTAATTATTCTTTTTCTCCCTCCTTATTCCAGTAACTTAAGGTACAAATTAAAAGATGGGCTGTTAACAGGCATTGTTCTTCCTCAGATCATACCAATTCAGAGGTGGGCATGCAAATCAGTCCCTCAAGTGAGAGCTTTTAAACTGTGAATGTGTAATGTGGAGATTGTGGGTCTTTGAGTAACCTGTGAAAAGCAGAAGGTGTCCCTGCTCATGGCAGGGAGTTGGAGTGATGCCTAAAGATTTTTAGCTTTTTCATATAATTGTAGCTTTGTAGATTTGCAATATATAGTTGTCTAGTTTCCAGCATTTTCTTACCCTTTCTCACAGTTTAGGACAGTGGCTAACCCTTTCTCACACATTATGTCACACTCTTGAAATTCTATTTAGTCTTATTTTCAGGAAAAGAATTTCTAATAGGGACATCTTATTTTGCACCAGCACTTGGAAGACATAGCAAGAAATAGGGCAAAGAACCTCCTGAAGAGACTCCAAGGGGCAGGCCCAAGAGTGGGTCACTAAGACAACCATTCCCCTATTGGATGTTCATGCTAGATATACTAATTAATTAAACTTTAAAAAATTTTAATCATTCTGATACCATGGGCGTGCATACCTATATTTTGCGCACCTGAAAGCTTCCATGAAAGAACTGCTCTTTGTTATCGCCTCTAGTATTGTTCGGAAAGTTTCTTTCAATTCTAGGCAACAGGAGCAAGATGATCTTTGAGGTTCATTTCAACCCAAACTATTCCATGATTCTGCATATTCAGTACCATACTTCCTGCAAGCACAGAACAGGCTGCCCTGAGAGATGCTCATCTGTCTTGGCTTCCAGCTCTTCCTTAGCTCGGAGCTCAGCAGTGAACAGGAGATGATGCCTTCAGAGCAGGACTAAATGCCTGCTCTCTGCAGGGCTGTTGCTGTTGGCTGACAGCCCCCAGGACTTCAGTGCTCCACGTGAGGTGGGCACTGGGTCTCTGACAAAAATGTTGCTTTCAACTCCTTGATGCTTCAAAGAGAGAAGAGGAAAAAAGGCCTCAGAGTTTACTCACAGGTGGAGGGTGCCAATGCCACTGAACTCAGAGCCCTGGTATCATAGGTCTTTTTATTTTATTCTCCACTTAAAATGCAATGTGCAGACACATGAAAATGGGATGTCGGAAGCCAAAATATATTATTGGGTCTGGGCTTTCATTTCAGTGTACTGTATTGATACTGCAAACAGATTTCACATTCATGAGATAATAGCAATGACCATGAACTTCATTTAAAGTTATGAATATATCCCAGTGGGAATCCTCAAAGCTCCCTAATACCCAAGTTTACATTTTCAGTAAGTTCTTTAAGCACTTGTAGAAGATGACTGTGAATTCAAATGCCTCAAATAACCTCCCTGCCAAAAGTGTGGAAAGGCACCTTCTAAAAAGTCCACTAACTCCCAGGTAGACTTTCTGCAGTCCTCAAATTGATGCTTCCCTGGAGCTGGGTACCTCTGTCCTTAGTGCCACACATTGAGGCATTGCCAGAGCAGCTCTGCAGAGGGCAAGGCAGGCAAAGCCCTGGGGGAGTCACCAGGGGCCATGGCAGCTGGGGAGACAGCTCCATGCAGACTGCAACCCACATTGTAGGTAGTGTAAAACCAAGGGTTTTGTAAAACTCTGCCATTCCCTGGCAGAGTCTGAAGAAATGGACACTCTTGTGGTGTCCTTTGAATGCAGGTCACCACATTCAGCAGCAGAACACAAATTATAAATGCACACACCATCACAGACCATCAAGGTGACTGGCTTCTAAGTGATGCCTTTCACACTACTGGTGAAAATGATCATTACTTCTTTAAATTATAGAATCTGAAGGATTTTCAGTAAGACAGTATTCACATTCCCACTGGCTTCGGTAAGAGTTTGCTTGAAGCACAGGAAAGGTGACCACACCAGAGCCTTGCTTCTCTTAGGCACTTTCAGTCTCTTTGGCCATGCTCAACCAGGTAAACATCTTAGGTTTGTTTTTCCCCCTGCCTCCTTTTTTTTTTTTTTTTTTCATTTTCTTTTTCTTTACACCAGACTGTTTCTCGTAGTACCAGTGGACTACTCTCAACAGTCAACTTTTTCCACCTCTGCTCACTTCCTGTAATCTGTAGATTTTTGTTGGCAAGGTGAAGTCCTTGTATGGAGGAAGTAATAGGAGAACTAGGCCTGCAACCCATGCTGTTGCTGTTCCTTCAAAAATATAGGTTCCTCTTTAACAATTACATATATGTTTTGGATATATTGAATCTAGGGAAGTACCATTTCCTCTCCTTTATTACATATCCATTGTATTGTTGAATGTAAGGAAAATGTAATAGAATTGTCACACAAAAGAGGTGAAAAGGATAAAACAACACTCTTGGTTGCTTTTAAGCTCCTCATTCTGAGTAGAAAGAAGGTCCTGGTTGGGTTTGTTTTTTTTTTTTTTTTGAGCTGATCTGTTTAGAGCTGTTCAGCTGCTGCATTTCAGTAGCAGATTTGCAAGATTATGTGTTCAAATTTGGAAAGAGTAGCAGTGATACACTCCACATGTAGAGGGGCTTACATTTAGTTTTAAAATTAAAAATTTAGAGCTACAGAAATGCAAAGCAATTGGGAGAAAGAATAGGGTCGGTGACATTTGCTCTACAGTTACTTCATTTGGGGATGGGTGGAGAGGAGGGAGACATACCTTATATATGAGAAAATTATGGTTTCCCTGGTGGCTGCTCAGAGCTCTTCTTTAACAGTGGCAGAAGGGAAAATATCTGATGCCAGTTGCATGGGAGGGCTGCAGGCTCTATGTTCCCTGTGGAATGATCTGCATTAAATCTCTCATGTTGCTCTGAACAGCAGCTTGAAATAATCAGTAATCTCTCAGCACAAGCCTCTTGTCCTTCATAAAGGAACCAAGATCTGCAAAATACATATTTTTTTCTGTCTCAACACCTTCCTCTGCTATTCTTTTCCCTGCCCTGTAAGAAACTGTTATTCAGAAGCAGCTGAGATACAAGCTCATGCTTCTGGAGGTTGGATAATGGTATGGACAGTGTCTTACTGCAGTTGGTTAAGTCTTGGGTCTTTTGCTACTAGATAGTGGGAGAAAAAGTAGACGAAGGTAAACTCATTTGTTCTTTCTGCATAATCTTGGCTCTGGCTTTTGTCCTTCCCCATCTTTTTTCTTCTAACACATCACATTTTGCATCCGTATTGTTTCAGGCACAAGAACCCATGCTTTACAACCTGCATTAAATACGGGCTTTATTGAGATTGTAGGCTCTAATTAAGCTCCTATATTAGAAATGCAATATGCTGAGACTCTCAAGCTGCTTTCAGTGGGATGCAGGGCACCAGCACCTGTTGCTGCCACCCCTGGAGGAGACAGCATTGCAAGCAGGGGCAGAGAACATCCTCTAAGCCATCCTTCCTGGCACTCTCTCCTCCTCTCTCTCACGGCTGCACACACACGTTGCCAGATAGTTTTGCTGTCTGCTGCTTCTGCTTTCTGTTGCTAAGTGAACAGCTCCAGCTCACACACAGAGCAGAGCCAATAGCATCCTGACCTTCTGAAGGCTGCTAAAGGCTGAAGAAAGGGAATCTAACGATGCCATCTTTTTTTTGCTCTCCTCTCACCCCCTCCCCTTTCACAGGGAGGGCAGAGGGAGAATACAGGATGGTGGAGATAATTCATAATAGTCACTCGTGTTCTGGTGATACATGCAGTAATACCTGGGGAAAGAAATAGAATATTATGCTCCTTTGTATTTATACACACACGGAGGCAAACATGTTTTTCCTTGTGCTATGAGCTTCAAGCTGTGATTAGGAAATGAATTAACACTATGAAGTTATTTTGCTGTGCTCTTTGCAGCTGTTAATCTTCTACTAATCACTGACACCGCAATATATTGTAAGGCTCATCTTTCCCTCTGCCAGAGAAACACTGGGCATTGCTTCAGCCTTCCTGTCACTAGTCATGACACAACTATCACCTTACAGCTATTGTTTCCCTGCTCCTCTTCAGGAGTTCCTGGGAAGAGGGATTTGCTCAGAACGCTGCAGACACCTGAGTGATGACTATAGTCCCAGTAAGCACACAGCCACGTGGTCAGTAGCTATAGGAATTGACCATTTTATAGTCGTATTTTGTTAAAAAGAAATTTATTTGGGCTCCTCTGTCACAAATGCAGCACGGGATTTTTGCGATTCAAGTGGTAAGGTAGAGCATGTGTTGTGCAGCTTAATGTTCAGTGGGAACTTGGTGTAGGTTGTTTTGTAATATGAAGTTTTTCCTGTTTAAAGATGCTTGCATCTTGAGCACAGTTTTTTAGGCACAGCAAAGAAATTAATGAATTTTATCTGTAAACCATCAGTGGCAGTGACAAAAAGTACTTGTGTTTGCCCTATGGCTGGATCGAGTCTGCTGGCTTATGTGAGGAATATAGCACACACCTTGCCTCTAAGCAGCAGTGTGAATGATTGCAGTTAGTTCTGGATCTGGAAGGAAAAGACATAACCTTCTTTCTAGGTGTAAATGAGAGCAGCATGTCTAACATTATTGTTTGCATGTCACAACCACCAAGTTTTCCCAACTGCAAACCTCAAGGCAAATGGTGGGCAGATAAAAGTTATTCATGGAGAGACAGTGTTTGATGGGATGAAATGCCCCTTAGAACTGGTGGTCAGACCTGATGAGCAGGGCAAATTTGTGAAACTCAAATACTCCATTAAAGAAATCAGATTTTTTTTAGAAAGATTTTACTCATAAATGACAACTGATCCACTTAAGCCATGTGACTGTTAACAGTTTATTTATGCTTCTGAGCAGTAGCAGTGAAGGATTTCCTGTGATAATCTAAAAGCATCAGCACAGATGTCTGTCTTCTCAAGTTGCCAGCAGAAGATGATGAGCAGTGAAGTCCACAGTAGATGAGGTTGTACAATGTAACCCCCACATTGCAGGGAATGCAATAAATCACAGAGGCTGGACCGAAGGAGAGCTGCACTTTCCCTGCGCTGCTGGAGTGGCTCTGCCGCGGTGTCTCCTCCTGTAGTGGAGAACTGAGGGCAGGGTGGGGTCTGGGGAAGATCTCAATGTCCAGGCAAGGATTTGGGGACAAAGATTGTTCTGTCTGCTAGGGAAGAGCAGCCTAAAATCAGAATGAATCCAAGTGATGCAAGAGTTTAACACAGGGTCAGCAGTGCTTCACTGGATGTTCCTTGAAACAAAAGGTTGCTCTGCTTTTATAGTCAGGTACCATGTAAGTCACTCATGTCACCTGCTATGGCGTGTCACAGCTGCCACTATGCCACTGAGCACAGTCAGAACACCTGTCCTTACAAGCCAACAGAACCCAGCTGTATGTGGCAATCTTGTTTAGTGCTTTGTCGAGCTAATCCTGTGCTTCCCTCCTTAGCCCAGCTGACGACTGTAAAAGAGTGATAGAACTTGGAACAGCTTGCCACAGTCAATAATTTTGCATTGTACAATGAAATATAATGTTACAGTTGTCACTTTTAATTAACAGATGACACATTGTCAATCTGCAATCAATTGAATTTAATTTTCGGTTTTGAACTCCCTTTGCGTTATTACCAGATTAACTGTCCTTACATTAAAAAAAAAAAAAAAAAAAAAAAAAAAGCATAAAAGCATAGAATTCATAGAATTGTGCTGGATAAAACAATTGTTCTATCCATAGGTTTCAAGAAAACGAAACAACTCAGGATGAAGTCTCATTTGTGTCTCTGCTCTCAGAATCATCTTTCTTCCTTCATGCAAAGTCTCAGCAGATTGTGAAGGGTGTAAGAGGTACCTGAGGCTGTAGTCAAGGCTGGGGGAGTCCTGTTCCATAAGGGGTCACTTTTCCTTGTGCAGCTTGGCAGCTGAGTTCAACTAGTCTATTTGCAGCCCTGTTCCTCCTCTGGCTGCTCCTGCCTGTTCCTTGCTGCCCCTGCCTGGATGGTGCTGCATGAGCTGGTGCAAGGCAGGCACCTGGAACCTGTCCCCTTCTGCAGATTTTTTTAATTCTCTTGTACAAAATTCACTGCATAGAAATCCATTTGTCTATCTCGACTGTTGTGTTGAGTGGTGTTCCCAGTGTGCTTATTGCCATGGTATCTAAGCACTTTTTAATATGTTCCATCTGAAATTTGCCATGTGTTTCAAGCTTAACAAAGCTCCAGTAAGAGGAAGGCCTGGACTGAGGAAGAAATGACACTTTGGAAGAGCAGTTAAAGAAGAAAAATATGTTCAAATTATCCTAGTTGTTACGTTATTCCTTCCTTCTCCACAGAGGATTTATACAAATGAAATTTTGGTATGCAAACTAAGGCTGACTTTTGTCAGTTCAATTTATCCTCTGAACCTGGAGATTATTGATTGCTCTGTCACTTCCCATAACTGCACCATTCACTAATCTCCTCTGCCTTTCCCTCTTTTTCTGCCCCCACACAGCTCACTCAGGCTTTGTCTGTGTTAGGCAGTCTTGCAGTGTAAATAAATTGATGTATCAGTAGCTGCACCATTATAGACCTCTCTTAGAAGCACCCTTCTGGCACAACAGTAAACTCAAATTGTTTATTTCTTTTGGCAATTAAATCCAATTAGGCTAATCTGGACTACAGCAGTGTGCCCATTTAAAGATTTTTTCACTGGTGTAACTGAATCTATTCACGTGCCAGTAGAGTTTTTCCTCTTTGTGTTGCACTGTCCAGTAGTAGAGATGTGGGGTTTGGACCTCCCTGTCGGATGGTTTGGTTGGTCAGTTCAGGTTGCTGGCAGGTGGCAGTGCCCTCACAGTGCTTTAGGGGACAGCTCACGGGTGCCTGTGGCTGGTGGCACAGCTCTGGGTGTGGTGATCCTCAAATCCCCCCCCCTTGCTGGTGCACAGCTCAGCTGTGGGTACACAGTTACCCCTTTGCTTTATGTTGCCATCGAAGGACTTTGGGGTGTGATCCCGTTGAGGTCTGGGTGTACCTTTGTACGTGTGCACGTGTTCACACAGAAAACACACTCTGTACTAAAAAATCTTACGGGTAAGAACAAATATTGACTTTCCCCTGCTTTTCATGTCACATAGGTGGTTGTTTCTGACCTGCCAGGTTGGAAGTTAAGCCACTTTCTATAGAGTCAGAAAAATGTACTTGAGGTGGAAGTGGAGAAAAAGGCTGACTTAGTTTTGCCTTCCTGATGTTCAAAACCACACTGTACAAGGGAGAATCTTATCATTCTGCTGTTCCTGATCGCTTGAATTTATATAATTCCTCTTGTCTGGAGAACTCCAAATGCTTTAAAAACTACCCTTGGTTCAGGAGAGTTAATTTCAAGATACAAAATAAGTGTACGTATTAGAATGTAATATAAAATCATCTGTGGTTCTTAAAATATTTAACAGCATAAAGTGGATCATTCCTCCCTAATTTTACACAACTGTGTAGAATTCATACAGTGTCATACACTTGCTATTAATCATACAGATAGAACTGTCATCTTTGTGGGCTTCGCTGGAATTGCTAAGGTGCCCTCTGCAGAAGATACTGTGGCTAATGTTCTCATTACCCGCTAATTGGCTAAAGAGAATTCTCTCACACTGCATTTAGTCTGATGGATATTTTCTATCACCTGATGGATGGAATGGACAGCCAAACCAATTATCACAGCAAAGAGTGCTATATACTCGAAAATTCCAGGCAGAGACAAAAGACCCTTGTAAGATTATGTCTAGTCAGTGCCAGCTGATGTTGCGGTCTGCAGTGGTGGTGGACGCAGCCTTCCCCAAGAGCGTCTTGTGCCAAGGGGTAGGAGCCAGGAGAGCACCAGCACAGACACACAGACAGACAGACAGACACACACACTCAGCAGTGAAGACACACGAGGGTCCAGGCATGGAGTTCCAACGTGCTTCGTTTCAGGCCATGCTGAAGGGGTCCAGGGGCCAAAGACAAAGGAGGGCCCAGGGTATAAATCCAGGGAAAGAGGGGGTGGAGGAGAGCATCAGGGATCCAATGGTCTGAGGGCTCAGGGGCAGTACAAAGCACAGGAACCGGTAGGGAATGCCAGGGTGGATGGGCAGGGTTACACACCAGTGGGGTGATGGGGAAGGGAGAATTTACTAGAACTTGAACATATAAGGGTAAACAGAGTAGGGAAGGCCAAAGGGCCAATGGGGAGGACAAAACCCAAATAAATGAACATAGTGCTGCAGAGCACCATGGGGGAAGCTTTTGTCCTCACCCTGAGCTGTGGGGAATGCCTGGAGCTTAAGGTGCATCTCTCCAGGGGATCACTGTTCTCCTCTCCCCAGAAGGGTCACAGGCCTCCACAAGCTGAGATTTTGTTAAACTATTAAAGGGATTTGGGTTCTTTGGTAAAAGCGCAGTTCAGAATACTTTGAAGCTTCTGTAAACCAGGCAGCCCCTGTGCTGATTTTGGCTTATGGTGTTAGTGTTTTGACCTCAAGTGGTTGTGGAAGGCTAAAAACAAATGGAGTCATCCTGAGGTGTTAACAGACAGTGTTCTGGAGACTTTTTACCTGAATGAGCCTTGTGATTCAAAAGTGCTGGGGTATGTGCTATTTGCATAGTAACCCCTAGATGCAGGCATTATTCAAATTATTTTTGTGCTTATTTTCCTTTCACGTAGCTCTAAGAAATTTGAAGGAATGTTTGCGCAGTAATTGAGATGGGAAGTTATTTGGTTCTTTTCTTTGTAGTTAATGATTTAATTTTTGAGATCTTTGTTTGAAATGCAAAGGTAATTTTCTGAAGTAAGGGAGAACAGGTGTACAATTCTCTTGCAGGCCTAGCTTTCAGTGCTTTGGGAACGTGCTCTGTTTTTCCAGCATCAGTGGAAAAGCTAAAATTCCTTCTCTCTCAACCTGGGAAGCTGTCATGGGCTCTGGAGCACAGCCTTTCTGCCCTGTGGCCAGCCCATGTACCTCAGCACCCAGAGCCTGTGCTGCTGCTGCTCTTTGTGAATCCTTCTGTTAGTGACTGGACTGATAAAGGAAAGGAGAGATGTGCCATGCAATCGCATTTTGATGAACAAGGCAGAGGAGAACATGAGAACTGATAAGAATCAACGACCAGGACAGAAGGTGGCAGGGAGGCCAGAGGCCCTGTGTGGGGCTGGGAGTAGAAGCCATATGGGGTTAGTTACTCTCTTCTCCTTATCCCATCCTCTCCAGCACCAGCACTGTTCCCTCAGCCTTTCACTCCTTGGCGTGTCACCATGCAGAGCTGCCTTCCTCTTCCTCCAGCATAGCAGAAGTAAGGTGCCTCTGTCAGCTCCTCTTAGGTATTCTCCTGGAAGCAGAGATCTGCCTCCCTGATACTGTCCTCCCCATGGATTCTGGAAAAACATGCTCTTAGAGACTTGGCTAGGAATCTGACTTTTAGTAATGCATTCCTTTTTTTTTTTTTTAAGTCAGCTCATTTGTAGCAGAATTATTTTAAATAAGCTTTCCTTGCTTCATTAAAACCATAATGAGAATCAGAAGAAAAGAAATTTCTCAAATAAGGGCAGGTGACACAGGAGAATGTAGATTCCTTTTCATATACAAAATGAAAAGTGTGTGTGTGGTCTATTCCTTTTTTGTTCTTTACTGTATATTCTGCCTCCTTACTAGAGGGGACTGCACAGGTTGAGAGTTTGGGCTCTGTCCCTGGGAGGCTGTAATCCAAATGGATGAAGGGAGAAGACCAGAGGAAAAGGAGAGGATTTCCATGAGAAAATCATGTGACTGTGTGCATGCAAGTGTATGGATTGGAGCTTCTCCAAGTGTTTTGTTATTGAGAGGGTATAAGCCAATGCTCCTAAAGAACGCTCCAAGAGGGATGAGTGGAGCCGAGGGAAAATGCATTGGAGCATTGAATTGTCTTTAAATCTCATCATGTACTTTAGCTCTGCATGGCTGGCCCACAGATTATATCTTTGAGCTGCTGCAGTAGTGAAGTAAGAGAAGCCCTGGGCACTGCTGATCTACATCTAATTTGAAAAAGACAAGTTTTAAGTTGAGCATTTCTTTCATCCTTGCGTCTTATTGACTGACAAGGATGATGGAGGCTGGACGTGTTCTGGCTCTGTTTTTTGGGTAGCAGTAGCTCTGTAGAGAATCTGCACCCTCCTACACACTGGGAAAAGCCAGAGAACATGTATCTCAGCATGACACAAGGGCTTGTTTGTGTTACTGAATTGTCCTCTTACATTAGTATGTAGATTAATCGAGAGCTGCTCTAGGAAGTCATGAATGTGCATGCGAAGTGTTAATGCTTTGTTGTTTAATGAATACTGCAAATAAAGTGGACCAAAGGGGTAAGTGCAGTTAGTATCTCCAAGAACAACAAAGTACTGGTATATTGTGGTGACAAACCACTCAAAAATGCAGCAAGCCTCATCTCTTAATTCCTAAAGCAGTTCACTCCCTTGCATAGATGGGCTTTGTTTCATACTTCAAAGTTCATTTCAGTTCATTCTTGAATATAATGCAGCTCCTCATAGGCTCCTCAATAATAAATACATCAGAATAAAACTTTAATGATAAAATAGACACTATTCTGATCAGAATTAGACCAAAGCACGTCCTGTCAAGCTCAAGTGGGGGAAATTTGGTGTTAAACTTTATTGGTTCTATTAGCATTTTAATGAAAAGTCTTCCCAGGCATTCCCTAAAGGTAAAGAATTGTGTTGTTTCTTAAAAACGATACTTTATTGAGAGATGCAACCCAGGATGCAATAAGTGCACTCCTGGGTAAGGAAAAGGACAGTTTGGGCCAAGGCTAAAATTATAGTCAGCAAAGAAGCATAGATTTACTTCTTTCACCTGCTAATAATGTGTGATTTTCCACATGATGGCCATAATCACCTTGAAGTGGGGTTTTATTCAGCATGAACATCTGCTTCTCATTGTTCTGGGTGAGCCATCCCAACTTTTTTTTTTCTTAAAAAAATAGAATTGTATTTAAAAATTTTTATTGTAAGTCTTTGTCCACCCTACCTGGATTCTAACATAGGCAGCCCTTGATTGTAGATAGAATTATGGTGCATGTGAAAAATTATTCAAGATTTCTTGGCTTAATTCTTCTGGGAAATCTCAAACTGCCCAAATGTCAGGATGATGTTGCTCCCTTCAGATAAAGCAGCTGAGGCTGAGTTACTTTTCACTGCACAATCTCTGCTTGCCCTGATGTGAACATGTTTTTCACTTTGTGTGCATCTTGTAATTGTTAGCTATGAGTATTTTCTGTCGGTGTTACTTAAAAAATTGTAATTAGTGAAACAGGTAATGGTGTCCTCCTTGAGACATTTGGGCTCTGATTCATTAATTTCACTATGTCTGGATTGCACTGGATGCAGCTTTCATTTGAAAATGAGTATGTTGATGACTGGTTTTTTTTATAGTAACATAAACTGAATGTCTGCAGGACCTGCCAGTGCCGTGTACTGTGGTTCTGTGCTCTTGGCACCCGTACCATATACTGAATATTTCTAGTACAATGTGAATATGTCCAGCCTTGGGATGCACAGCTCACATCTTCAATAATATCAGAATGAGAAAATGTCCTCCTTGATTATTTAGTCAAATCAAGTGAAAAAAAGACCCAGCAGAAGTGGACATGCAGAGAGCTAGAACATGCTAGCACTGAAAATTACTTAAATAATTATCTGATGACAAGTTGTCTTCCCCACAAAGCTGGACACAGCACTCGAGGTGTGGCCTCACCAGTGCTGAGTACAGGGGGACAATCCCTGCCCTGGTCCTGCTGGCCACACTACTGCTGATCCAGGCCACGATGCCACTGGCCTTCTTGGCCACCTGGGCACGGCTGGCTCGTGCTCAGCTGCTGTTGGCCAGCACTGCCAGGTCCTTTTCTGCTGGGCAGTTTTCCAGCCACTCTGCCCCACCCTGTGTTGCTGCCTGGGGTTGTTGCAGCCCAAGAGCAGGACCCGGCACTTGGCCTTGTTGAACCTCACACCATTGGCCTCGTCCCACTGATCCAGCCTGTCCAGATCCCTCTGCAGAGCCTTCCTGCCCCCCTGCAGATCAACACTCTCACCTAGCTTGGTGGTGCCTGCAAAATGACTGGGAGTCCACTTGATCCCTTTGTCTAGATAATTTATAAAGATATTAAACTGGCCCAAAAACTGAACCTCGGGGAACCCCCACTAGTAACTGGCCTCCAGCTGGATTAATCTCCATTCACCATCACTCTTTGGGTTTGTCACCCAGCTGTTTGTAACCCAGTGAAGAGTGCACTGCCTTAAGCAGCCCATTTCTCCAGGAGAACGCTGTGGGAAACAGCGTCAAAGGCTTTACTGAAGACTGAGTAAACAACATTCACAGCCTCTCTTTTTCACCCACCTCATGCCTCCATTTCCCTTGTCTAAAGACAGAGTTTGTGGTTTGTAAAGCTCCCTGCTTTTGTAGGAATGGAATAGTGTTTCCAGCAGTCATGAGCAAGGAAAGGAAGCCTGGAAATGAAGCTGATTGCACTAGCAAGAGGGAGAAATGAATGAGAGAGAGAATGACCAGGATAACAAATCCCTGAGCACAAGGGATGCACAGATGGGAGAATGGAAGGGTAAAAATCCACAATATAGTGGTCCCCAGACCGTATGCTGACTTGGGATGAGCCCCCAAATGTGCAGCATGACCAGCTTTGGGGCTGTGAGGGCAGGGGCTGGGAAGCTCCTGCTCTCTCCAAGTGAAGGACACCTATCCCTGGGCTGCAGACATCACCTCCTGTGTTCCTCACAGATAAGGAAGCAAGAGGAAAAGTGACAGAAGAGAGTGGAGCAGATAGCATTAGGAACTGTAAGAAAGAGCTTCACAAAAGAAGAAATGGAAGAAAAGGGGGGAAGAGGAGTAAGGAATAACAGTCTTATTAAGCAAGTTAAACAAGCCTTTTTAATGTCACTTCTTCCTGTAAGCATCTATAGACTAAACAGAATAGGGCAGGAAAAAGCTCCTTAAAAGAGGAGATAGAAGGGGAAAGGATGCTTTGTGCAACTTATGCTGTTCAAAGGAAATAGAAATTCTGGGTTAAAAATCAAATCTATTGCAAAAGAGGTATTTAGATTAATTTATCTCTAATTTACATGAAAAAATAAATTGATGGTTTGCTTATTGCATTTTGTGAGGAACATGCACAACTGTTGGGCTAATGTAAAAATGGCATTTCAGTAATAATTATGGATATCTTGCTTCAGCCTCATTTAGAAACATGTTATTGAAGTGATAGATGTAGTGCTTATAAATAGTTTAGGTTTGCTAATGTAATAATGAGCAGTTCTCTCATTCTCTCTAGGTTTTTTCCTTTCCTACATGGTTTTGCTTCTGAAGCCTTTTTTTTTTTTTAACTCATTTCCCTTCCCTGCTGCTGACCAAAAGCATTCCCGGGGGCATGCTTGGACACACTTTTATGGCCTTGTGCCCTGGGAGCCCTGTCCCTGTTGCTGGTTGGGAGTCCTGGGCAGGTGTACACAAACAACACCAAGGTGCAACAGGCTGGGGAAGGCAGGTGGATGGAAGTGCAGCTGGCTGAGGGGCTCCTCACTGGTAGTGAGCCAGCAGGAGGGAATGAAGACTGTGGAGGGAGAGAGAGAGGGCAGTAGGAGGCAGTGCAAATGTGTCATGGATTAGCAAAATTAGCATAGCAAATCTCGATAGTGAGAGCTAGGAGACAGTGGTGATAAACGGCGCAAGAGATGAGAAATCAAAATGCAATCGCATCGTGTACACTAAGTGCTAATGAAGTCCAGGGAAGGAGGAGGAGCTAGGAGTGAGAAACTGTGGGTACAGCAGTGCTGTACTCCTCTGCAAAAGATCTTCTTCAGACAGATGACTTCCCTTGTGCAAGTTCTGCCACTCAGCTCTCCCCAGACTTTTGGAAACTCCGAGTTCTTTGCACACGCAAAGTAAGGGTAAATTAATACTGAAGGAGTGTGAGATCAGCTGAAGGAAGAAGGCATTATACAGGCTGGGGAACTGGTAGAAAAGACTGCTTTGGGAGCTGTCCCCAGCATTACCTAAAGGGTTGTCTGGACCTGTAACATCTGAAGATTTTGTTAGGGTTTTCCTGGTGGTTTAAGGGTAGCTATTGTAAATGCAGGCAAACCCGGTGGGAAGAAATGCTGATGTCTGACTCCAGCTCAGAAGGCTGAATGATTTCTTTATTATAACTATGCTATAATCCATTAATATACTATTTAAAGGAGATACTAAAACTACAAACCTACTTGTTCTAACTACCATATCTAACTCACTCACAACTCGGGAGAGTCCAGACACAGGTGGATCTGATTGGCCACCAGGCTCAAACAATCCTCACCAGAATCCAATCAAGCAATCACCCCAGGTAAACAATTCTCCAAACTCATTCCACATGGGAAAAACAAGGAGCAGAAATAGAAATGGTTTTCTTCTTTCCTCTGTGCTGCTCTGTGAAAAAATCCTGAGAGAGAGAAGAATGTGCCTGCCACAGGTAGCTGGTGTTTCTTTTCACATGCTTTATGATCTACTAAGGAAGCTCTTCTAACATCTGTCAGGCAATGACTACAAGCCAGGTATTCATAACCAATGAATAGTGCATAGTATTGTATGCAGTACTGATACTGCAAAACATTCTTAAAAAAATTCTGGGGACCTTTGCCCAAAAAAGAGTTTCCTTGCTCTCAGCAAATTCTGATGGAGGAGTGTTGCCACTTAGTGGTCTTTTATCTTACAAAATCTTCTCCCCCCTTGCATCTTTCATTTGTGTTCTTGTGCATAGGCAGGGTAGCTGTGAATTGTTGTTATGTGCTTTTTATTTTATCTGAACAAATGGAAATGGCATCCAAACATTAAACTGAAGGAGAGAATAGAGCTGAACAAGCTCATAATGTCTGGGAAGGAACATTTGTCTTTGTAGTGAAATGGTTTGAGGTACAAGCTTTGTGGGGCAGTGGCTTCCTGCATTATGTCTGTAAGGAGGATGAAAAATCTTCAAAAGTAGGGACAAAGTACATGCAGCATAATACCAGTGCATTTCCATTTTTTGATGTTGAAATAATTTGTTAGTGTGACCTTTGCTCCTCCTTGTCATTGGTGGGGAATGTTTCCAAATACTGGCAGTGTCTTGGATTCTTTGCTTTGAACTGCAAAACTGGTAACCTCTTGGAGCTGCCAACATCAAGCATTAGCTTAGAGGTCTTTTAGTGAAATATTGAACGTGAACCAACACAGAGAATGAGGCAGGCTTGGGGCAGTCAGTAAAAGCAGTGTTTCATGTAGTGGATCCTATGATGTATGAAGATAGTGGTTCTAAAATATATTTTCTTAATTGCAAAGAAAAACTTAGAGTCAATAGGATTTGAGTTGTTTTCTGTGATCCCTTTTTTTGGATTGGTTTCACCTACAGGCTTATTTCTTATTAACTGTGTGGACACATGAGGATCAGGCATCTGGTGCATCTTTTTGCTCTCGTGGAAGGAGATGGAAATGAAAATTTCCACTGAAAGTCTGATTGAAGCCAAATTGCCTTTAGAAGGCAGGGGCAAAAAGGAGTTTGGGGAAGAGAGTTCACTGTAGGTTTTCTTAATGGATAGATAACTCATTTATGTGAGGTAGAACAAATAAAGTTGGGACACAGGTCAGCATTTGAAATCCAAGCAGAGATGCACTTACCTTAGTACAGTAAATGTGGAAAGTGGGACTTGGTTTCCCCAAGATGTGAAGAACATCCCTTTCTCCTTGCTTCAGAGTGAGCCCAATCGTTTTCCCAATGCATCAATTCCCCAGACCAAAGATGTCAAAGAGAGGTTATAGGTGGGAAGGCAGGGTAGAGTAGAGCATTTAAAATTGGAGGAAACTTAAAATGTAAACTCGAGAGGCAGATGGCTACCAGTAAGGACCCTGTAATGTTGCAGGCTGGGAAGCTCCCTTAGTGCTGGTGTGTGACTAGCCAGCTTGTAGCCGTGACACCTTTGTATCACTCTGGTGAAGGATATATACATTCACATGATGGGTCCATGATAATGTGGGATTTAGGGGGTTTTTTTTTTGGAGTTTTTGGTCTTTTTTAGTTGTTTTTAAACACACAAGAAGGAGAATGCTTATATGACGGCCACCACATCCCTCCTGTCTGGGTTATGTGCGAGGCCCTCTGTAAAATAATGAGACACCATTTATGTATCCTGTTATAGTTTTCCTTTCGTTCAGTGAGCAGAGCTGATTATTCAATTTCAGTGTCCACTAAAGCAATCTCCAAAAGCAGTTAAAATAAAACTCATTACCGTGTGTATGTGATATGGTATGTTTAGAATCCTGAGAATGTGCTGCAATAAAACTTCTGCTAGCTTTCCCTCTCCATGGCAGCAGATAACAAAATTTCCACTGTGTCTAAGAAACTGAAAAGATGAATCCCCACAGACGGGGCATGATTGTTTCTTTGTCTGCTGAGTAGTAGTTATTTATTTGTGAGAGAAACCCAGAAGTCACCTCCAAAGGTGAAATCTATATTTCTTGAAGATGAAAATAAGCATTCTGTGACTGATAAATGGCTGAGTTTTCTACAAAATATGGATTTATATTTTCCCCCACCCTTTATTTTCCCACATGGTTCTTCTGAACAACATGGAAATACCTTTAACTCCTTTTGTACCTGGGATGCACTGTCCTTGACAGAGGTTGGGCTGGTGTTTGTATAAAGCTGCTTATGCTGGGAAATCTTGCCCAGTGCAGAGTGGCCATGGCTGAGATAGCACAGGCCTTATGAATACTTAACACTGAGTAAACAAGGCAGCTCGTATCCATTGTTACTACTTACATCCAAAGGCAGTGCAGCATCCTCAGCTGACAAAGGTCAGGCAAAAAACAGGTTTCTTCTCTGTGAGAGGGACTTTTTTTCTTTTGTAAAAGATGCAGAAACACTATGTTTCTCAGTTCTTGAGGGTTGCTCTGCAGAGAGGCTGTGTATAAATATTGGATAAAGTGGGAAGGAACCCCCTGTGCCACAGGTCATGCCAGATGCTAGCAACCAGAGGCATTTGGAAGGGGCAGAAGAGGTAAGGGATGGTCTAGCTTGATTTGGTTGGAATCTTGCTCAGTTTATTTTTACACTGCAGTTGTTTCTTTTATGGGTCTTTCATTTTCCCAGTGCACAATAATCTTCTTTGTTTTGTTACCTCGTGGATAAGGCTGCTGCACTTCGACATCACTTGCCTCCTAGAAATGTTGTCACACTTGGAGAGTTTGTGATATCTGTTTCAAAGAGAATTCTGCTGAATAAATTGACAGCCACAACGTATCTGTAGTGAAGCACCTGGGATTGCGGGTTTTTTTAAATTTCTTATTTGAGCACATTGAAAGACATACCTCTCTGGTGCTGTTGGTTGTTTGTTAGAAATCCAATCTTGCGCAGTAGAATCTGTTAAAAAATACAAAACAACTGTTCCTCATTTCTTGTCTAACTACCTCTAAAAGAAATCAAGTGCCAACCTCGCTACTAGAGACATTTTCCTGGCTATGGGGCAGATGAGAAAGAGAAAAATGCTTAACAGAGTCCCATCCCCAAGGCCATTTTATAGAAATCATTCCTCTGTTGTAAACCTCCATCTTCATGGAATAGAAATTTGATGTGTGCCAAAGGGTAATGCTTGGGTTAAGGTGGCACTCAGTCCAGTTGGGGTTGATAACTAAAACCAAAGTGTAGTGACCTGAAGTCTGCTCTTGGCACCATGGATCAGAAATACCAGAGAATCCATTTGCATATCTTTTTAGAGCTGTAACACCTCACAGCACCTGCAGTAGCGCCTGAAACATCTCGCTGAGTGTATTGTATTAACCTCAGAATTCCCTGGGGTGGATTGTATCCACGAAGTTGTATCCAAATGAAAGCTGTGCAGCCGCCAGACATGAGTAGCAAAGCACTCTTGTTGCTTCTGTGTTGAAATAAGCCTTCAAAACAACTTGGTTTTCAAGTTGTGGACTTTACTAACGAGTGACGATAACAAGACGAGCAGGATCCAGCTGGGCAGCTAACACGGGTGTCACCACCTCGTTCTCCCGGTGGCCTCCCTCCAGTGCAGATTGGCTATCGGCCACTGTACATGGGCCAAGGCTGAAGTTTTGCCCAGTGCTGAAATGTTGCTGCTTGTTGTCAGCTGCTTACTGTGTATCTGAAGTGGGAAAAAAGCCTCTTGATGGAAGTGTTTAGCACCTACTTTTACAGATACCTGGCTTCTTCCGACCTGGAGGCCTATCCAGGGAAAGGGTGACTGATAATAAGCATGCAAGATCGAGTCTCAGTCGAGCAGGACTTTAGGACCCTTTGAGATAAAGCATACGTACGATGTGATTGTTACAAACGATTTGTTTGAGTTCTGCTCAAAGGCAGCTAAATCAACAGAGCGCCCAGGAGGTGATCCAGGCTGGCTTGTAGGTTTTCAGAGCGCTGTCTTCCGTGCTTTCCAGCACCGCTTAAAAAGTATTCTGTAGCTTGTGGTTAAGAACATAATCTTCCAAATGTGAAAGGAATCTAAATTGGCACAGAGCAACTTGTCAGAATCAGCACCCAGTTTGCAGCAGGAGCTTGGGAGGGATGTGAACCGCCTTTGTTCTTTGCAGTGGGGGTGTTAACACTGAAGTTTATGATAATGTACTTGCCAGCATTGTTAATTATTCTGCTGGAAGGAAGGAGTTGGAGAGTCTGCACAATTTGCTGTCAGTAAGGGGCTTGTTTTGGCATTCCAGTTTGGCATGTCAAATAGGGGGTGTCTAGGACAGTCCTGTTTTCTTGGGGGGTATGTGGGGCTGTGGGAGGGGCTCTTTTCACTCCCTGATTTGTGTCTTTATTCCTCCTCGATACAAATAGGATTCTTCTGGAAACTTGGACGAGCAAGCTCTCAGTGCTTATGGTCTTAAAAAAAATATTTTTTCCCAGTTGATCCTCATAACTGTGAAGCTCATTAACCTGAATGGCTCAATTAACCAAATGCTAACATGCTGCCAGCACTGCTGCTACTGTCACTGATGCCACTTCAAAAATGTTGTGTTTCATGCATATGCTTTAAATGTTCCACTTCTGTTTTTCTCTGGGGGAAAAGATCAAGCATGTGCACTAAAAAGATAGATATCCTTGCAGTAGTAACTGAGATAATACTGAGTAGTACTTGCCATAGTATGAACTTGTTCAATAGTTTGAACAGCAATCTGTTTTTGAGGTATCTGGAGTAAGAAACTTTGACTGTAGAATGAGAGGTTTACTACAATTAGTAGAATGAAATACATGCGATTCTCTTTGTCATGTTGTTAATGAATTTTAGTTTTATTGAAACATTTCAAAGCACATTTTGAAATAGTTGTATAGAGGTCAAACTTGTTGGTTTCAATCACTTTTTGTCTCTTGTATGTTGCCATTTAGATCCTCAGCTGAAATGTTACATGTTGTTTACATCACGGTGCCCATGCTCAGGACAGAGCGGTCACGTCAGCTCAGGACAGTGATAAAGCTGGGCACAGTGCATGACTGTACAGGCTGATTGTGAGAATTACATCCATGCGGGGTCTGATTGAAACAGGCGTTGCTTTTATCCAGTTTCGCAACCTGATTTTAATGATGGGGGTCTTGGCAATTATTATTGTTGGGTAACTGCCTGAAGCATTAATTTCTTTCATTTATCCAGTGAAGCTGTAAAATGAACATAATCAGACAAACTAGTTCCCAGTTTGGGTGTTTGATGTGATTTCTCCATACCTGACAAACAAGACAGAGTGCATGTGGTTTGTTTGGATTAGCTTTTCCTCTCTTTTTCTTAAAAGAATAATAAATCTACCCTTTTTGTACTTCAGGGCTATTCCGTGTTACCAGCCTCTTTCCAAGTCTTCCAGGATCTCTCTCAATGCAAGCTTTTGTTTTAGAAAGTAAAAGAAAAACTGGAAAGAATGTTTCTATTTCTTGGGTTATGAAAATAAGAATCCAAATGTCAGTTGGTACACTGACTGATTCTTCCAAATATTCAGTGTGAGCCTTCCCGAGTAGTAGCAGTCATATTGTATATAAAACCATCCTGTGTAAAATGAAGCTCTTGAGGGCAGAGGAAAATGGTTTACCACAAAGTTGTTGTCTATTTGCATTCTTCTGTCTCTAGAAGTGGGGGTGCTGGATGAGTCCCTGGTATTGCCTACCTCTGCTCTGCAGAAGCTTTGCCAACTCTTTTGAAGCCTGACTCTGCTCCCACTGTTTCTTGTGGGGAAATACAAAACTTGAAGGCATTTGATGTAGCCAACAAGTTGCTCTCATTTTTTTTTTTTTCAGGTAAACAAAGCTAAGTGTCTGAGAGCCTCGCCCAAGAGGTGCATTGTCGGGTAGTTTAAGAAGTAATGAGGGTTGTGTGTGTTAAACCTCCTGCAGTCTGCGCTGGAGCAGCGATCAGGAGCAGCCAGCCAGACGAGTGTTAGGTGGAAGGAAGGACCCGACCCTACGAGCCAGAGCTGAGTAGTGAGGGAGGAGCAAAACTGTCTTCGTGCTCTGAATTTCCAAGTCTGCAATAGCAGTTCCAAGGAATATTTTTACCTTTAACTTGTCTGGCTCTCACTTGACCTTCCTCTTTTGATGTGCACTCTTGCTAACCATTTAGTTAGCAAGGGGACTGGGGCAACAACAGCACAGTGGAAGTTAGGGCTTTATACTCACCCCTCACTCCAGCCAGAGAGCCGTGCCCTCTGCAGAACAGTGCATGTGGAACAGCCTGTTGCCGCTTAAGTTCACCTCCATCCCACAAGCCAGGTTCTGATACTGCTGCACTGCAGCGCCTTCTCTTAAACAAAGGGTAAAAAATACTTCTATGATGTGTCAAAGCACGACACAGATGTCAGCCTTCCTCATCTACTTCTGTTACAGAGGATCTCTTATTTGAGCTCTTTATAGCACATGTAAAGGGCAGAAGCAGTGAGAAGGACTCCATGTGCTCAGCAGTGACTCAAACTTTGTGCAGGCTGGTGCATTTGCAGGAGCAAATCTGGATGGACTGAAACTTTGTTTTTGACTTGACTTGGCCCTGTGTTTTGTGTTCCAGTCTCAAGTAATCTGTTTTGTGGGGCAGGATGGAATGTAACGGCTCAGTTATGATGGAACTATTAATACCACACCATGTTACCTTCTTGTCAACTCTGCTGTAGCTGATAGAGGGTATGAGTCTCATTTATTTGTTCCACATTGGTAAGTTTAAAGAAATGAGATGGGAATTTCTTGTTATGTACTTATGTTGAAGTTTGCTGGTTTGGGGTCCAGAGGACCCGCTGATCTCTGAAACACTCGTTGTGTATTGCATGTCCCCAGAGAAGGGAGGGACAAAGATGCAGTGCTTGGGTGCAGCACCACTCTCTGCACAGGGCGTAGCTCCCATTATCTGCTGGAGCTGCTGTGAAAAGCCACCAGCTCCTAACTGGGAGGCAAGGAGCCACTCAGGGCAGGTAGTCCTCTCTTCCCCCGGGCCAACTCACAGCTCCATGAAGACTGGCATTAGCCAAAATCTTGAAGAGGGTTGTGGTGTTTTACACAGATTCCTGCCCCATACCAAATCCCTTCTGTGATGTGCTGATTCTGAAATGATCCCATCCAGTGCCATTCCTTGGGGGGATGCCCTCAGCATCAGGCACAGCTCAGGTCTTGCAGTGGGTTTCAGTGAAGAGAGCTGGGTGCTGGTCACCCACGGAATCTCAGGCTGAGTCAGTCAAACAGCTCATTTCCATGCGTTTTCCAATGCATCTCCCCTCACTCACGCCTCACCTTTCCTTGTGCTTTATCTCACCTCACCCCAGTAGAGTTATTTATCTAACGAGTTTAGGGGTAGGGAAGATACAGGGCTTTGTATTTTCTGGGAAAAAGAGACAATGTCTAGAGCTGAGTTCTGAACATTGCGTAGAAGTAAAATAAAAGAAGGTAAATGCTCACCTCTTCCCACAAACCTTAGATTATAAACTGAGCTAAAGATTCCTTGCCTGGTGGCCAGCTCTGATTTGTTGTAAGGCTGTGCACAGAAACATTGCAGCTAAGAGCATGCCAGGCTTTGTTTGCTGGTTGGTTGGATATTTATGTCAGGTTGCCAGGCAAATTCATATACTGCTATGCTGCAGGCAAGGTCTTGGGGGTGGGGGAGATGAGTAAACATCTCAGAAAGATCTAAAGGTGTAGGAAGAGGTTTGGAGGGAAAGAATGAGGAGCTGGGTTTGCAAGTTGTAAAACTTGCATCTATTTTTGTCTTCTGTTGCTGAAGCAGAGGTATCCAGAGCTGAGCTGTTCTGCAGCGCTGCCAGCTTCACATCTGTGCTGCTCTGTACCCTTGTGCCATGAGCAGGCAGCATCTCATGGAAAACTTCACAAACCAGTTGGTCCCTGAGATGTGATTTGAGTTCGTGTCACTGCCTGGACAAGTGCATGTTTATGGACTCCTGCATGCCCCAAACCTGTAATAGTTTCAGTTAAAGTCTCTTCTGCCAGCGCAAACCACAAAAAGGTAATTAAATAGACGATAAATCTCTCTGTGCTCCATGAAACAGTTCCCTTTCTCACCCTTAACTGTCTTCTTTCTCCAGCCTGTATGTTACTCCTCAGGTTCAGACCTGCAGTTTATGATACAGGATGATTTTTTTTAATCACCATTTGAGTGCCTGGGAAAAAGCTGGTGACTCCCTCTGTGTTTGCAAGTGCGTGCTGTGATTTACTGGAAGACAAAGTGTGCAAGCCAAAGCAGTGATGTTCTGAAAGAAAAGTTAAATCAGGAAACAGAAGTAAAGGCCCATATCAATCTTTTATATATTTAGTTACCAAACAGCATCTCGTTTGTCAGCAGTACATGTAACAACCACGAAACAGAGCTGCCCGTTGCTTTTAGCTACTGTCTGTGCCAGGGCATTCTGTTCTTGTAGTCAAACTCAGAAATAGCTGAAATGATTATAAATATTTTTGAGCAAACAGCAGCTTTTTTTTTTTTTTTCTTTAGCAAGTATAATTGCTAAATAAACTGGGGGGGTTTGCAAAATGCTGAGGTTTAGCACTTTGCTGGACAAGCTGTGTGCATTTTTGGGACAACCAGCATATGGGAGATCGTCAGCAAACTACTATCAAAGACATTTGTGACTCACAGCAATGGAGAGTTTTGAAAAGGAAATCATGTTAGGTAATCACAGACTTTGCACATCAGTGAAAGCATGTTTTTCAGTTATTGTTTGAGTCCTTTCTCAGACTTGGTTGAAAATCAGTTGGTTTCATTCTCTTTTGATTAGGAAATTAGAAATTTGTGTTTTCAATCTATCATTACTTCTCTTCTGGAAAAAGGAAGGGAGTTTATTTGAAAGGTGAGTTGCAAGAGATTTGTGTTCTCTATGTGAGAAACGTTCTTTACATCTTGATTAAAGTTGTGAAATGCAAGAAAGTTGAATCCTTATAGCTACTGAACAGGTCCTAGGGCAGGTACATGAAGTTAGTTTGCTTTCAGCAGAAATAAAGCAATTTCTTGTGTGGGAAGACTAGAGGAACAGGAATTCTTATGGAAACAAATTCTGGAAATAGCCAGCCCAGGAGAGAGGTAGCTCTCTGTTTATTTATGAAAGCTCATAATGAAATGGAAAATAACAAGTTGGCATTATGTACAATCTGGAGGGATGAACCTGTACTTGAGATTTGACAACGCTATTCTTAAAAATATTTATTTCTGCAATATCAGGAGAGACTACCAAGAGAAATAATGTTTTATTTCTGTCACTTTACCTTCACTATAACATAGAAACAAGTAATTTAAATCGTAAAAGTTCCACTGACTATCTTGCACATTAATATTTACCTTAGTGCACACCCAGGCAGTGCTTAACTGTTCTTCCTTGGCCTTGAGTGGAAGGCTGGGTAGCCTCTGTGCTGTCACTGTATTTTTCTTGACCTGCACCTCCAAGCAGTATCCACAGTGTACCCTTGGATATCTTGGGGCGATGTCACTGCTGAGGTTCATTGACAAACCAGGTGGGTTGGAAGCAGGATTGCTCTGTATCTGGGCAAGATGATTTCTGTTATCTTCAGTCTGAATATATGCAAATATACAGATGTATTCCTGCAAAGGAGCAGGTCTGTCCTGGGCCAGTAATGGGATTGTAATGGCTCAAACAACTGTTACGTGCCTTTCTTCATAGGAAAGACAAGGTTTCTATCCATAACAGAGAGTATGAGCAGCATCTCCTGCTAAGACTCCAGTACTTGAAGCATTCATCGAGAGGTGAATGTCCTGATGCCATTTGTGCCCAGACCTAATTAGAGAGCTGGGCAATCAGCACTTGTAGGAAGTTCAACAAGTGCCAGTGGCAGATTCTGCACGTGGGATGGGGCAGCCCTGGATGTACTGGGGGACAGAGTGGGCAATGAGAGGCTGGAGAGCAGCGCTGTGCAAAGGGCCCTGGGGGTCCTGCTCCATGCAAAGTTGGATGTGAGTCAGCAGTGCCCTGGCAGCCAGGAGGGCAGCTGTGTCCTGGGGGGCATCAGGCACAGCATGGCAGCTGGGCAAGGGAGGGCATTGTCCTGCTCTGCTCTGCTCTGCACAGGGGCCGCCTCAGCTCCAGCGCTGGGGGCAGTTTGGGGTGCCACGATAGAAAAAAGACACGGAGCCATTAGCGAGTGTGCAAAGGAGGGCCACGAGGATGGTGAAGGGCCTTGAGGGGAAGTTGTATGAGGAGTGGCTGAGGTCACTTGGTCTGTTCAGCCTGGAGGGGACTGAGGGGAGACCTCACTGTGGTTATAACTTCATCAGGAAGGGAAACAGCGGGGCAGGCACTGATCTCTTCACTCTCCTGACCAGTGGCAGGAACTGAGGAAACAGCCTGAAGCTGTGTCAGAGGAGGTTTAAGTTGGGTGTCAGGAAAAGTTTCTTCACCCAGAGGGAGGTTGAGCAGGTTGAACTGGCTCCCCAGGGAAGTGTCACAGCACCAAGCCTTACAGAGTTCAAGAAGTGTTTGTAGCGTCCTCTCAGGCACCGGGTGTGATTCTTGGGGTGTCCTGTGCAGGGCCAGGAGTTGGACTCTGTGACCTTGATGGGTCCCTTCCAACTCAGCATATTCCCAGATTCTGTGATAGAATCAGTGCAGTAACAGTTCTGCATGTCAAAGGGCAAAACTTGTCTTTAAAGGCGTTTTTTTGCTTTCCTTTCTTCTTTTCTTTTCATTTCCTTCCGATTGAAGATAGTGGTAGAAATCCACATTGGGAACAGTGTCTCCTTTATTTTAAGCTGCTGATGAAATAAAATTGTATTTATCTTGTGGGCATTGATAAAATTGCACATATTAGTTGCTTTTAATAATTTTATACTTTCTGACTCTTTTTCTTTCCTTTTCTTTGCTCTTCCTCATTACAAAGGACTAAACAAAATATTTTGCTTTACTGACAGAGCTTCTGATTCTGCAGTATTTCTTTCACAAGGAGACTTGCTTTGTGGCTGTTAGGCATAAGGCTGCATTAGTCAGTCACAAATATGTTTGCTTCTCATAGTTCCATTTGAGCCCAGAACAGAAAGCAGTCAGTGTGGGTCACGATCAAGAAGTGGAGAAATGAGAAATTGTGCCATTTCCCAGATCCAGATAAAAGCATTGTCAGATGTCAGGGTGAGATATTAGTTGATGGTGCCGATTGTTTGATACAGCTGAGTGCCAGGGACTCCCCATGGGGAGGAGATGGGGTCAGGGACAGGCGATAGGGAGGGGACCTGGAGTGCTCCTGCAGCAGGAACAGGGCAGTCCCTTCCCTCAAGCACCCAGCTGAGCTGGCCACTTGGGCACAGAGCCTGCCAAGGTGCTTTGTGAACCGAAACTGCCAGCAGTGCTGTGGTTTAAGCCCAGCCTGTCTGAGGCAAAAAGGCTGCAAGTGAGCTTCTGGTGTTTACCCTTCAATTTGAAGCAACTGTGTGTGGCAAAACGTGAAGTATTCTGTAGCCCTGGATCCCATAGCTCTAAGTGCAAAACTTGGGGTTGCTTCCTACACTTACCTGAAATAGTATTTTTTTTTTGTTTACTGTCATTTTTTAAATGCTTTCCAGGAAAAGACATTAGAAACCAAGAGCTGACTAGTTAAACCTTAAAATATTAAGCTATGTCTTTCCATGTGGTTTTCCAGGAGTAGTCCAGTAACATAACACATCTGATTTCCAAGCTCCTGTCTCGGTTTTACCTGCTGGAATCATGTAAATAATCTCACACTCCCACTTTTCAGGCAAAAGATTTATTAAAACTCTAGCTACCTCCTTGACTCCTTCGAGTCTGTTCTTCTTGTCACAGTTCTGATTAATATGTTGGCATTATTACAAATCTAAACAACGTTCCTCTTTGGTGTGACTGCATCTGGTGAGTGCTCCTGGGTTCCTGCATCTTGTTTTGAGCTTTTGCTGCCTGTCCTCTCTCAAAAGTGTGAGCCTTGCAATCATAAAGAACAAAACTCTCACAAGAAAAGGAAAATTCAGCAAGGAAGTGACTCTGCAACTACAGAAAACAGGATAAGGTGAACCATTCTTTATTTTTTGGGGAGAAGAAAAAAATCTTTTCTGGATACTTTTTCAGGTCAGTAAAACATTTTGTCAGGCTTCATCCCTTTTTTTCTACATACATAGGCAAAGAAATTCCTAGGAGTCTCCCTGAATGAAACACTGCATCATCTGAAGGCACTGGTCTTGGACAGGAATGTCTGATAATGAAAATTTGTGTTGGAGCAAATTTCATCTTCATTTAGGTGAAGGATAGGTCCCTCATGTCTGAAGGAGTAAATCTAGTAAAACATTCCAAAATAAAAAACACTGCAGTCACTCTTAGATATGGACTTCAATTTGAATCCCCTCTCTTAGTCCCTTCTAGCACAGCCTCCCAAGAGACAGACAAGAGGATGTTCCCACCACAGTCCTGAAGGGACTGCCAGGAAACTGGGCTGGGCAGTTGTATTAAAAAAAGCTGGTTTTAAGCTGATACTTAAAAATCCATTGCAGAAACAACTGTGTATTTAAAAAAAAGAAAAAAATGAAAAAAGCCTGTGGCTCATATAATTTTACAGCTCAGGTATCAGGAGGTGCAGGTTTATGTTCAGAGATCAGTGCAGGACAAGTGGAATCTGTCTGGAGAGTAAAGCCACCTGTTAGGCAGGTGTATCTGGAGAGTTGTTTAAAAGGTCCTGGTTAAGCCTGGAATTCAAATTGCTCTTTGCAGATTTTTTAATCAATAGATGAAGGTTAAATATGAATTCTCATCCTCTCCTCTCATTAAGGCAGACAAATTTACTGTGTTTTGAATTTGTGTCCATCCCAGAATGTAATATTTTACTGGATTTTCAATTTGTCTCCACCCCAGGGCTCATGTGATCTCTCTTCCCTTCTGACCCCTTCTGGTGTCAGAGACATTGAGGAAATATTACAGAATCAGAGCGGTTTGGGTTGGAAGGGATCACGATGATCACCTTGTTTCAACCTCCTTGCCAAGGGCCAGGAGGGACACCTTTGAGCATGTTGCTCAAAGCCCCATCCAGCCTGGACTTGAACACCCGGGGTGGATGGAGCATCCACAGCTGCTCTGGGCAACCACTTCCAGTACCTCACGACCCTCACAGGAAATAATTTCTTCATAATAGCTAATGTAAACCTTCCCTCTGTCAGTGTGAAGCCATTCCCACTTGCCCTGTCACTGCCTGCCCTTGTAGGAAGTCCCTCTCCAGCTCTCTTCTACTCGGTACTTTGTCATTTATGCTGCCATTCACTAAAGCTCAAAGGGAACTTTGTGTTGGAGTAGCCTGCCATTAACAAATGCCCCGTTGCTCCTTGGGGTGTCTGACATAAGGTGGGAACAATTCTTGCAAGATGCAAAAGTCATTTTTGAGGTGAACTGTTCGGAGTTACTTCCTCAAGTGAAGCTCTGTAATAGAAAATGGACAGAAAAATAGGCTTCCAGTGGGTTGCTGATTTTGTTACCTCTTTAGCTCTCAGAGAGGGAACAGGTTATTGTTCTTTTTGGATTCACCAGCTTGGACTTGTCAGAAAACAGATAAGGTGGGTAAAGTTTGAAACTGGGGACTGAGGAAGGAGAGCAGCAGGGAATGATCCCATGGATGTTACCCAGCACTGGGCAGGTACTGACACTGTGTGTGACGGTGCTGCCCATACTTGGTGCCTCCATTTGAAGTTTAAGGGATGTTTAATGGGGACCTCCTGCCAGCCAGAGAAAGAGAAGTGATAGACCTGTCTGATTAGCCTTGGTTATTGCTGATAATTGAATTTAGTCAAAGCAGCACTGCATCTCTGTTGCAAAGTTAAGCAACAGCTTCTGCTTCAATCCCATGGTAGCAGCGTTCATGGCTCAGCCTTCACTGTTCCCTTGTGAGTACAAGGTGTTCTTTGTCTGCAGTAGCTTTCTTGTCTTGCAGGTCTACTATTTTAATTCACTTTCTAAATTCTTTCTCTCCCTTCCTTCTGTCGGTTGTGCTCCAAATCTCTGTTACGTGGTGCATATGTGCAGAGGGGGCTGTTTCTAATGAGCTTCTAGACAGGGAGAAGGCAAAATAGATCACTTTTAAAATTGAACGAGAAGGGTGTGGGTGGGAGTTTACACAGAGGGACACTGTATTTTTAATAGATTCTTATTTAATTAAGGGCACTTTTGGAGGGATGAGGGATGATGGTGTCTTTAGTAACACATTAGGGAGCAGCAGTTATGTGGATATTTTTTCCCCTAAAAGCATTCTGTGATTTTTCTTTTTGAGAGCTGCCTTTGTGCATTTACTTTATGTGCTATGGTTAATAAAGAAAAGAACACAACCATAAACCCATTGTGAAATACCTGTGTTGTCTGAAATGCATTGAAATGAGCTCTTTTTGACATACGTGTGAAGTCTGATGTCTCTCTGATTAATAATGAGGAGAAGGTTCCGGGCTTACAATGACATTGATTGGATCAGATAGACTCCCTTTAGTAAAGTATTTTTAATTAAAATTCAGACATAGAAAAGAAGTATCATCTGAAATTAAGAATTGTCACTCTAATGGATGCAACAAAAATACTAGTTCGACATAGGTCTGTTAGTACAAGCCTTAATTTAAGAAAGAAAGAAACTGATCCAACTTGGGGAAAAACCCAAGGTGGTTGTGGTGCTTATTTGATGTCCTTAGTGCCAGGAGCTCGTCCTCAGTGTCTAGCATGATTCTGCAGGGTGGGTGTGTGACACCTACTCTTGAGTGCTGCTCAGAAGTTGATAAGGTGAAGTGAGACTTCATCTAGCAAACGGTTCAAACAGTGCTTGCATCCTCAGGTGCGTTGCACAGGCTTAGTGGTGGAGGCAAGGTTGTCATAAGAGTAAGAGAGTCTTGACCCACAAGCACTTGGCTGGCTCCTCATCCTTCCCCACGCAGAGTTCCATACTTTCCAGCTGATCATTGACATGAGGGCTACATCCTCTCCTCTTCTGCCTAGCCTGTCTTTCCTAGGAAACCTAGAACCTTCCAGTGCTGCAGTCATAGGAGCCATCCCACCATGTGTCTGTGATACCAATTATGCTCACACAGGTGTGTGCACATCTCTAGTTCCTCTTGTTTGTTCCCCATACCATGTGGGTTTGTGTACAGGCATCTGAGCCAGGTCCTGGGTAAAGCCAACTTGATGGCTGGATATACTGGTTTGAAAGTAAACCAGTGGGATAAGTGAACTCCACACAATTATCTTGCAAGCGTTTTCGGGTCAGAGTTACAATTTAATAAAACTATTACAATAAGCGCAATGGTACACAGAAAACTGGTTTAAACCCACAGAGAACAGCCTGGCACTCTGGTGGTCACAGTCTGATTAAGCAGTCTTGTCAAAAACAGTGGTCCTGTGTAAGTTCTGGTCCTCCTCTCAATTCACTGAATGGTGCTAGTGGTGGTGTCCCAAATTCCCAGTTATGTAAGGTCATGTGGGACTGCTCAGTACCTTCCCTGGGGTGGGGAGTTTCACAGTGGAGTGATTTAATTCTGTGAGTCATAGGGTCTTTTTGGGAGTCCTTGGTGGTCTAAGTTCCAGCTGGCCCCTTACGCTGGAGCCATTATGGCCCATTAGCAGACATGTCACCCTCAGGATGGCTGTAACTGTGCTGGTGCTTCCCTGAGGGTTTTATCATGGTTGAGTCATTTGTAAAGACCCCACCTCAGAGGGTTTGCCGCTTCTTCATTTCACTTAACACCCAGTTTGTAGCCTGAGGTGTCAGGTGTGCACTGGGCAGCTACTGCAAGTGACCCATCGTTAACAGTTTGTCAGAAATGGCAGTAGAGGGGAGTAGAATACGCAGTTTGGTTACACCCCACATTAACACTCTCCTTCTGTAACTCAGGACACCGGAGCGTCTGGAATCCCTTTGCACTGTTCCAGGCACCCATTACAGCTTTTGGCATCTGACTGGCAAGATTGGGACGGATAGATGCCCTGACAAATCTAGTTTAAAGCCCCTTCACCCGTGCAGCAAGTTCCTGACCCAAGGTGGTTTTTATTTCTTTGTCAGATGGGCCGGTAACGTCCCTAATCCAGGCTCCTAGGAGGCAGCACACTTCCATTTAGGATAGCTCAGGCTGACCTGAGACTGGAGCCTCTGGACTTCTTAATCACTCGCTACCCTCACCCGCTGCCTTTTCTTGCTTAAACTTCTGTATTTGTGGAGCAGGTTGGGCTGTTCTGCTCAGCTCTGGCTGTTCTTTCAGTGTGTGGGTGTTGCCTCGTTAGCCTGCAGAGCTACGAAGTGGTACTGAGTGGGCATGTCCAGCTGGGTGGGAATGGGGAATATCTGGCTGTGAAGGAAGTCCTTTCCTTTTGGTAGTTCCTTTTCTCTTCCTTTTGTTGTTGTAGGCTTTTTTTTTTTTTTTTTTTTCATCACTTCCCAAGCTCCCGTGTTAATGCCCTACCTCCCCTCTGTGTGTGCTGACCAATTCCCTCTCAGTCCCCAAGATCTCTCGGAGTCTTTTGACTGTCTCCTGCAGCTTGACACCCTTGGGATACTCCTGGCAATGCTCCCTTGCCTGACTGGCTCCCGAGGGCTGATGGAGCTGGCTGTGCTGAGCTCAGGAGCCCTCACTTCAGTTAAAAATCAGTTGGCTTCAGTTAACTTAGTTAAGTGTTCTGTATTTCCTAAGGATGAGTGGTTTTAACAGAAGAAGGTTAGGGAGCTCGCAAACAAGGGGTAGATTGTGGATATGATGGTGCCTGGGGAGATGCCAGACAGCTGGTACCTCCCTGACCCTGGCCATGCTGGGATGCAGTTTTCCAGCACTGAGTGGTGAACTTTGGGGTTGAGAGTTTCTGTGACACCAGTTTGGAGGCTAGGCACAGTGCTTAAGTCAACTTCTTTTTATCTGCTCCATGTCCTCACTGCTAGCTGTGCTTGTGCTATCTAGAGTGTCTTGTTTTCTCTTGTTAAAAACAAAAACAAAGTCGTTCTGCTCTCTGTTGCTGTTGTGTTAAATACCAGTGCAAACCAAGAGAGCATTTGAGAGCAGCAGAAAGCGCCTATTGCGAGCACTGTCCCATCCCTTCTCACCATAAAGACACAAAACAGGCTGTGTCTTGTGATGTTGCCTCAGAACAGGTTAAGCAGATGCAGGTCGTGTAAAATATATGGGAGTGCCTTATAATCACATTAGGAATACAGGAGTTTGTTTGTTTGTTTGTTTGTTTGTTTGTTGTTTGAAGTAATGCTATTAGCTACAGGTCGCATTGTATCCTGGCAATTCAGCTGTGTCAAAGATGTGATTAAGCCTCAGCTATGGGACTCAAGTAAAATGGGCAGACCATATTAGTAATATAATTTGTGACTGTACAGCAGTCATTTCCAGCTTTCTTTCTATGCAAGGCTTTGATGCAGATCTGGTTTTCATTCTTCACTCCTGTTCATTGAAGGGACACGTGGGATTATAAATCAGTAGTTAAAATTCATATTAGTTGGAATTTAGAAATTAAGCAGTTTGACTTCTTAATGAAGAACTTTGACTCTTTGCATTAACATTTAAATTATGGTTGATGGCAAAGCTGAGCTGGGGCCAGATATGTTGTGATTTCCTATGAGTCCTGGTTTCTCAGGCCTTGGGCATATATAGAATTTGCCCTCCACATAAACCCCACGCATGAAAAGCTGATCTTAAGATTTGGCCTCCACTGAATTTATATGTGATTCAAGGGAAGGTTTTTCAGAATCACATAAGGCAAGAAGGGTCTTCTTCCCTGTTTCTCTTTTTCTCTTTTCAGTAGAAATGAGGTCCTAACCACTGTATATTCCCAGATCTCTCAAAAGAATCCTAGTCCTAGCTGGGGCCAAAATGTTCTGTCTAGTATTTTAATAGCTTTTTAATTTTTACTATTTTTGTTGAAAATATTTCTATGGATTCTAGCTGGTTTAGATACACCAGTCCCGATCCACTAAGCATGGCAAACACTAGATTCATGGATTAAATCAGTCCATTCAGGTAATTTTTTTTGAACAAGTAATATTTTCTATTTAGCTATATATATCCCTTTAAGACTCCCAGTTTTATGCTTGCTGCCTTATCAAGAAGCTGGGTTTGTGATATGCATTCTTGAGCATGAAGAATTGTGTGATTTTTATTTAGTAGATTGAGAGATGTCGTAAGGAAAAAAACGTGAGCAGGCATTACTTAACCCCACATCTCTTTTCCCTCAGTCCCACAACTGCTAAATTATGGTTTTAATTTCATTATTGAAATTACAGGGCCTTCTAAAGATTTGGCTGCATCCCAAAACGGCCTATTGAAAAATGCCTCTAAAGCTGCAGCCACGCCAAGTAACCTTCTGCACACTGAGGTCTTGAGGTATCAGTAATTGCTTGTTTGCAAGGACAGCTTAATATCTCTCACTGACAGATCCTTTGGGGAAGGCAGACAGGGATATATGTGTGCCCTGCCCTCTCTTAGCTACATTGACTGCAGTGAGGTAGATGAAGCACCCAGTCAGACCTGTGACTCGGGCAACACTTCAGAGGAGCTGAGCTTGGATCCTGGCTTGGATCCTGGCTGGTTCCATCTGGAAAATGACACATGCAGATGATGCTAGATGAGCTGACAGTTCTGACCACCTACAAACATCCACGAAGCACAGGAATAGCCCAGTGTGTGTGCCGTAGCTGCTGTGGGGCTCCTGAGTCTTGGAGCACCTATAGACCATCCTGAGCAGGTTGTTTATGTTTCAGGAATGCTGGCCTGATCTAAAACATGCTTCAAAAAGCACTCCTGGCAATGCAAGAGGAGAAATAGCTTCTCAGTTTCTAGTTTTGATTGCTTTGGTGTTTATGTTTGTTGGGAACGAGAGGCTATGGATTCTGGCTGGGTGTACACCCCTGCAGGTGACGTGGTGCTGCATTTGAGATGAACCTCAGCAAAGGCTATAAATTTTAAACGGAGGAAGTTTTCATCTTTAGTTCAAAAGTGCCGCCCAGTAATGCCAAAACTGCAGGCACACTGCAAACACCAGCTCACAAGTGTGCACACGAACACTTCTACTGCTTGCAAAAGCCTAAGGGAAGGCATTCTGAATAATTTTGCTTAATTCTTTTAAAAAAGAGTTATTTAGGCAGTGTCTTATGATGACACACACATGTCAGCGTGCGGTTCACAACAGCGCAGGTTTGATATCAGCATTGTATTTATCTTCGCTAGAAAAGATACCCTGGATAATTTCCAAGTGCCACAGCCACTTGATCTTCTCACCCACGAAGATAAAGTGTGGTAGCAAGGCTTATCTATGCTGCATTGTATGTGTGTACATGAGCCTACACACAGGGTTTGTTGGCTGGTGATGAACATTCCAGAGTCAGATTTTGATGCCAGCAGAAGCAGTCTCTATAGAAGCCCCAAACCATTACAAGATTTCGGTTAAACTTTAAATAATTAACATCCTTTAGTTTTTTCTTCTATGCTTCAAAAAGTTTCTAGACATGAGTAGTGGCAGAATCTGAAGAAGAAAAGCAATCTCATTTTCAGAAATACTGAAGTCATATCACTGCTACTTTCTAATTTGTTTTCCAAATTAATAATTCCCATGGTGACCATGAGAAAGAAAAAGGCAGGAAGGGGATTGTGTGCTGGTGGTGAAGTGGACCTTCGCTGAGCTGCTGTGTATCAGCTGTGTTTTCAAAACCATGAATTGTGACTTTCAGATCCCTCAGACCATGTGAGTAATATTTGACAGATTCTGCCAACTACATCCTGTGATGTCTGGGAGTGAGGGCAGTCTGGCAGTAGCTTTTGGAAAAACGTTTATGCTCAAAAGTAAGATAAAGCTGTCAGAGGGACCCAGAGACATCCATGGAAACAAATAATGATTCAATATGCAAAACTAGTTTTCTAGTCCCAGGGAAAGATAAGAGAGGCACCTTTTTTTGAGACCTGCATCCAGATGAATGAGGGAAGAGAGAATTGCAATGACCTGGTAAACTGAATATTCTGGAGGACTTAAAATGATAGGAATTATTTCTGAAATGTTTGCTCAAAATACCAGTTTATCAAAGATAATATTTGTGGCATATCAGGCCCTGACATATGCATCTCTATACTTAATACTGTGGAGAAAATGCTGATGTTTCTCATATTGTTTATTTCCTGGGTATGTGGAGTAGCGAGGAGAATGAGTAGACTGAGTCTGTTACAGGAAAGGATTCGTTTATTGCATTTTTTTTTAGTTGAATTGTTTAATGGAATGCAATAGCAGGTTACTAGTAATTGGCTCAAAGGACCCCTGAGATGGAGCAGGCAGTAAGAACAAGAATCACTTGATGCATGGCATTAGCAAGTTGCATTAAAGTAGCTGCCTCTCTGGTGTATTCTCAGAATTTTGTGGCCAGCAGGCTCACTGGGAAATCATTCCTCATTGGTTTAATGTCTTCTCACAAGGACAGGATTTGTTTCCCTGATTTTTGCCTTTTAATATACTTTAATTGAGCACAGAGTTGTTGTTTGCTTGGTGTTGTGTTTTTTGGGTTTTGTTTTCCTTGAATGTGTGTGACAGTATATGTTGGAGTGAGTGCATTCTATGTTAGTAAAAAGCACCTGACTAATGTCCCTCAAGCTGGCACAAACTCATGCTTGTTTTGGGAGTGCCTGTAAACCCTAACCACATATCAGGATCCACTGTAACAACTGAAGGTATCCACACCTGTGCAGCCCAGATAGAGCAGAAAAGAAAATGATACCCTTGTGCCTTCATTATCCTCAATTGAAATAATTAATTGAAGTAATGAGAGTGCTTGATTCTCTGTTCTCACCTTCCAGTGCTGTGCTGTCCTGCTGTATGCTACAGCTAAAAGCAAGAAGAAATCCCCAGAGCTATGTAGGTTCTTTCCTTAAAACTTGTATTGTGGAATAAGGATCAAGTAGCTGCAGCTCTTGGAGGTCAACCAACCCAGCCACTGTTTACAGCTGTGCCAGCTGTTTCAGGTTGTTGAGGGTTGTATTCAATTGGGCTTTGAGTATCCCCAGCAATGGAGACTCCACAGTTTCTCTGGGAAGCCTGCACCAGTGTTTGGCTCTACTCACACTGGAAACCTTTATGCTGATATATAATTGCAATTTCCTGTGTTGAAATTAATGTCTTGCCCTTCTCCTCCACTACATGATCCACTAAATGACTGACTACACCTTCCCATTCCTTGAGGGCAGCAAGAAAATCTCCTTTTTGCCTATGATTTCTAAGGCAAGCCCCAGTTTGCTTGTTTTCAGCCAGGCCAGTCATTATTGTAGGCAGTAGTGGGGAGGGAGGGAGGGATGTGACTGTTTGAATTGCAGGTACCCTGTGCTGAACCTGCTGCTGCACAAGGTCGTTTTGTGCAGACCAAGTCTGATTTTCCCCAGCAGACTGGCTTTATGTCTTGAACTTGTTGGCCTCAGGCAGCGCTTACTGGAAGGCTGGAACATTTGGAGATAGGAGAAGCTTTTTCCCTTCTGGAAAAAAGATACTCCTTCTGGGGTATCTTGAGCCCTAGAACTGAGCTTTTTAAAACTGGCAGTTTTAAATGCCTCTAAAGCTGAAGGAATCTAAAGGATTCCTTCACAACTTTCTGCAGGAAGAAGGGAGAGAAAGAAGGGATTAACTGTCATTGCTGGCATACTTTGCTTTTTTGGTAATGAATAATTACTACCTAAGCAGGGCTCTTAGTACAAGCTTCTTTCTTAAGAGTTCACCTCACTGTGCATTGTGGTGAGGATCCTTCTTTTCATTCTATGCACAATGAGCACATTTTAGCTAAAAATCCCAATAGTTCTTGCATTCTGCCTGTTGAAACTCCCTGCTGCTGTTCAAGCAGGTTTGGAATCCACTGCTTATGTCCCAGGCTGCTGCTCACTGATGAGGTAGCCCCAGAACAGATGAGGAGGAATCTTGGCACCCATTTTGCAAAAACAACACAGTGGTACAGATCTGCACTATATTAATTTGCTGGTTTATAATTATTTGAAAAGTAAGGCATTTTGTGCAGTTAATTTTCTGCATTCAGGGAAAGGGTTCCTAGGGAGTACAGAATTATCTGCAGAACTAGCTGCTACAAATTCTCCTCAGATGGTTCTGTTTGGTAGTTTCTTCAAAATTTATTTTTCTTGTGGTGATTAAATACATTGTACTTGTAAAGACATTTTTGAGTGTGTTCCATTTTGCTAACAGATCCACACGGTCAGTCAGTGTTTGCTGTGGGACTGTCTGCCCTAAAACAGAAGGAAGGCTGATTCCCAAGGGATGAAAAATTGGTTTCAGATGCCCAGAATTCCAGTTCTGAGAGCAAAGGACCATCCAGGACATGAGGTCTGGTCTACTGTACTGTTTTTATTGCCAATTAAAGAACTGATTTCCTCTGTCAGAGCATTACTTTTGGTTTAGCCCCTTAAAGGGACGGTATAGTCCCCTAAAATTAAGGGTATAATTTTAGTAATTCCTAACATGGCATTATATGTCTGTGCAAGTAATCCTTTTTCTGTATAGGAATAGGGAATAAATAACCTCTACAGTTAAAGCAGTAGAACAAGGCCTTAGTTATCTAGAAATCAAAATGCAAACCCCAAGCCTTCACCCCTGTCCTAATCCTTAAAAGGAGTTGTGGTTTAGGATGCCTGAGACAAACTAAGAAATGTTTGCTCCAGTCTTACACTCCTCTGAAACCTGTGGCAAAATTTTTACTTTCCCTAGCTGTAGAAGTTGGGAAGAGATCAGTATCTTGAGCTGATGATAATGATGAGGAGGTCAAATCACCCTGGATCATAGGTCAAGCCTGGGAAGTAATATCAGGAGACAGGTGACCTGTTACACAGACCTCTGGAAGCCAATATGCACAGTGGTAATACACTTAGTTTCCTGTGACAGATCATTCTTGAAGCAGTGTGGGGTCCCTCCACTGCTGGCCCTACAGATTGCCATAGCATTTCCAGGTTGTATTGTTTTATGGGAAAGAACACACTTACTCCTAAGCAGATATTTGTTTCATCATTTTGAGCAGGGTGGCAAAGAAGGAGCAAGCTGGTTGGCTTGTTGACTTTGAGGATTTTCCTGGTAGCAGCCTCTTCTCCCCTCTTGTCTGTGGGTAGCCTGTGGTGTCAGGGTGGTAACCCTCAAGCTGCTGAGTGCTAAGTGCATTTGATCAGTATCATTAGCAGCCCCAAATAACTGCTTATCATCCAGAGCTGAGTGTTCAGAGGAAGCACACAGCCAATGGCAGTCACTGAATCTGTCATGCCTGCATGTTCTTGTCCTCCTGAGATCTATCAGCTGTGCAACCTCTGACCCCATCAGCAAAATCACTGATGGCTGCCTCGTATTTACTGTGTACCCGTTATGTCACCTGTGTTAGCCAGCTGAACTGGCTGCAGTGAACGTGGAAGAAGGATTTACAGCAGCAATGGCAGTTTGTAGGTCTCACTTTAGTCTTCCTTTTCATGCATATCTAAGCCTGGGTTTTTGTGGGAAGGGGGGGGGGGGCGGTGTCTTTAAATGTACACTGTTCAATTATTTTTCTGGTGTTAGTATTAATTGCAAGACTCAAAATAGGTTGATTAGGATAAGACCTCACAGGGATGTTTATAATTCAGATTTTGGAGATGTGACTAATGAATAACAACCACAGCTAATCAGTTCTCAAAACTGATGGTAATGAGCAGAAAAGGGGGAGGAAGCCAACGTGGATCTCTGCTAATGCACTGCAGTGGAAGATGGCAAGGTCTCTTAATATGTGTTTGATTTGGATGGAATTATTGATTTTTCACAGGAAAAAATATTTTTTTAAAAGCAGAGCTTGAAGATAAATTTTAAATAACCAGTAGTCTATTACAGCCTTTAAAGTTAAGGTAGTAATTAATTGTTTGAAATGTTAGGAGACTTGAAGATTCTTATGGCAGCATCTTTGGGCTTTTTATTTATAAGTTGAGTTTTTCTGCATTCATAACTGCTACAGAAATGACAGCACTGAACACTGGAGTCCTTTATTCATAGAACTGGCACCATAGGGGCATTGACAATGTATTTTTTCTCTGTGGTTCCAAGATCTTTGACCTTGATCAAGGTCATTTCTTAAAGATGAGATGAGGTAGTAAGTCTCTTGCTCTAACCTGCTCAGTCCTCTGCCTCTATGCACATGTTTGTTTAACCATGTAGTGAATTTGCTGTCCTGAATAAGAAAGAACTTGAAATATATCAGAGGCTCCTGAACTGGAACTTCAGTCAGGAATGATCCTGATCCACACAGGAATTGGTATAGTGTTAGTCTTTCAAATCATAGGCAGACATCTTCATGTCAAATCTCCCTGTTTCTGCCATGCACCACATCCCTGTAAGGAGAGAATTTCCTACCAGCTCTTCAGGTCATGCATTTTAGTTTTGGGCTTTTTTGACACTGAAGGATGCATTTGTTGTCCAAGAGCGTTCTCTGCAGTTGAACAAATAATTCCACTTATACCACTGAGACTGCTTGTGGAAGGAGGGCAAGGGAAGAAACTGTCCTTGGCTGGTGAGGCACTTGTACACAGTCCAGTGCACTCAGGGAGGCTCTGCAGATGCCTGCTGCCTTTAAGAAAAAAAAACAAAAAACAATGACCAAACGCAATTTCAGGAACTCAGTTTTGTAATATGACACAGAGCTGAGCTGATGGTTTGTGTAATTTATCTTTAAATAATACCATAGAACCCAACTCAGTGTGACCATGAGGATGAGGTTCTTCTTTTGGCAGTGAGCAGTGTGGTTTCTAAAAAAAGCTAATGGTAGAAATTTGTTGTGTTTAATGCTTCGAGTACTGGGGCAAAGAGTACATTAAGGTCAAGGTTGTTCCAGTTGCTTATATCCAGCATGAGGCTTTGGGGAAGTGAGACAGGCACCTCTGCACATCTCCTGCCCTTCACTTTCTATTCCCACTGTTTGTCATTCACAAGATCAGACTCGGGAGCAGGTCAGCTGAAAACTTTCCTGTTTTGGGGGACAGTGAGTTCAAATCAGGGAGCACTCTGCTGCAGTCCATTGTGCAGCTCCAGGAGCATTACTGGTGCCATGGGACAGGGAAGTGGAGAGCCAGGGAATCTGAGAAACAGGCCTAGTATGTTGATACATGGGTGCATAGCTGTTTATGCTTGTCTCAGTCTGAAAGACAGATGTTTGCCAAGGAAGGCAGGAACTTCCCTTGGAATGGAAAATATGACCCCCTTCCCTCCGAATTATTATAACTTTGAAATTAAGTGGCTTTCAGGCAAAGATATGAGAAAATAAATAACGGGAGCCGCGGTGTGTCCCAGCAGGCAGACACCCAGCAGGTGTGTTCACCAGGTGTGGTGCTACAGTGTAGTAAAAAAAACCCCTGAAGAGTGGCAGAGAAGCAGTGGGGCTGGGCAGTGGCAGCCCAGCTCCCAAACAGGGCTGGGATAGGCTCCTTCGGAGGGGCTCGGGGTTCTGGGGTTTCCCCTGAGGTACCTGAGTGGAGGGTGAGTCTCAGGGTCTGCGTGTCGGGATGACCCCAAGATTGTAAAAGTCCTCGTTTCCCAGCCTGTGCAGCCAAAGAAGGAGTCAGAATGCATAGGGTTGGCTTCTCAAGGTTGTTTATTTTTCCTTATCTATAACATTCTTTCTCTGATCTGCTGAGCTCTGTCTAGCAAGGAGGCCATGGCATTCTGTGTGTCGCCTCGGGTGGTGTTTACATTTTATACTAAAAACTACATGTGCTATGTGTACAATAACGTGCCAATACCCATCACCTATGCTGGACAGTGTGTCCCTACCTTAAACCAATAGAAAAGTGTCACCATCACAGCAAGATATGGAGGACAAGATGAAGGAGAAGAATGCCAGGACAGGCCCAAATCCCTCCATCTTGTACCCCTGAACCACATTCTAAAAACCCCAAAATTCTACTTTTCCACCCTGTGTCAATTCAGCTACTACACTACTGAAACCCTTGTGGCTTGTAATTCCTCATACAAAATTGACAGCTTCTTCCACAAGCTAAAATCGAAGCCACAGGTGTTTTTGACTTTGTGCCAGGGTCTCCAAGCCCCCTGCCAGGGTCTTGAGACAGCCAGGACAGCCAGAGGGATGTCCTGGACTCCGACAGGTGAGGGTTCACTAGGGTTCAGAGGCCCTAGCACCAGCCCATTGCTGCTAATTGCAGTAATAGCTTCCTTTGGATAGGACTGGATGTTCCTAACTCTTCCATAGCCTCAGCTTTAGGGTTTGCAGGAGCAGCACGACAATGTGAAGACAGCTTCAGCTCTGCTGGGTTCCTCAGTGGCTGAAGTTTTTCATGAGAAAAAGTCTCACTGGTCAAAAGGCTTTTGTGGATGTACATTATTAAGTCCACATCAGTTCCTGGGCCAGGGCTTGCTATGAAGACATGCGTGTTACAGTCCAGTTTTTTAAGTTGTTAGAAATGCCTGTGCCCAAATTAAGGTACAAAAGAGACCATATGCCAAAGTCAATAGTATGGGTTTTATTTAATAGAAAATATGAGAGAGAGAGAAGAAGGAAGAGAAAGAAAAAGAAAAGATGTGGGGGGACAGAAAGAGAGTGACAGAGACAGAATAAAGAAAATATGAATACTCCATGGATCCCACTGGCATCCTGATGATCCTCCAGCTGGTCTTCTTGGTGGTGAGGGTCTTCTGAGAAGCATAGAATGGATTAATACATGCTCAAGCCAGGTGTGAATTTCCAGGTACCTCGCTGTGGCGGGGGTGGGGAGGGGAGGAAAGCAGTTTAAGAGTCTCTTGCAGCAGACTCTGGATCTTCTGCATCACTTTGCATCATGTGCAGTGCTGTGGTGCAAGGCCTCACCAATGCGTCTGGGGAGAGCTTTGGTGCTCTTTGGTAGATGAGGACACCCCCTCAGCTGCCCATGAATGTGGCCTGTGGGATTGGGGGTTTCACAGCTGGGTGGGTTTGTGTGAGGGAGGATGGGTGTTCACTGCCTCTAACCAGAGGTTATGCCACATATCTGAAACCTCCTCCCCTCACCCTTGGTTGCAGGGAGGAGAGAGGGGGGGTTGGAGGGGGTGGGGTTATCTGTGCAAACCTGGCCTCTGTGGGCTGTGGTCTCCTCTACCCCAAACCCAGCCAGGGATGATTCTCTGCTGTGTTTGGCTTTCTTGTGGATGCATTCCTTTCCCTCTGCCTTGTTTGTTTCTCCCTAGACCTGAGGTGATCGAACAATAGTGATCGAACAATAGTGTCTGTCACCTTTATCTTATCCAGGTGGCTTAACTCACAGTCCAAAGTTCCAGTCAGGAATCTTTAAGGAGGGGTGGGTTTCTGTGGTTGTAGCTTCTCTGTGTAGTTTTTGCTATAATGGGAAAAACTCCTTCATAACCATGTTTAAGGCATGAAACATTTCAGTCCCTGGCAGTGTGTGATCCTCATTACTGGAACATGAACATCACATCCTAGGAACTGTAGAGACAGGAAGGTATATGCTGAGAATGGGGGGAAGAAGGAACAGTCTTTCTTCTTTTGCTTCAGCTGCAGGCTGTAAGGAAGAGAAGGCTTTTCTTCACTCTTTCAACCCCTTCTTTAATTTATTTGCGGCCAGCCCTGGCAGAAGAATCCCTGAACAGTTAAAAATCATATATTTTATATTGCAGCTGTGATCCTCACAAGAACAGAGGTGTGAGGGACAGAGCAAACTCATGCAGGAAGCACCTTTGTAAAAACACAACGTTTTAATTTCTTGCAGCGGTTTGAATGTGTGAACATTGCCTAAAAGGGAGCAGTGCAGTCAGCATTACAGGCTGCAGGAGGGAAAGGGAGGAGAGATGCAGGTCGTTAGTCATTTATCTGCTCAGCCAGCTTCTTCCCCTGCCAGGTATTACTGGCAGGGGTGAAGTCCCATTCATAGAATCATAGAGTGGTTTGGATTAGCAGGGGCTAATCCGGAGATGGATCTCTGGATCTCTTTCCAACACTTCTGTCCCAGGCAGGAACACTTCCCACTAGACCAGGTTGCTCAAAGCCCCATCCAACCTGGCCTTGAACACTTCTAAGGATGGGGCATGCACAACTTCTCTGGGCAAACTGTTCCAGTGCCTCATCACCTTCACAGCAAAGAATTTCTTCCTAACTTCTAATCTAAACCCAAGCTCTTTCAATTTAAAGTGTTTGTGTGAAAATTGCCTTGCTATTTAGGGACTACGAGCATCCAAAAATTTAAGTCCTTAGTGGTTGTAGCCCCATCAGGCTCACTCTCAGCCATGAGACTGTGATATAAACCAGCAGTCTTCCAAGAACAAAACATCTTAATACAGGCAGAAAAGATATTGATTGACTTTGTCTAAAGCAGTTACACTTAAAACTGTAGGGAGTTAAAGCAATGCAGAATTTTGCACAGAGCATCTTGGCATGTAACTCAAATTAATATAATTAATCCTTGCAGTCACCACCTTCTTTTAACCCAAGAGCCAATGGAACAAGAAAGGGAAGGGCATTTTTAACATGCTTTTAACACGTCTGCAGTTAAGCACTGAAATTTGTATCTTTGCACCCAGGTAAGAGGCTGGATGTTTACACGATACATGTAAATGAGCAATAAATGGTGCCATTAAAGACATTATACACCCCTGCAAATAACCCTCGGCTCAAGTCTAGTAACAAAATAGAGCTTCTTTTATCTCGGGCTCATTTAAGACCTGCCTAGTAAAGCCATGTTTGCAACGATGTTTCAGTTTGTAACATTTACTTGGCCTGCTGGTATTGTGTGAGAGGGACTAAATGCTTCTATATTGGCAGTAAAGTGTGATAATCAATTGAATGTAGGCAGTTCACTGGAAACAGCATGTTTTCCCTAGTCTGAGCAGTCCCGGGGGAGTTTTTCTGAAGTTCAGTCTGATACTATGCTCTCGAAATGGAGGCAGCACAATCCTGTCTTTTTTTTAAAAAAAAAAAATTTCTCCTTTTCCAAGCACGCAGTGAAAGCAGGTTAAATTTGGCCGTGCAGGCTGGCCAAGGGAACTGGCTGAGGATAAAGCCAGAGTGTGGAGTGGCTTCCCGGTGGCCAGGCAGCACTGAAGTGGAAAGTGGCAGCAGGGCACCCAGCAGGGATACCGGCAGGGTTGTGTCCAGCCAAAAGGGTGGCCATGGAATGACGCTGGCACATCGCCTCGGGCTGGGATGTCACGCTGAGCCCTGCTGCTGGAGCCAGAGTATACTTGTAGATGTGCCAGCCAGAGAGTCCTTTTCCACGGTTTTCAGCTCGGTGTGAGGAAATGCTCCATAAGCTGCGCTTTTAAAATAGCCCTTGGCTGGTGCCTGTGCTAGCTCTGCTGGCAGATGCCTTTGTGTGAGTGCACAGATCTGGTTAGAGGGAACCTATTCCACACTGTATTTAGGCAGTACATTCGCTGTCTGTGTTTTCTTTTCCTTGCCACTAGCAACAGAGAGACTATGCTTGTTTTGTGCTTAAATCCTCTTTATACTCTTTATTCTTCTCTGAAGGAGCTGGATCAAAAAATAATCTTTGGATGGTAGTTAACCCCTGGAGCGGATTTTCATTTTGACTAACTCTGTTTAGGTAGCAAAATATGTACTTGGATGGCAGGACAAGAGAATCCTAGAGAATCAAATTGAATAGATGGATTTTTATTTTTAAGTGAAAAAAACCTGCATTTTAGATTCTAAAAGTTTGTAGGCCTTTGGAATATGACTACACCTGGGTTACAAGTGTATATTAAGGTGCATAACTGGGAGCAGAGGAAAGTCACAGTATCTGAAGCAGTAATTTCCTGGTGAAAGAGTTTTATCTGTCTATAAACAGGAAGGCACAGAAAGCTGAAGAACCTTTCAGAAACATTTCTGTCCTACAGCATAACCAAGAAAGAATTTCAGTCATTAGGACATATTTTGCTGGAAACGAAAAATTAATTTATGTAAATTGTGGGCTTGCCTTTTAAAGTTTTAAAGTACAACTGCAAGTTGTACAGTGATCTTCGTGACTTCCAAATGCACACTGGAGACAGAGAAGTGAGAACACAGTCTCTTGTTTTTCTTTGATAGTGGTTCCTTTTTCTCTCTTTTTTTTTTTTATTTCCAGCAGAAGAGCAGATGAATGCAGGGTGTTCTAAGAAACGTTGATGGTTTGACTGATACTGTCCCATTACATGCCTTTGGAATAAGCTTGCTCTTCCTAAATAGGACACATCAGTAGGTGAAGTACAGCTGAGACGAAAACTTGGACTTTCATTGGTGTGCAAAAAGGCAATTCTGTATGAACACAAACACATGCATTCAAATACCTGTTAAATATTCCTGACTCTGAGCAGCAAAACTACTATGGAAAATAATTGTAGGAAGATTTATTTATCAGCCTTTTAGGGGGGCACATAATGAAAAATCTACTTATTTCACTTGTCAATCAAAATATGACTTGCCTTGAGTGGATGAGTAAAATTTTACAACTCTGTGTTAGGACAGGAATGGGCTGATGCTGGTGCTGCCTTGGGAGTTGTGTAACTTTAATGTAACTCATGCTGGGGGAGATGTCTTGTTTATGCTTTGCTTTATTACTTTAAGCTGGTGTGAGTAGAAAAAGACACCCGCAAGACGATGATTTACACATTGCTGCTGATGTTAATCCCATTACTTTGCCAGATATTTTTCACCTCTTCCCCTCCCACCCCTTGAACTGAAACTTTCTTTGCCGTGAGTCGGAGCAGAGCCCCGGTGTGATGAGCAGGTGTGGCTTGCAGTGCAGATGTGCTCCCCAGCTTCATGCAGGCACCCAGGATAAGTGGAAAGGAGGAGGGGATGTCTGCTCTGTGTGTGTAAATGCAAGGGAGGTGGGGAGGAAGGAGGCAGGCAGAAGGAAAGAGTGCTTGGAATTTTCTGCTTGTAAATCCTGGAGAACAGTGAGCAATATGGACTGCTCTCACTCCCAGTGCAAGGGGAAGAAAAATACAGTGACTGCAGTCACATAGGACAGAATATTGTCACAGTAGAAGAGTGGCTTTTGTGCTTCTTGCCACCACCTCTGCCCAGAGTAATAGAAGCCCCTGTCCCCACAACACGGTCTTGGGCTTCAAGGAGAATTTAGTATGTGCTGGTTGGCAGCATCACCTCTCCTTCTCCTCAGGCAACCTGTACAAATCCTTTCAGACTCCCCTGTGGACTGTGTACACTGCTCCTGCATGCTCCTGCAATGCTCTCGGTGTCCATGGGGAGGGCTGTGTTCTGGGTGGCTTGGGCACTCCTGATGAGGCAAATGTCACACAAAGGGACAGGAGATGAGTTTCCTTCCCTTGTACATGCTCAGGCACTGCCACCAGGGAGCCCAAGTCTGCTAACCTGTTTTCAGTCCACTGGGAGGGTAAATTGGCTTATTTCCCCAGAGATTTGAACTTAGACTTCCATCTTTCTGGTATCCTTTTTGAAATGAAGGGAAGGTTTTGGTTGACTGTAAAACCCGAGCTAAAAGGGCAGGCCTGCAAAGTGCTCAGTTTGGTGGGATCAGCCTTGACTGATGGGGAAGGGTCACTGACTTTGCAGAATGAGACTCTCCTGCATGTGTTCCTGTGGTCAGCTCAGACCTGAAAGTGCTGAAGTGGAGCTCAGAGGGGAGCTGGGGAACTCTGTACATGAGTAATTGGGCAAAAGATAGAAAGGATTTCTGACGAGAAGCCATCAGTAGCATTGAAAGCAAACAAACAAACAAGGATCAGTGGTTTGGATTTCTTTGTGGTAGGAGAAATTCCCTAGGCCAAGCAGCTCCATTTATACGTTCTTGTTGTAATTGCACAAACCATTAGACCGGTTTATGCAATTTGAAAAACAAAAACAAGACACCCGGGGGCGGGGGTGGGCAGGGGGGACGTGTTGGGGAGGCACAGGGCTGTCCTTTCCTCTGGAAAGAGTAGTCAATTCTAAACTTTTGTTCATTTGCAACAATACATAGGGGCTGTGCAGTGACTGCTTGAATGTTAAATTATAGCACTTGTTTTACTCTTTATGTCTGTGTCTTGTATGACGCAGTTTGTACCAGCAACATCTGAATGTTTTGGCTTACTTTGAAAGACTAGGGGAGTTAAGGGTCTTTCATGAAATAAAAGAAAATCCTGAAAATAGCCTTCTGTGATTTCTGAATTGTATTCTTAGCGGTATTAGCATATAGCTGGAGTTAATTCATTTGCATTAGTGAAAAGTTCAAGTGAGAGCAGAATTAGGCCTTTTTGAAAACCGAGTCGGAGCCATAGCTGATGCAACTCCATCTTGGCTTTGAACAGGAAGCCTGTCGTGTTGCTGGTGAACCTGGAGACGTGGATGTGTCACATTCATCCCAAACAGAAGCTGTGTGACATACCAAATAAGAGGGTTGTCCTTGGAGTTGGACTGGGGCCCCTGGCTTTCCAGCCATTCCAGTGGTGGGCAGAGCCCTGGCACAGGATTTGCTGAGGTGATCCAGCCAAGTTTATTCTGTACAGTGGCTTGAGGCAGAGACTTGTCCCTTCTGTACCTCCAGTGACCATGCACAGAGCCCATGCTGAGCTGGACTCTCCTACTTTCTGAGCTGTCTGGTTCCCCAGGCTCTGTTGCTGCTTGTCTCTGACCCTATATAGGCATAGCTTTAGATGTTTCAGGGTGTGGGTTTGTGTTTGGGAGGAAATGAGGGGGTGGTCAACAGCACTGTGGGATCTCAGCATGTGATTGCCATGGATTTCAGAAGGAACTGAGTGCTCAGTTTGCACAAGCATTTTGGAAGTCCCAAGAGATGCTGTAGTGAGGCCTTCTGTCGTGATTTGACGCTGACCAAACACCACACACCCACAAAAGCCATTTGTTCACCCTCTCTTGCTCTCAGCTGGGCAGAGGAGAGGGAAAAAAAATTAACAAAGAGTTCATGAGTTGTCATGAGGACTGGGAGAAAACACTCTAAGAGCAAAATAGGTTTAAATTTAAATGTATAATGTAAATGTATTATTAACAGAGTCAGAAGAGGACAATGAGAAGTAAAAGAAGCCTTTAAAACACCCTTTCCCCCTCCACAGCCCTTTCCTACCTCCTACCAACAGCGCAGGGAGACAGGGCATGGTGTTTTGGTCAGTTTGTCACTTGAGATCTTTTTCTGTTCACTCAGGGGAAAGAGTCTTTTCTCTGCGATTCTGTGAGTCTCTCCCACGGGCAAACAGTGTTCCCAAAACTGCTGTGGCGTGGGTCACTTGTCCATGGCGTGCAGTTCTCTAAGGACAGGCTGCTCTAGTTTGGAAGCAAGGGCTCTCTGTCTCTGGAAGCAGGGCACTCTCTCCATTCAGGTCTCCCACTGGATCCCAGCTTTCTCTGGCACCCACCCGCTCTGGCCTGAGCACTTTTCCCATGGGCTGCGAGTGGATCTCTGCATCCCCCACAGACTTCATGCATTACAGGGGGACAGTTTGTTCCACCATAGTCCTCACTACTCACAGAGGAATCTCAGCTCCAACTCTTGGAGCACCTCCTCCATGTCTTTTCCACTGACCTTGGTGCCACCACGTTGTTTTCCCTCTCGAGTCCTCACTTCCTTCTCTTCTCTGACTCGAAGAAAAACTGCTGCTTGTAGGTGCCACTGCCAACAAGTTCCACCAATTCAAAGATTCCTGCAGGAAGCGCTGAGAGGATGATCTCATCCAGGTTCCATGCCGGGGAGTTGCTCCTCACGTTTCCACTGACGGCCAGGCAGCCCTGCCGCAATGGCAGCCGCAGCAGCGCCGGCGCTGTTTAACGCCTCTCCTCATGCCAGGTGCCAGGAAGGAAAAGCCACCACCAGCCCTGCCCTTCTGCCCGTGGCATGGCTGGGCAGGGGCAGCCAAGCAGGCAAGGCTTGCCATGGGCAGTGCCAAGGAGGTGGCTGCAGCGCATCGCCGCATGCCACCCTGCATATGTACTGTTTTGTTTTTTCTTCTTAAATGTGTCATCGCAGGCAACCTCTCTAATTGCACCACGTTCGTCTTCAGAGCCATCAGAGATCGGCTCTGTCGGATATGGTGGAACCTTCTAGCAGCTTCTCAAAAAGCCACCTCTTCCCCTCTAGCAAAAACCAGGCTGTGCCAAATCAGCACACCTTCAAGGAGGAATTTCTTCCTCTACTTGGTTATCCCAGTTCTCCTTTGACTGATGCAGAAGGGTAGACAACCTATGTAAACTTGTAGTAAAATTATAAATCTCCCTATCCGTAAACATATAATATTTTTTCAAATCTTTAAGACTATGTCTCAACAAGACATTGAACGTTGTTTTTAATTATACTGCACTTTAGATGTGTTTTCATTAAATGTCAGGGTCTTCATTTATTTCTGTTTAGGAAAATAATAACAAAAAGGGAGCTAGACCTTCCTTAAAGCATGTACTATTGGACATAGTTTTTATCATGCCAGTCCTGATGTGAGTTTTCTTTAAACTGATAGTTACAATCTTTAAAATCCTTCCTCAGACGGAAACTTCTCCATGCCTGTAATAACATGTATCCTTTTTGAAATGAGACAGGAAGTATTTGAGTGGGGAGTGTCCATGAAAGCTTTACTTACCCCTTTACTTTTTTTTTTTTTATTATTTCCTTGTATTAACACATTCTCCCATCCTCTTGTTTTGTTTCTTTGCTGCTTCTTTGCCACTTCTTTGTCCTTCTGTGTAGAGCAGGTGTTTTCATTCAGCTGCCTACAGCAATGCTGAAGCATTTTCCAGGGCAGTTGCAGTTAAGATAACATCCGTCAGCAGGTATGAGGAAACCACAGCTCTTCATGCGCATTACCTTGCATTTGTCTATACTGAATTTCAGCTGATCAGAGAGTATTTCCTCAACATCTATGGAAATTATGTAGTTATTGACTGAGGGGAAGAGAGAGGATAGAAATTAAATGGTCACAATATTTGCTGAGTATTTGCTAGCCGAGAGGGAGGGCTTCTTTGAAATGAGACCAGTTTCTCACAATCTCATTTCTCCGTGCTGTTCTCTCTCTCTTTCCATATCTAACAACAGGTTTAGGGAAGGTGTGCAAGAAATTTCCTTTAGTTGTCTTCATTTTGCCAAGACAGGGCAGTGTGAAGTTGTCATTGCAGGAGTTGTGTGCAGGGATTGTCTCAGGGCTTCCATTTACTCAGGAAAGGGAAGGTGGATCCCCTGGCCTGGCTCGGGTGGGGAGGGTGGAGTAAGCTGCTGGCAAGCACTTGTCCCTAAAACTGAGAGCTGTAAGGGCAGAGCTCACAGCAGGCTTTCAAGCATGTAATAAAGCTTCCAGGGGTTAGGAGGCTGCCCTTCTGTTCCCTATGGATGCCTCACCAAGACAAGATTTTGGGGAAATCTTTTCCTCCTTGAAAGAAAACCAGCTAAAAATAATGTGCAAGTTCTTAGTTCTGATGCAGAACGAAGTAAATGTTGCCTCCTGCAGACTTGTGCATTGGTCTGTCAGCTGAGGAAAAACTGGCCAGTGCTGGGGCGCACATCTGGGGCAAAGGCCGTGTTTGCTACCACAGAGGATTCTAAATCACATTAACTAAAGAGAAAGTCAACTGTAATCCACATTGGGTTCAGCTGTCTGCAGTTGAGAACACACAAATTTGGAAAGCCTTAACCTGATTTTTACAAACAAAAGCACTACCCAGAAAATTCAATTTTCAGTTGTTCAAGCCAAAATTCATATCTGTTTTCCATCCCAAGCATCTGGAGCTTCACTGTTGTCACTACTGTTTCTTCCTTGTGCCGTGGTACATGTATTGTCCAGGAAGCTCTTGGGCACATGGAAGTTCATTTTCAAAGCAGATTTACACATGGTCTTATTGAAACTTCATTGATATGGTGAAGTGATGCAAGTACATATGTATTTAGGATATGTGTCTGTAAACTTTCTAGGCAGCCTGTGGCAAATGCAAACAGAATGTTTCAAATGTGTTTCTATCTTTAAAGACCAAACACACCAGCTGAGCCATCCGCAGTTCCCATTGCCATCCAACCCCCAAACCCTGCATGCTAAGGCAGTCAGGGTGAACCAGTTTTGAGCACCACCTCTAGCTGAAGATTTGGCATATGAATTATACTTTATGTGAATGACTTTTAAACAAAACTCTGATCATTCTTTAAAGAAAATGTCTCACATTTCATACCGTCTGTTCAAGTGTTTGATATGACACGAAAGGGTGACAAAGCACGGTTTTAAGAGCATCTTTCTTGAATGTGAGTTTTTGTTCCTCCTCATGCTTCTGCCTGAGCACCCAACTGCTTTGGGCTTGTAAATGGCACACGTCACTTTGCAGGCAAGTTCAACCATGGAAAACTGCCCATGGCTGCTGCTGAGACCAGGGTCACATGTGCAGGAAGGAAGGTTGATCTTGGCCTCTCTCCATGGAGAAGACCATCTTGTCAGATTTCATCTGTGGCCTCAACTCTGACACTGAGCTTCCAAGACTTTGGGGAAAACTTGAACATGGTTAATGTCTTTGTGTTAGTTTGCCAGAGCGCCTGCTGCTGCACCATTTCACTATGGTATGTACCGGGCTGAGTGAGTTTTGGAAAGCAGAATAGTGATGAGAATGGTGCAGTGTAATGCTTTCAGTACTCACCTGGTCTGCTTTTCCTTTATCCCTACTGATTTAACATTTGTCATAGAATCAGTAAGGTTTGAAAAGATCTCTAAGATCATTGACTCTAATTGTTAATGTAGCACTGCTGTGGTCATTGCTAAAATGTGTCCCCAAGTGCACCTCCTCCCCCTCAAAATGTACTGCTGTGTAGTCTTGTTATATTTATAAAATGCTCTTTGAGCATATATGTCCTGGGACTTTTTTACATGGCATTAAAGCATTTTTCTGCATGTGAAGTTACACCTGCCTGTTGAGAATGGGTGTTCAGAATGCAGTGTCTCTTCAACAGAGAAAGATGAAGTATGTTCACTGCTAGATACCTATTTAAAGAGAAATCACTCAGGTGTTGTAATTGAAATACCCAAATTGTGGGCTGAGCTTCTCCTCCTGGGGTCCTGTTGCAACTTTGATATATAGACTTAGCTAAAGGTTTTGAAGGCAGAAAGCCTGCCAGGAAGAATAGTAGCAGAAAGTGGGGAAGATCAAGATATCAAAGGCAGTGGTTCTGACAGAGGAGAAGTCTGCAGTGATGAGGCTCCTATGGATCTTTTCCTTTCTCCTGCCAGTGTTCAAGAGCTCTCTCCCCCCAGCAGAAATTTAAATGGGAAGCAGTGGGCATTGATACTTTGCGCTTGTCAGGAGTGGCCCACCAGAGCCAGGGAGGAGGGAAGAGAGAGAGAGAAAGCTGTAATTTACTTCTTTTCTTGCTGGCATCAGTGAACTTGGCTCACCACAGCTCCCTCTCTTGCTCCTGTAGAATGCATCTGAATTCGGTGCAGCGTAAATGTGATTAATTTCTGGTCTGTGTTGAAGAGCACAGAGTGGTGCTGTCTTGCTCTTGGGCTTCCTCAGGCATACACTTCATGTATCACTTACCTACCATGCAGGGTGGTGATGAGGATTAATTAGTTAATGTTTGTACAGCACTTTGAAAATGTAATGCACTATTAGGCTTTAGTCTCTGCTTGATGTGTGAGGAGAACGCCCATTAATCTAATAGAAGTTGCATGCGTTCCTCAAGCAGGGAATACATAAATGCTAAATATCATTTTAATTATTATTGTATTTTGCAATATTCCTTGATCATGGTTTTGTAATTTAGCTTAACTTTTTTTTTAATATATGGCTTGCAGAAATAAAAAAAAAGTTATTAATTTTTAATCTTGCTTTCAAGATCTCCTTCAGCCTGAAATAAGCAATCATCCTTTGTTCCTCCTGTTTCATTGTTTTCTTCCCCTTATTCTACCTTGTGCACGGTCTGACCAGAGGTAGGTTTCTGTGTTCTGCAGTTGGCAGAGGTGTCTTGCTAGCTAAGGAAGCAGACTCATAACACCTCACACAAATAGTATTTGATTACTGCTAATTACAGTGCTGTCACATAGACAGGGGGAAAGAACGTTGGCTGGCTTTGTCAAATAGCAATGAAATAACCTGCTGTCTGTCTACTGACTTAATGGCTTTAATTGCCAGCGCATAATCAAGATCTGGTGAATTTGTTTGAACATATCAGCAGGCACCAAATATTTCAATTAAGATCAAGTTGTATAACTAGTGTTGCTTTAGCTAGAGCAGGATTCTGGTAAATTCAGGTTTTTGAGGCTCACAAAGGGGTACTTGGCAAGAGACAGCAAGCAAACGGACTTGAGTTGTTTCTTTTTTTTTTTCAGTCTTTGAGTTACCTTCCCCTCTGATGCTACTGGACCCTTGTAGGTGGTTCCCTTTTATTTTCATTCAGTCTGTTTTCTTTCTCAGGATGATGTCTCCCAGAAGAGTTCATGCACTATAGGCTTTCTACTGTGAATGAGGTCTGGGTTGTGCTGGGCCATTGAGACAACTCCTTTGGCCTGGAGTAGAGTCTGTCCCAAAGTCTTGAAGGAGGCTTGCTGTGCAGCGAGAATGGTTTAATAGTCTCTGAAGAAAATCAGAGAATCGTACAATATCCTGAGTTGGAAGGGACTCACAAGGATCAAGTCTTAACTCCTAGCCTTGGACAGGACAACCAAAAGAATCATGTGCCTGACAGCATTGTCCAAAAAGAAAAGAAAAAAGGAAAAGCTGTGGCCTGGCACAGCACATGCATTTCTCCCATGTAAATGTTGATAGAGATTTTTTACCCTTTTGGCACTCATCCTCTTGCCAGAACAGTGTTTTTCAAGAAATCAATCCTTTTCCTATAGCCAGTGGATGATACACGAGTTTGAAATAAGTGCCATAATTATGTTCAGCTTCCAGAGATGGTTTTGTCCCAAACTGTCAGAAGGCGCTTTATTTTTGTCAAAGCCTCAAAGATTTTTGTTCTGTCTTTGAAGGATCCTTCCTTCAGGGATTCACGCCCATTCAACCAGATCATTAGCAGCTTCTGAAGCACAGAAGGAACAGGTCCTTGTGATAAAATCTACAAGGCCACGAGCTGGACTTGCGTTTGCTCTTTCATTAAAGGCTGAAACAGGAACCTTCCGCTTCTCTCAATCGACTTTGAGCACTGGATGCTGTAGACTACCCTCACCTTATTCTGTTCATATTTAATCACCACATTTGAAAAGACCCACCTGGTCCAAGTTATGCCTGTTTACCTCATCAGTTTTCATTTTGCTACATAGTTGAATTTTCTGGTTTATTTATGTGGTTCCTATGGCTTGTTGCCTGGTAGGTATTAGTCTGGATTGGTGGGTGGATTTTCTTGGCACAGAGAACTCTCACGTAAATGATCTTCTTAGATTTGGTGGTTAAAATTGATGTCTTGACACCAGGAGAAATGATCTTTGCTTGTCCATATGTTGTTATCTTATCTATGACGCTCTATGACCTTCATCCACATAGCACTCAGTGCAGCTTTGTTTGACCCCAAGACCTAGCTGTGACCTGTCTTCTCCCTGCCTTCCTTCACAAGCCATGAATTCTTAGGGATCGTGCTCAGCAGGCATGCACTCAAAGGCTGGCATGCAGAAAAGTTCTTTCACAAGTTCTTTCTGTTTGTTTTGAAGGACCTTTAGAAAGCTGTACCCGTCCCCTGCTTAATTCTGGCAAAGCTGGAGTCATTCTTCTGTGTGTTTAGTGGGAACTGTCAGCACTCCACAGCTGTCTAGATCAGACCTGGAGCTTGAGAGCTAAAAAAAAAACCCAAAATGCAGAGATGATGTATGACAGACAGATTTACATTTGCAGAAAGGCAGAAAATTAAGCCCGAGTTTCCTTCCTACATTTTTTTTTTCTTTTTATGTTGAAGAGAAGAAACCTAGACCACTAAATGCTGCTACCAGTTTTGCTTCCTTTGGATATGTGTGTGTATGTGCTTCAGTGAGTTTACAGTATTGTAATGGGCTCCATATATGGATATTTTAAAGGTGATATCATAGTAATAATAGGGTAGGGCAGAGATGCTGAGCAAGGTCAGTGGGCTTGCACACTGATGAAGTCAAAGAGTAGGAGGAATGAGGAGGGCTTGTGAGACTATGTACTTTGTGCTTGCTATCCTTGAATCTAAATTTAGCTGAATTCAGGAAACTTTAATCACAAAGAAGCCTGCATTAAAAAAAAAATCAGATAGTCTTTAAATTTCTTTTTTTCTTTTGTTTTCTTTTTTTCTTTCCCAGATACTCAATTTCATTATCCTGCTTAAATGACTGAAGTATCAGTCACACAGTTGCACTGTTCTCAATGATATCACACAGAACTAAATTACATAATGTGATAAGGGATTTTCCATCTCTACCAATGCAGAAGATGCTGGGATAGCTGCTGCCTAATCCTTACACATAAGAGCCACCACTGTGATGGACAAGGAACAGTCAGTGATCCCTACTTTGGAAGCGGAAAAATAACAACAGAAAACAGAGGTTTCACACTTTGCTCTTTTGCTAGTGTGCTTTCCATTTTCTGTGTTTACTAATATGATCCCATATAGGCAACCCAGTAAGAAATTCCATGCTATGAAGTTCATCTTCATTTTCTGCTAGATAAATATCTACCCTTTGGAGGATGCTGTTTCTGTTCATTTTCCATTTCTCGATTGGTTTTCCATTTCACTGGTTGACTGTAAGCATCAGTGTTCTTAAAAGTACAGGCCAGATGCTTGGAAAGGGTAAAGCAGCACAGCAAAGCAGCTGCTTCTGCTTTTGCCACCTGATACCTCCCTCTTATCTTTCCTTTTTGTCTACCCTTTGTGCATTTTGTAGCTCTGAGCAAAATTTGTTAATATTATTATTGGCAGTTTATATCTTCATTAGTTTCTGTCTTGCCTATAAATGCTACCAACATTCCTTGTTTATTTCTGTTCAAGAGCTGTAAGCTTTGGTAATTTTTCAAGCTGTCATCTCATACTTCCAAAGTCACCAGATTTCTTTCACTTGCGAAAGTGAAGTCTTTGAAGTGTCTTTTACTCCCTGCAAAGAGGTTACATCCAGCTTTTTAAAAAATTTAAAAGTCCTGTTTCCTTCTAATTATTCTCCCCAGTAAGAATTAGTCTGCACTGGTGCGAGATGTGTGTCTTTGGGAGCTCTGCTAGCTAGTGGTGAAGTTAGAAGCTCTGCTCTCAGCCTGTGTCCTCTTTAATCTTAATGAGGTGTAGGGATTGTGGATAGCAGATGTGTGAAATCCTGAAGGTTTTTACATTGCCTTTTGAATTCAGTCAAAAATAGTACTGCTGAAATGCTCCTACCATAAAGAATTTTTGGGGATGCATGTGCTTGGGTAGTGAGAGAGGTAGCAGAGAGCTTGCAACAAGTGAGGTGGAACAGAGCAGGGACAGGCACTACCAAGGTCAGATTCTTCAGTGTTCACTCCACTATTTTGATTATTTTTGTAATTCTCATTTTATTTTTGCTGATGAAATTTCTTGTTGGATGCCCTTCCGTGGAAAACTTAGTAATTTTCCTACATAGTTAATATTCAGATATAAAAAAAAACCTATTACAGTCTAAATGATGAAGAGATGCTAATTTATACATATATACATATACTCAGAATGCCTAATTAATGATCTTCTGTGTCAGTCACGGATATGCAAATGATTATATTTTGCGAGTCTTATTGTAATTGTGTTGCCCTGCTAGCTTCAGTTTGGGGGGAATGTTTTTACTGCAGTTTAGGAAGGGATAAGAAAGAGACTGAGCAACAAAGCAGTAAAGAACACAACTGCTGTGCTGATCAGTCAAAACCAGGTAGATCCTGGTTGTTTTCATGGGAGCCAGAGGCATTTCTGGAGCAGGAACTAAGTGAGAGGATCTGAGTAGCTCTCTGGAGAGTTCACCTATCCCTGCCCACTGCAAAGTGGGCTATATTCACTATACTTTACTGGACTAATGCCTGAAGTAATGTTGGGAAGTCTTCATGAACCCAGCATTTCTCATTTTTCCTTCTCTTTGCCATTGATGCAGATGTTCCTCAAAAAGTAAAAGATTCTCCGTGTATTTTAGTAGATGCTTCATAAATAATTCTACTCTCCATAGTTATGGAGGGCAGTAATAAAAATAATTATTTGCTCCTCTGGTACATATGTGCACAGAAGTTGCTCCAAATCTGCAAGTCCTGGGACAGGGACAAAGGAAAATGGAAAATGTTAATCATTGTTCTGTCTATCTTTTTGATATCTTGGACTGAAAACAGCTGTGAGGGTGGAAAAATCTAATCCTGAAAAATTTCCTACAATTACTGGCTTTGGAAAATATATGTTTTTTTAAAAAAATGAATGAACAGAAGCTTGTTTCTAACTCTCAAGCACTTGTATCAGGGTGCTGTATGTGTTTGCTGGGGGCAGCTATTTTATCAGGTGCCAGGTATTTTTTAAAGGCCTCCCTTTGTCCCCTAATTCCATGGCGGAATTTGTTTGTATTGTTTCACCTGAAGCTGCATCTGTAAGCAGAAGGTGGTGGGTGTGCCACAGCCCGGGAAAAAGGCTGAATGTCACTTTGAGGAAACTCAGATCTTGCCTCCAGTAAGGAGAGGTCATGGCTCTGCTCTCAGGACAGCTCTTAAATCCCTGCTGGGATTTGCAAGGCGTTTGCAGCAGAGTAGCTATGAAATCATGGCTCTGAATTGATCCTGTGGGCTGGGATGTCAGACCCTGCTTGGGAAAGCTATTGATTCTCCAGACACAGCCTCAGAGGACAGGGAGGTGGTGTGATCTGTACTGCTGTGCTCTTTCCTCCCTCACACAAGCTACAGGGATCCAATTCTTCTCCATGAGATCCAGATTACCTTGGTCCTTACTGCTGCAGGACTGCAAAGTTGGAGTCTGTGCCTCCTGACAGTTCTACTTGGGCTTATCCTCTTTGCCTGCTTGCTTTGGCTTTGTGGTCACTTTTAGCCATGTCAGCATATTGAAAATTGCTGACAGTAAACACCAAGAGCATGCATGCATGTTACTGAAAAAAAAAAAAGAAACAACCACAAGGAAAACAGCCTTGGGTAAACAGTGGATTTGCTCACTGTTAAATGTTCACAGCTTCCACACACAGCCTGTAGCCTCTTACTAAATACAGTTTTTTAAAGGACATGGATACAGACTGTGGCACTGCTCACTTTTCCATGTGACTTTTGGAATATGCAGTAGGAGAGAGGTTCACTCTGCATGGTGCTGCACAGAACAGCAGAAATATTAAGACTTCCAAGAGCAGCAGCCATAGGCATGCGGGATCCTGGGTTTTGTGTCAGGAAATTTGGCCATCCATCCACAAGACAGCCTGGGATGTCCCAGGGTCTGATGCTCTGTGCTGTCACTGTCGTGCCCACCTTCAGGAAGGTGTGCAGATCAGTAATTAAATGCTGTGCACTGCAGCAGGCCTGAATTTTGCACAGATTAAATGCTGGGAAAGGGAGGGCAGAAAAGGGTATATCCTTGGGCTCATCCAGGGCAGCACAGACTGGGGAAACATGCTTCTCTTGTAAGTACCTGAGCACATCCCACTGTGTCCAGGGTATCCCCATGTTCCTGCAGCTCTCCTGTAGTTTTAGCATAGCTAGCCATCAGGGATGGAGGTGAGGAGCTGCATTCTGCTTCTGCTAAGCTTGCTTAGGTGCTGCCCAGGTCCAGGGAATTGGCCACAAAGCCCACAGCCCAGCTTTGAGCTGCACGTTGCCAGCAGCCGGACTCAGCTTACAGAGTTCAGGGAGGGGCAGGCTGGACTCAATCAGAAATGGATTTTTGCTAGGAGTACATTGCTATTTTTATAGTTTACCCAGCTGCTTGGGAGCCATTGCAGCTGTCCAAAACAGTCACAGCACACACCTTCTTGGAAACACTCATCCTGTCTGGTGTTGTCAAACCTCAGAGCTGTGTCCAGCTCTTGAGAGGCTCTCACCCATAGCCGCTTACCCACCCACAAGAAGTTCCAGCAACATGGGCAGTGCCATGGAGGGTTACCCCAGAGCTTCCTTCCTTTTTCCTTTGCCCCAGAAATGGTGCAGGATGCAGATGAGAAGACCTGCAAGCTGGACCAGAAACACGGACAAAACACAGGCTAGAGTTCAATTTCTCCAGAGTTAAAAGACAGCTTCTTTGTGGAAATTCTTAATTATTCTGCCATCCAATGATGCAGTTAGGATTCAGAGCTCATCTATATTAATGAAAGGAATGAGAGAGAGGTGTCTTTACAAACAAACTGTGGGCCTGCAGGTAGATAAACCCAGATACTGATATTTGAAAAAAGCAATAGGAGTAACCATAAATTCCATAAATTCCACAGGAATCCCACTAATTGACACAGACTGTTGCTCTCCCAAGGCCATGCTAAATTCTTGGACTTGGAGAAAAAGAACAGAGACACAAAGAAAAAGAAGGTGGGGGGTGGGGGGGGAATGCACATTGGAAGGGGGGGGTCTGTATTAGGCAATTTGGGAAGTTTGTACCTCTCAAGTCCCTCAACCAATAGGGAAAGATAGAGGGAAATGCAGCTGGGAAATTAGGATAAAAAGGAGAGAAGGCTGCATCCTCTAGCAATTTGAGAGACCCCAGGGTGATGCCCCATGGCCTCTCCTTTTATTCAAATAAAGTTGCATCACTCCAGTGTCTCCTTTTTGGACACAAACTTCTGACATCATGGATTATTTTCCTGACATCAGGAATATCTAATTAAGAAGATGGCTTCCAAACTCAGTTTACATTTGGTGTGATCTCATTCGTGCCTGTTAGCCATGCTGCATTTTAGTATGAGCTAGTCCAAGCTGGCTTAAATCTCTGCTTTGCACTGAACTAAAGAGAGACAATCCAAAGCTGACGGAGTCCTCACTGCCTTCCCAGCTCAAGGTAAAATGCCATGAGAAGCAGTTGCTGGAAGCTGGATAGAGATCAATATTAGGGGAAAAGTCAAGGGTTTGGGGGATTTGTCTTTGTGTTGTGTGTGTGCTGCCGCCTGCTTGAGCCAACAGGTCTGGCAGAGGCTGCTCTTGCTGCCTGTGAGTGGGAGATGCCCTCCTCTGAGCACTGTGCAGGCAAGGAGTAAACCAACCAAAATTACTGACACCAAAGACTACTGCTGTAAAGTTCCCTGCACTGGAACCCCAAATATTTCTTAAAGAATTCCTAGGAGGAGGCTGGCATATACTGACTGATTTTGTAAATCTTGCATTAGAAATGGGCTTGTACATCGGAGAGCCTTCTGCTATATTTGGAATGAAACTCCATGCTCCTGCTGTCAGGATGGGAGCTTAATTACAGCATGCTGCAAACTTTGCTTTTGTGAAGGATATTTTTCTGCACTGCTTGCTTCAGAAAGCATAGTTTTGCTGCTATTTTTATGGTGCTTTTGCAACAGCAGCAGGAGTTTAAATGGGTTAGGTGAAACTTGAGAAGGATTCTCTGACAAAACCAGCAATAGTATCTGTGTGGTTCCCAGCATGGAACTTCTCACCAGCTGAAATTAATCAATGTCAGGAGGAAGTTGTTGCTGGTTGCTGTTGCTTTTTTTTCCTTCCTTTTTACTTTTCCCCCCTTCCTGCAACTTGAAATTCACTTTTTTATTACATGCAAATTATCTGCTCATATTTTTTTAAGGATCCATATTTGCTGCTTATGAATAGGGAGCTGCTAGGGGACTGCAAAACTGGTAAGTTTAGCACGTTTTGCATCCAAAACCAATGAAAAGGTGCACATGATTTAGCCTCCCTGCCTTAAGAGGTAGCTGCTATCTGCTTACAAGAATTGCCAAGCTCTAAGGAGTCTATTCTCCTTATCTTGGAATTGGGATGCATTTTGCAGAGGCCAGCATGCTTTGCTGCAGGGAGTAGTGTTGTGTGGTGGTGATTAAGAACTTTTGGGGTGGGTGTTGGACATGAACAGCAAAGGATCTTAAGGCTGCAGAGAAAAATGTTTAGAAAATAGAAAACAAGGAAGATTCGGAGAAAATAAGGACTGGATGGTCTGTGTTTGTTTTTTCTTAAGGACTCTTTCCCTCATTCTGAGGAGTTATGTGTCTCCTTGACCTGTGTGTGCAGAAAAGGTAACTTGTGGCAGGAAAGAGTTTTAGTTTAAGCAGCACAAAAAGCTCAACCTCTCCCTGAACAGTGCTACGTCGAGGGATAGATGTTTCTTTTTTGGCCAGCACAAATTGCATAGTCCTGCCTGTTGCTGAGGATAAGGATTACAGCCTAAATGACGTTGGCACCTTTCAGAAAGTTCTCAAATGCGATGCAGGACTGAGTTCCCATTAGAGTTACTCCATGAAATCTGCATTGCTGCTGTCACCATTCTGCTGCAGGAGAAGCTTTCGGTGTTTTGCACCCATCAGATGTGGGGGGAAGTAAAGCAGGGCCAAGGTATGCTGAACTGTCAGGTCAAACAAAGGAATTTGAAAGTCCAGATTCAGTCTGTGCCTAGGAAAATATTCCCAAAGAAACTAAGTAATTCAAAGTGAGCAGCATCTGCCCACCGTTTTAAAAAATAATTTTAACATTGATTAAAGCTGTCATAAAGTGGAAAAATCCCCATTTTTAAATGGTAGCAGAGAATCTTTCTAGAAAATATTTAATTTGTCAACATGTTACACTAAAAAGGTAATAGGACATAACCTGCTGGAAAAAAACATTATTTTCAGTTCCACAAATAGTAATGTAAATGTTAAATTTGCTTTTATTTCCCCTCCTTGGTTTTTAAAAGGAAAATAAAATAATTGGCCAGATGTCTTTGAGATGTGATGATAGATTACACAGTACAGAAGCTTGACACCTGCTAGAAAGTATTCTTTCTGCAAAAGCTTTTATAATGTAACGATATAAATTCATCTATCTAGGGTAAACTATTTTCCATTCCCATGGGACTCTCACATGGTGTAAGGATTCTACTGAGACTGGTTACCCGATGAGCAGAAAATGTATACAGGTGCCATTTGCAAAATCCCAAAAGAGAGAGACTCTAGCTGGAAATAATAATAATTGAAAACATTTTTAATTTAGCCAAAGCCATTCTCAAAGACATTCCAGCAACTTACTAGAAACTTACTGCTACAATAATAAACAATCCCAAAGGCTGGGCACGGGTTAAATAATTCAGGATCAGGAGGTGGTATTTTGCCTGTGTGCTGTGTTTCTTGCTTTTAAGGATATCATGGCTGCCCTCCTGTGAGAAGGGTGCTCATCTCCTGTAGAAAGGATGAAAAGTTTCCTCACTTTTTGAAATACTGAAGATCCCTCAGTTTCTAGAAACTTGCCTGAGTAGAGCTGCTATCTGCAAGTTGAACAAATAAACCTCACTTGTCCCTGCTTTCCCTGTGATGTGGGACTCTTGGCTCAAGCAGTACTTTGCACTGTGAAGAAAAGAATTTGTTGATATGAATTTATTAATTACGGGTCATATTCTGACATTCCAGTTCTTTGGTTATCTATTCTAAGCATCATCTGGGAAAGTAGAATGAATATTTTGCCTAGAACAACTCTGTTGTGCTTATGTTTCTTTAAAGATAATCTAAGATGTTAAAATCCTTTGTCAGTGAGATCTTTTATGCAATTCTTGCTGCAGTTAGGAATTGCATAACAATCTGATTGTTATGGATAAAAATAATAAACTAGTAAGGATTAGCAGAATATTTGTCAAGAAAAAAAGGAGACTGGTTGTCCTGTCTTTCTGTGGAATGTGTAGAGAAAAGCTCTTCCACAGAGACCAAAGCTTTTGGAGAAGGGATTGAAATGGTTGATTTCATGTAGCTTCATAGAATAAATGTTTTGACTAATACCTTCCCCAGGTCATTAAGTACATTATAAAGCAGAGTTTCTTTGCCATGGGCTGTTCTATTTCCACAAGGGCACTTCCATGAATTTGGCTGTTTTTTGCTGAGAAGTACTGACTTACTGAAGCAGACTAGGCAAAGGGCTTCATATACAGAACATTTTTACCTCCTGTTGTCTCTCTCAATCCCATCTCTTCTCTTTAAAGGTCCTGTAACAACTCTGCGTCAGAGGTAGTTTTAAGTGAGGAGGCTGTGATTTTTATTTTTTTTTTAATCTAGTTTTTATCCTAGTCAAGGTACCAATATGCTCCTTTAAGGAGAGCTGTATCAATGCTGCTCATTCTCTCTTAGATGTAGTGCTAGTTCATTGCAAGGTTACTGCTGGCACCTCAGGGCTTGGTCTAGCAGGAATGGCCAAGAGGAAAATAGACACCTTGAGACCTTCTCTTCTCCAGTTCCCCTGAGAAATATAGATGGGTAGAAAGGAGAAGCAGGGAAGCACTGGAGAGAATGTTGCTCTGTCTACCTCCTTCCTCCTATGAGCAGTAGTGCTGGAAACTTCAGTCTGAGGTGGAAGTCTTTTATGGCAGGTCTGGCTTAAAAGTTGCTCTCTATCACCTTCTCTTCCCAGACCCTAACGCAGTGACAGCCAGGCTCTGGTTTCACAACACACCCATCACGGACCTCGGGAAGCAAAAAGGCCCAAAGGGTCAGGAGTCGCCTGTTACTGAGTAAATTTATCAGACCCCAAGTTTGATTTACCCAAATTAAATTAGATCAGGCAAATATTTAGCTGTCCAGCCTGTAAGCATCGTGGAGCATATAATATGTGATGGGGTAAGGCACCAATAGCTGGGCAAAGGCCCAGCAAATGTCAGGACAGCCATGCAGGGCATTCCCTGCCCTGAGCCAGGGCACAGCCTCTTGGCAGAGCCCCAGACACGAGAGAGCTGGTCCAGGTAGGGGCTGGCCATGGGAGCTAAATGAGGGAGAGAAGAAAAAATACATTCTCCTTTCTCTCCTTTCTTAAAATCAGTGCTGGCTGATGTTCCTGTTGTATAAGTAACAATACATTTCAGGAATAAACATCAATAGGAGCTGGAGATTCAGAGCTAACATCAGCACAGCCTTTATGCTCCATGGGGTTTCCCTCCTGTCACTTATTTTTCTGAGGAGAATTTTCTGACTAAGACAATATTAGGTTGCTTTGTTACTGGCTCTCTTTTTGCCAGTCCACCAGGAGGAGATGCTTTGTAAGCTGGAATGAAGATAAAGTCCTGGAAGACAAAGTAATCAAAATGAGGCAGGGTGGAAGGGGGGAAAGTGCAGGAAAAGTGCAACTCAAGTGTTCCCTAACTTTGTGGCGTTCACAGCTGGGTTGCAGCTGACACAAGGGACCTGGTTCCTAGTGGATCCAAGTCTTCAACACCATGTGTTACTTGCAAAATCTGCCAGGTTCCTTTCATGAGGTCATTCTGCCCAGCAAGGAGCAGGAAGACAGAAGCTTCTGCAGGTATTAGCTGCCAAAATCAGGCAGCCCAAAAGGCTGCTCACTTGGCGTACCCATTATGTCTGTTGTGGTTTTGATTTGCAGCTGCTACTCAGGTAGGGGATTTATGTGAAGTGTGGATCATAATCCAGAATTGTATTAATTACAAGACTATTTAAATTCTAGAAACTGGTTTGGAGTGATCACTTGTTCAAATTGCAAGAAAATAATCCCTGAATTTTTACTGGTAGGGCTGCCAGGGAAGGCTTTGGACAGATTTATATTGTTTCTTTCAGTCTGTACAACACTGCCAGTGATAGTTTCGGTGCTTTCTTCTGAAGGAGAAATGAAGGCCAAACAATGCAAATCTTGTCACTTCCATAGGCAGAACTATCAGCCTGGCCACTAATATGCAAGTGCCAAGAGAAACATTATATTTGCCTGGATTTTTTTTCCCCCCTTTTCTCGAAGCTTTCTAAAGGATTTCCTTGGGTGAAACAGATGCAAGGCAGAAGTACAGTGGAACATGTGCAAACTGGATCATTAACCAGAGAGCTGAAACGTGTAGTGATCTTTCTCATACATCGCCATGCCTCCACATCAGCACACATCCCTGTGAGCTCAGAGAGAGGAGGGAAGCTGCTATAGGAAAGGAGGTACACCATGGTGTTTCCTATATAAGAACACTCTCACAGCATGTCCAAAGAAGTGTAAGCTGGAGTTCTGTGGGCCACTGTGGAGCTGGACTGACTTGGAGGGGATTGGATACCTCTCCCATAGCTGGGTGAGGTTTCCTGTAGGCATCAGTATAAATTGTTTATGAATATTATGGCCTCTGGAAAATGACTTTGAAAGCTGAGTTTTAGATTGATATCTGAATTTTGATCCCTAGGTTACCCTTGCCAGTTACTGGAATTGCGTTATTCTGATTTATTGATTTATTTGCTTTATTGTTACCACTAATAACCTGATTATCTAAATATGCCATAGAGAAAAAAGAAAGTATGCACTACTGGATGACCTTAAATCTACATTGTAGGATCTAGAAATCTGGTGTCCCAGGCCAAAGAGGACAGTTGTTCCATTTAGTTGGTAGAAAAAGGCCTGGTGCCCTGCAATCCTTTTTGTGAGTGTGAATGCTTTCAATGTGCTGGCAGTGCTCAGGACAGCAGAGGCATACTGAAAATGGTAATTGGTTTGCCCTGCTGATGTGGGCACCAAGAAAAACTACCTTGCAGGCCAGATCCAGTCCTTATGGCAAAGGCTGGCTGTGTCCAGTCCTCAACATCACTGCAAGTGAAACACTTTGGCTCTGTCACAGACTTTATTTGGGGAAGTAGCAGAATCCACTTTAGAAATTATTTCAGTGAGGCATTTTAAGGGGAACCTGCCACTGCTTTCAGTTTGTTTTAAATGCTGTACTCTGAGTTGCAGGAATCTGAGGAGATACAACACCAAAGGTTCCAATGTGAGACATGGCTAATGATGAACAGTGGGGATCTTTTCTGCTGTTTGAAACCAAACCAGCCTCCCTTGTCTGTCAGTAACACAACATCAATCCCTAGTGTGCTTTCCAAATTCTTCCCCATGGGCCACTCTCAGGATGTTCTGCAAAGTTCAAATAGCATCTAATTTGCCTCCTTTCTTAATCTTCTTAAAGAGCCCAACCAAAATCACATGTAGTCAGAAGTTCCTGATGTAAGTTTATTAATGCTTGGGCATATCATAATATTCTCATTCACCTTAAGTGAAGTACAACTGATGACTTGCCATTTTTGTGCACTGTTATGTGGCTGATTTTTGTGCAGTTAGTGACAGTGAATGCCAGTGTAATGTTACTATTTCAAGCCAATGGCTATTGATGTGAACTGACAGGAACAAAAAATATTTCCAGTCTTTCAGTTTTGGGGTACCTGTTCAAAGGTACTTATGTGCAGAAGTCTCATGTTCAGAAATCTGATACTTGGCATTTTTCAAAACCTGGCTCCTCTGTATGTGTAGCTGAGACACACTTACTATTTGAACTGTTCTGGAAATGAAAATGTAGGTGGTTGCTTCTGGTGTTTTGGTTTTGTTTTTGTTTTTGTTTTTTTTTCCCTCTCTTGTTTCTGTAACTGACAACCTGAAATTCCACTTCCCAGGCCAGTAAGTGTATCTTCTGTAGTGGAGCTTGTACTTGCCCTGCTCAGGACCTAGGAACCAAGATTGGAAGTGACAACCCCCATTTCCTTACTCTTCACACCTCCACTTTCTCTTGCTGCCTTTCCACTTCACGGAAGCGGAGCTCACCCGCTCTCGCTTGTAACTGAGCTCTTCCCATGGAGGCCTGGGACTGCAAACAAAGCACTTAGTCTACCTGTGGTGGTTTGGATTTGTAATGGTGAAACCTACCTCCAGATTTTCCCTGCAGGAGATGAAGCAGGAAATGGAATCTTCTCAATTTCCTGTACCTCAGCGTCACCCTGTGCATCTTCTGATGAGATGATACTATGGTTGAGGAGCACTCAGAGGGTTTTTTTCTTTCCCCTAGGTTTTTCTCCTGACAAATGTAGTCTCTGTCAATCCTTCCATTTATTTCTCTTGAAAGTGTGAATTATAAGAATGTTCAGGTTTTTTATCTAAACAGATTACAGACACTGGATGTAAAGCAATTTATTACACTTTTCTTCCACAGTATTGATGAATAGGAAACCTTTTCCATTGTGTAAACCTAGGTTCTAGGTTCCTGGAAAAAGCTATTTTATTCTGAGGAATGATCAACTTTAAATATATGACTATGCTGTCATGGTGCATTTTATTAAAAAGGGATGGGAAGGAGGAAGTTCTTGTTGCTTTAAAATTTATGGTGTTCTTTGTGCATTTCCTGGAGTCATATCTCAAAGAAGGAAACCAGTCAGACTCTTCAGAGGTACCATTTCAAATCAAATAGTGAAATATGTTTTAAACAAGTAACAAGTATGTAAATGTATGCCTTCAAGTAAGTGAATCTTTAAAAATTGGCAGTAATTTCATTCTGAAATTAAAATCTCCTTGGGGATTCATCTTCAGTGACCCTGTCTACACATCTATTTTGTCACTTGTGCTAGTGTGTGTCAGAGAGCATGTATTCTGTGGTCCAGGGCCAGCTCAGTGCCCAAGGAGGTTCTAGGCTGAAGGGAACAAGCAAAAGCTGGAAGTCACTGAAATGAGATGGAAACTGGGGAGAGGCAGACCTTGAACAAGCTGAAGGGACCACTGAGTCCCTTCCTTGAGTCCCAAGAAATCTCCTCAGTGGTTCATGGAAGACAATGGGTGGCAGATCCTCTAGTTGCAGTTCTAGAGTTAAGAGAATGAAATTAACCTCCAGCACACCTTGTGTTATTTAACAGCCTGGTCTGTCTTTCGTGGTGCAGCTCCCCGTGCATCTCAAAGCTGGGGAGCTGAAGATCATCAACTCACCAGCACAGTGGGGTGTCAGGAGGCAGGAAAGCTTTTTGAGGAATTCAAGGATAAGCAGCATACCAGGATGCAAAAGGAGACAGCAAACAGCCTCATCCTGCATGGATGACACACATGTGGAGGTGATTGTGAGATTGCAAAGCCCTTCTCTGGAGCAAATACTGATACTCCTTGTGGGGTGCTGTGGCTAGACCTTCCTGCAGGACTACATCTGCAACTTCCTCTCACTGCTGAACGTAAGCAAGTGGGAAATCTACCTTTCTTGTCAATCAGAGCTTCCCAGTAACAATAGAAGGACAAAACTGGCAGGATTCTTGGCAGTTTTGCTGCTGCCCATAGGGTACTGATTATCTTTAATGAGTCTTATTGATTTCATGGTGCAGCTTCTTGGGAACAGCAGAAGCCTGTCTGCAGACTCAGAAACACAAGCACACCAATGGTCATGTTTTAGAAGTTATTTATGCAATCACACGGGCTGGGGTTTTTGTTCTTGTTGTGTTGTTCAAGTTAAAGGCTAGATTCTGCAGCAGTTGATGATTTTAAGAGCCACATCCTTCCCCAGTCTCATTCAGGAAATCATTCCACTTACCACTGGTGAGTAGGTGAGTGGGTTTCTCAAGCCCTCACATAAACTGTATTCTCAGCTTCAAGAGAGTGAAGGAGTTACGTAGAATGTGACAATAACCTCTTGGGGATGTCTGGGTGTGATGCTTTCAAGGCAGCCTGGTTTTTGTTTTGGTATGGGCTAGGCTCTGGCTGCTGCATTGATCCACGCAGGACAATGGTGTTCTTTGCCTTGTCTTCTTGGTAACAATCTCTGTTCTAAGGTATGGAAATTAAATCTCTAAATTCCAAGCCCTAACTGAAGAGCAGTGTGTGGAAGGATTCCCCTTTTACCTAGACATTATGTCTCCAGCTCATTCTCCCCCCCTGCCCCAGCTCTGGCAAGGAATACCAGCAAAAACAAGTGCTGTTTGTTTGTTTGTGTTTTACTGTAAAACTGAAAAGAAGAAAGTTACTGTGCTTTTTTTTTTTTGCCTTTTTTTTTTTTTTTTTTAATAAACAAACCAAAACAAATGCCTCCCAACACTGTTACCCTCTTGGTTTAAAGCTCCTCATTCCTGTCAAAACACCCATCAGGCAGTCACTCTCTAACTAGCTGTACTCAGGCTGCCTGTGGCATCCTGTTGCTTGCCCTGAGTTTGGAGTCTGCAGGGGGTTTGCAGCTCTAAGACTAATTCTAGAGCAGGAAAGGTGAGATTTTGGGATTAACTCCATCCTGCCCCCAAAAGTTGTTTTCTTAAATTGTAAGAAAATAAATAAAGAAGTAGTCTCCCCTGCAGACAGCCCTTTCCAAACTAGACAAAGCTTCTTTTCCCTGTCCTCCTTGCTGCAGCGTGGAGAATGGCAGTTTCACCCTTGCAGTGGGAGTGATGGCAGTCAGAAGATACTCATCCTTCAGTAATTAGCTAATTGGCACAACCCTCTGCCTTTCAGCCTGCACTTCTCAGCACCACACTGGATTTTTGACCTGTGAGAACTTTGCTTTGAAGGGACAGCTTGATCCTTAAGCCCATTAGCCAGATGCCAGCCCTGGCAGGGCACTGGGCATGGGTTGGTGCCAGTTGTGTTCTGCTGGTCGTGCCCTTCTACAGGGCAAACGTGGCCCACAGCATTGGGGACTCAGCTCTCAGGAGGACAGGTTCACCCTCAAAGGTTTTTCTCCTGATTCCCAGCTGTACACACAGTCCCTTCCCTGCAGCATGGAAGGGAGAGGAGAGTTTTAGCCCCCCACAGCCTTGGAGCTGTGGAACACAGCTGGGGCAGGATGCCAAGCTTTCTGGCTTGCTGGCCTCATCTGGTGTGGCAAATCCCCTTTTCCTAGGTTCCTGAGGGTAGCTGTGGCCACAAAAAAAAAAAAAAAAAGCTTGGAAAACTTTCCATATCATTTGCAAAGCCGCTGTCAGAGTGAGGTCATCTTACAGAGTCTGTTTAAAATTAAAGAAAAAAAAAATAAAATATAAAAGGAAAACATTCCCTTGCTACTGCCTCTCCTTATCTTTCACTTAAAAGTAAAGGAAGTAGAACACTTTAAAGCAGCTTTGTTTCTGTGTATTAAATGAACTGAAATGCATCTTCTTTTTCCCTCGACTTTCTGCCCCCAGCCAGGTAAAGAGCAGGTCCATTGAAATATTGACTATCATTAGTCTGAGATTAGGATTTTTCTTCATCTCCCAATGAAGCACAGATCTTTTTTTGGTTACCATCAGCCCTCTGTCATAGCTGCTCCTGTGTAACACTTCCACTTTGATATGACAATAACTTTGTGCAGAGGAAAGGACCTTTACCAGCGGAAGAATTGTTTCAAGAATCAATGAAGGATGAAACAAAATTGGCAGCATATCATTTAAAATTATTAAAAAAAAAAAAAAAAAGTGGGAGCAGGGAGGAAAGAGAGCACAACTTGGTATGTGGATGAAGAGGGAAGGAGCTCTGTGGGGGTAGGAGAACATTGCTACCAGGCCCTTTTAACAATGTGCAGTTGCTCTTCCCAGCTGGCCCATTGACTTCCTCCTGCCCTCCACAGGCCTGGCTGCAGTGAAACCTCGTGTCTTCCTAGTGATGCCGAACCGAAATCAGATTTTGCTTTTAGCTGTTCAATCAAATTTTCCTTCCTTGAGCTTAGAAGGCACACTTGGGACTTTATAGTAATTGCCTCCCCACGCTGAACTGCTGATACCTTTATTGGATTGGCATAGGGTTTCAGAGGACTGTGTTTAACATGCAGTGAGCCGCAGCAATGCAAACAGCTCCAGTGTTTAAACAAGCATCCATTAGTCCAGGAAACAAGACAGTGCCAGCCCATTTGGTGCTCTTTAGAGCTGGCAGCTTAAGGGGAAGGGTGCAGCAGGGGTTTGCTGGGACGGGGGGGGGCCAGGATGGGGGAGTCACAATTGCAGTGTCAGGAAAACAAGCAAAACATCTCTGTAGGTTTGTGAGAAATGAGCTGCGGAGGGGGGGAGCACTTGGAACTGGGGACATGTGCAAAGCTCATTACTATCTCATTATGTTCGAATTGCAGTCTCCCAGAAGATTGGCATTAATGTGTGATGTGCTGGAGGAAGGGGCTACAGGAGAGCAGCAAGGATATTTTAAGCAAGCTTTTTTTTTCTCTTTCTTTCTTTTTTTCCTTTACATTGAAGAGGCAGAAAAAATAATGCGTGCCAGCAAACCATGATGTTTTGTGCATCAGCCCAGTACAGTGCACTTCATCAAACAAGAACAGTGCTCAGCTGGGCTTATCATAGCACCCACTAGCATCTTTCAGTATTTCCAATAAACCTTCTTTATTTTCAGCATTGCTTAAGTCAGTTGTAAAGTTTGGCTCAGTGTGAAACCTCCAACATTCAACATCTCAGCCCAGGATTAATTCTCCCCACCCCTAGCTGAAAGGATTAGGGAGTGCAGAGGGTACTTAGACTTTTTTTTCCCCTCCCATAAGTTTATAGGTAGAATGATGTCCAAAATACTTTTTCTCATGCTCCTATACTGAAATAGCTTTTGTTTTATCCTTAACTGGAGCGCTGCAGTCATTAGCTTATCAGCTGATAAGCTGCAGTCATTAGCTTATCAACTGACATCAGTGCCTGTACTTGCTTCTGCAGGACCACGGAACATTTTTCTGATAAGATCTTGGCTGCCCTGTTACTGGGAAAAGACCCATTAGTTTCAGAGCCAGTTATTCCTTAACTTTCTGTACCTGAACATATAAATCCTCTTAAAAAAATAAAAGGCAGCTCTCAGCAATGGCTTATCCAAAGAAGAACCGTCAAAGACTTCGTGTAGTGGGAGCACCCCGCTGTGCTCCCAGTTGCTGAGTTGCCTGATTTATCCCCGTAAACTTTCACTGGAGTCGTGAGAGGGACAGAGAATGTGCTTCTTTTGTACTCTGCAGCACTGGGCTTTCATAAAGAAGTGTTTTACTAGCACATCCTAGGAGGAAAAAAAAAAAAAACCTATGGGTTTTGCTTTCCTGCAGACATCTACTCATTCTGCGATTGCACACAGCACACAAAAACCATTTTACCAGGTGGTGTATTGGAGGAGACGTTTATAGCCAAACTGTAGGAAAATAATTCTTCTTCAAATCCTTTTAAGCTACAAGAGCAAAACAACAGTAAATTAGTCCTGACTCTTACAAAATGCTTGCAAGCCCATAGATCTTGGTTCAGACTGAGTATTTTGTTTGAACTTTATTGCCCAGGCTATTTGTTATGTGTTTATCCTTCCTAGTAAACTTTTTTTTTGCTTTTATGAAACAATATTGGAGCCCTCCAGTGGCCAAACTAATCATTCTGAGGAATGGAGTTCAAGTTCTGCCAACGAGGTTGATTTTTTTTTTCTCTTCCCTATTAAAAATTTAATTTGATGATCTTTTTATATTCAGAATTTATGTGGAGTTAATTTGAGTCACAGCATCATATGTGAAAAGTAAGGAAACCTAGGGAAAAGAAAAAATTGTCTCTTTGTCTTTCTAGAATCTCCATATTTTTATTCTTCTATATTTTTTAAAACTTAAGGAGTTTATTGTTTAATTAAATTCTATTAGATTTCATTTTCGGAGAGGATCCCATTATACTTACAAGGCAGAGAAAATGCATTTTGAGTATCATGACAATTCACTTTTCCTTAAGTGACTTTTATCAGTTCTGTGACTTTTTATCTATGACGTGACTGGTCTGTTCTCTAGCAAAACCTAATTTTTCAACAGGACATCATCATTTGTTTCAGGGGCCTCAGCACATTGAAGATTTTGGCCTCAAGGCTCTCGGTCATCTGTAGCTTTCACTTTCCATGTGAAATGGATCCTCTGCATATATGAAAAAATAGCTTTTAATTACATTGTGTGGCCTGGATGTTAGTGAGAGCAGTTCTCTTTAGAAAGGATGTTGAGTTCCTAACAGCTAAAATTGCTTACTTATGCCTCCTCATGTTTAGTGTGGTAGTTTTCACAGTCCTTCCTTCTTCCAAACTGCAATGACAGTCTTTCAAAATCCAAAATCAGATAGGTAGGTTTGGGTTGTGTTGGAGCTGCAGGTTTTGGGTGGAGGTGGGGAATGAACAGGAGAAGGGGAGAAAGTATGGTCAATTGGCTATCTTCTGATGGGATGACCACAGTCTGGCATTCAGTCCACATTCAAAAAGAAGTAAAGCAAGGGATTAGGGTTGTTCTTTTGCACCAGTTTATCTTTATTTAGGGGCTACTGGAAATTAGTTTCCACCATATTGCATTGTATAGCTGCTGCTTTGTAAAGTCATATATTATCATTAAAATGCTTCATAACAGAACATTGAAAGTCTCGTAGAGGGAGGGTTCTGTTTGTTTTATTTCAGTAAAGAGCTTTTAAGTAGCATTTCTTCTGCAGACACCTGGGTATAGGAGCAGTTGAACTGGGTCATCTCAAAGGGACATTTAGTCCAGTGTCCCTTCATTGAGCGAGTGTAAGAAAGAGAGCAGGCACACAGTCAGCCTTCCCTGGCACATCTTCCAGCTCTCCCAGGTCTAAGAACCTCTTGCTGAGCCCATCTGTACACAGTTTGCTTTTGCAGCCCCCTGTATATGTGAAAGACGGTTTCTTCTTGTTCCTGAAGAGTGGGGTGAAATGAGGAAAGCCAAGAAAACAGCTGTAGCAGAAGCTTCTTGTTTGCACTGCACATGGGGGGCATGTTATGCAAATTCCTCTCATGGCAGTAGATGGAATTCCTGCAGCAACCCTAGGCTTTGTCTCCTTTCATGCTTTTCATGTGAGTTCGAAAATTGCTGGAGGAGATGAATGCCCTGCTTCAATTCACCTTTTGAGGAAGCTGCTAATGAGGTCAGTTTTCCTCGTGGCTTTATTCAAGACCGTAAACACCAGCAGAGCTGGGAAGAAAGCAGTTGGAAAGGTGGGGAGAAGTTGTTTGCAGAATATGAGCGTGCAGCAGGCAAGCAGAGGCCCTGTAGCTGTCACAAGGAAAGCTCATGTCCTAAGGCTACCTTGCCTTCTGCAGCCACAAAACCTGAGGCTGCAGAAGGCTCACACTATGAGGCTGTGAGATCTGAACTGGAACAGGAGAGGGGAAAAAGGTGGGACTGTGCAAGGGGGGGAGCCTGCCTGATGCACATTTCACACCCAGCTCCCTGCAGCCTCACATCACTGCACAGATCTGCGATGGCACCTTGCCACTCAACTCTTGAGGCTTCCTCTGGTCACTGCTGCCAGCCTGGTGAGAGCTCCAGGGCTCCAGCAGAGCGCTGGGAAAGCCGAGGAGGCAGGGACCACTTGAAGCTCTTAGGCAGCAGCACAAGAGCAGCTTTATCCCCAGGGGGGAACTCCTGCATGTGCACCTTTCCTGGGAGAGCCAGGAATGCCAGAGCACACAGGCTGTCTGCAGCCCTGCTGCGCAGGGACCAAGAGGAGAATCTCTGCAGTTCTGTGGTTTAGTCTGAATCTTTTTGAATCTGACTCCAGTAAGCTACCTGGGGAGACAACCCTCCCAAGCAGGGTGCTGTGCCCTGTTGTGTTCCCCTGCAGCTCCTTAGGGAGCCTTTTACCCAGGGCCCACTTTGTAGTTCTCTGTTTGGTGGCATTTCCATGCCTCGTGCAGAGAAAACTTTGTTTGGTAGAGAGACATTGGGAACACTCAATTGGAAAAATACCTGCTTTAGTTCCAGGCACTGCAGTCCTTTCTCATTAGCAGGGAGAGGAGAAGGCTGCCACTACTTTACTGATGAGTCAGGAAAATCCTCTGTGTTTACAGTGTTGAATGTTTCTAATATGATTATTGCAGGTCTGAGTTTGGCAATATCAGAAAGCTTTTGAGTTTTGAGGGAAAAAAAAAAAAAAAAGAAGGAAAACAGTAATGACTTATGTCCCCAGATACAATGAAATCACAGTCTCCTGCAAATCCTACAGCCACCAGGACTCACACTATTCAAAGTTGTTCTTGGCCTCATATCATCCACCTGGCATTGAAAAAAAGTCAGTCTCAGGCAGCTGTGCCTTTTAAAGCTGGGCCCTTACTGTAATTCTGAAATATGCTAATTGCCAGGCTTTTCTTTTCATTTGACTGTTTTGAAAAGCTTAGAAGAAAGGAGGAAAAATAAAGGAGTTTTGGAAATAGCCCTAGGAAAAACCTCAACCTGCTTCCCATGTAATTTCCTTTAAAAACAAATTTTGTACTATGTGAAACTTTATCACACAGCAGATTTGCACACAATCCTATATGTTTAATGTCTGTGTGATTTTATATAATTTCTTTAGCATGCTTGTTCACTGTTACAGTTGTTGCTAAGGTTATTATAACTGTCATTAAAGAAGGAGGAAGTGCATGCTTACCCCAAAGTTTGTCTGTGGTTCCCTGTGTGTCTAATTACAAATCCTTTTTTCCCCCCTCTCTACAGACTTTGCTTAGAACATCATGGTTGTAACACCACTTAACTGTTTATCTGGGATTTAAACTGAAGCTCCTCCTGCTAGCTCTCCCCTTCTCCTTGCCTCTCTTAAATAACCTAGAAGTGATTGAACCTGTTAGTTACTAAGCAAGAACCTGGGGCTGCACAACCTTCTTTCCCTTGGCAAAGCAAGAAAGTTGCAAAGAGTAAGTGCAGTATCGTTATTATAGGCCAAGCAATGATTTCAAGCTTATTTTCTTAGAGTTTAGTGGAACAACAAAACTGAAGCCTCTGGAAATGAAAGAGGGGGAATGACCCGACCCACGCAGACAGAAATCTTTATTAAACACAGATGTCAACAGCAGTAGCATGTAATTAGTGCCCTAATTGTGACTGGGCAAATAACAGTGGCTTGGGGAGGGTCCAGATGGAGGCGTCTGACTGTGGATGTGTCTTTTTCCACTAGTTACCAAGGCTCCCTTTAAGGTCAGTGAAAAAGAAAAAAAAAAGGCACTTTCTGGAGCACGATTTATCCCATCTCTGCCTGGTATAGGGGGCATGAATTGCATTCTTAAGACTGGACTGACTTGACCTGGTTTTGCCTGCACCTTTCTTATGGTGCCTGCAAGGATTCCCAGACTCCATGTCCTGTTCATAGCTCCCCTTACACACCCCTTGTTTATCCTGAATAAGAAAAAAAGGAGACATAAAACCACATTGATCTGACAAGATATAAGGTATTTTGTGTTTCTGTTGGCTGGGGACAGGATTTGAGAGATTTGAGCCCAATTCTAACCCTGCCACTGACTTATATAGACAGCTTTAGGCAACTCCCTGCTCTGTTTTCTGAAGTGAAATTTAGAGATTTAATGTATGTTTGCATCTGAATGACAACATTTAAGTCATAAATGGTGGGGGGAGGTAGGAGGGCTGACACACAATTAGTTTTGTTTTTCTCTGAGACCAAATTCCACATAATTCTGGTAGTAGACCAAGGGTACTGTATCTTCAGACTAAGAAATTAAAAGCACTGAGTACTAGGTGGCTTACCATTCCTACAATAGGAGAAAAAGGAGGGAAGGGGAAGTCCTTTAAAAAGAAAAATAAGATTAGTGGAAATCCGTGGTATGACTTATAATGGCTTATAATTATAATTACACTGGCTTATAATGCATTTCTATCATGGCTTATCTACCAGTAAACGATGATGTCTAGTGCTTCAGACCTTCAGGGGGTTTAGGAAAGGACTGTAGTGTTCTCTGTGACTTGATTTTTACCTACAACAAGTTCTTTATTGTCTTGTGCTTATTTAGCACTGTTAAGGGCACAAACTTTCAGTGGTGAATGGGACTTGAAGTCTAAATTTAATTTTAATTAGCTGCTAATATATGCTTAGTATGCTGGGATTAAAACCCATGTGAGTGGGCAGTGGCTACATATGCGTGTGTGCACTAGGGTGGAAAAACCACAGAATTTTTCCTGACAGCAAAAGGATAAAAAAAAGAAAAATATTCGTGTTGTGTACACTGGGAATGTACAGACATCGATAGCATTATGAGTTGCAATTCCTTCCCTTGGAGGGCTGTTTTCAAAATAACACAAATAGATAAAAGTGCCTGGTTGTAATGTGGTGCATGGCCACAACTAACTGGGAATGTAACCTGTTTGGCAGAGCACTGCCCACCTTTCTCCTGGTTATCCTTTTTGGTTTGTGTGGAGAGATCTCAAAGCCTTACACACCTGTGGGATTTGGGAATCTTCCTGCCATTGCTGCCATGAGTTCAGCACTGCACTGTATGTGTATTCAGAGTAGGATGGGAGAGAGGAGGAGGTTTATCCTGGGATGGAGACAGCTGCTGTGGATGAAATAAAGAAGGTAAGACCTGAGCAAAGGTCTTGGTCTGATCTTCTCATTTATTGCATAAACCTTTCTTTGTATTTTGGGTTGCTTAGTACACTCAAGGTGAACCATGTGTTAAATATTGTGCTGAATCAGGGCCTTCATTTGCTTAAAATCTTTTTATTTACACTTCATCAGTAGACTTAAATGGTACATTTGCAGTTCACACCACACAGCAGGTCCAGTCTTGTGTGTCTGTGACTCTGGTAATTGCTGGGAGCTGGGAGACCAGATGTGCTTTTCCATTAGTTGTGCTGTGCGCCTTTGCGACACCTGAGGTCAGCTTGATGTGAAGGTACTGAGGCCACAAAGAGCTAAAGTTTGTATGGATTACTTGGCCATATTTAGGGCAAATCTGCTATTCAGTGCCCTCTGGCCTTTAGCCCATGGCAAATAGCTCCCAAACTGTGCTCAGAGTAATTCAGAACATCCTATACAGTCCTTTGATTCCTTGAGTCTTCACAGATCTTCAGTGATCCTGTTTTGTTTTGTTTTTGTTTTTTTTTTTTCCTCAGTACTTGCTATAACTTGTATTGAAATAAAAAAATGAATGCAAAGAGGAGTTGCTCCATCAGACATAGTGTCTATCTCTGAAGAAATTTGGATGCAGAAGAAATAAACTTAAGAATGCACCCCTAAGGTCAGGCTGGATGGGGTCCTAAACAACCTGGTCTGGGGTGTTACCCCTGCTCGTGGCAGGGGTGGTGGAACAGGGTGCTCTTTAAAGTCCCTTCCAGACCAGACCTTTCTGTGGTCCTGTGACCCGAGGGCTTCAGCACCTCTCAGGATTGAGCCATGGGTTTTGTCCAGGAGTCTTTCAGAACTGCTGCTTCCTGTGTTCTTTTTAAAGAGATATGCAAAGTCAAGATGAACAACCAGTTCCTGCATTGCTCTTCTTTCCTAGAGATGGATCAAGCTGATTGTGCTGATCAGGAAATTGTTTGACTGAAGAAAAAAAGCTGTCTCTGACATCTTTTCTATTTTGGGATTTTCAGTTATTTGATTTTTTTTTTTTTTATGGTCAGTAGCTTAGCACAAATTTATTTCCAAACTCATCTGTCTCATGGTGGATTTTTTTCCTTTCTCCAAAAGACATATCTCATTACTATGCAAACAATTAAAATGTAGAAAAAATATGAGAACTAATTACCATGCAAAGCATTCATTTCCCTCTCCTTTCCCCATGCTTGGGTCTCCTTTGCAATTCTTACTGTATCGTTAATTGTTCAATCTATACTTGGATACCTGTACTCCTTTAAAGGTATTTGTCCTTGCAGAGAAATCTTCAGCTGACCTATGTCCTTGGCCAAGCTGCCTATTCAGGGAACAGATGGGAAAAAGGAGGCTAAATTTACCATTTTGTTTGCAGCACAGTATGACTGATTCACAAGATTTTTCTTTTAATGTCTTAGTTGTGGAAATCTGTTGATTTGATATTTAAATTGTTTTCAAGTGGAAGCTTCATTTATGATGTTACCTCAATGTGTGGGCTTGAACAGGTACAGTGTATAGACTGTGTGGCTCTCATTTCCTTCCTTTTCCAATTGTATGAAACACTTTGCTTCAGAAAGCATGAACTTGAACTTAGTCATGTGGAAGAATCCCTGGAATTACTTAACCCACACTGATTTGAGGAACCAGAAGGTGCTGCTTCATGCACCTATGGAATAAGTAGCTCTGTTGCCATGAGGTGATGTATGTTGGGAATTAACACCAGTGATTGTGAATGGAAGACAACTGTGCCATTTCTGATTTCAGCCTTCTGTCAGTTTGCTATCTGTCTGCTAGAGATCATGCACTAGACAGGCTTCGCTAGTGAAAGAGATCCAATAGAAACTCATGGTCCATGGAAATCTGTGGTGTCATCAGGGGGTTACTGTCATGCCTTCGCCATCTCTTCTGGCTCGTTCCTCAGAGTTTTCTGAGAATAGTCTGGAGTAATATATTGTGTATGTAGATTGTGCCATGGTGGTATTTTGCAAGCAGCTGTGATGCTGTTGAGCCTGGGACAGGCAAAATGACTCCTATGATTTTAGAAGGTGAATGAACGTTTATTCAAAAGCACTTCTCTCTTTTGTAGAGAACATTGTGAACACTAATTCCATTGGTCTTAGAGTCAAAACATTTCACCTGATCGGTACGCTGGACTTAGATCAGTGTGGTAGAACATATCTATAAACAATATGAACGGAAAACAAGGTAACAGATTGTTTACATTCCTCTCGGACTTCTTCCCAGGCTTAGCCTGGCAGAAATCTTTCTCTTTTTCTCTTTGACTGAACTGAGAATATCCACACAGCTGGAAGGTAATTTGCTTGCCCTAAGCATAGGAAGGGCTTTTCCCTTACATCAGTTAGACAAGGTTTTAGTCTGTCAGTTCTGAAGTCAGGAACAGAGCTCACATGCTACTGGTGCCTTAATGACAAGGAAAGCAGAGGCTGTGTCACAGAGCTGCTCCTCCTTTGCAGAGGACAGGAATGCTTTCATGTCCCACGTACCTCTTTGCTAGGCAGGCAGGATGCCATCAGCATACTTCACTAGCCTGCTACGACTTGTGCTCCTCCAAGGATGAGCTGGGACAAGATTTTTTCCCAGGAAGCCATTCCTAGTGTCACATACACAGTTTAAAGAGCTACTGAGTAGCTATGGTGCATGTGCAACAACACTAGGTGTGTTGTTTTGCTGCTCCTTCGTTTAAAACACAAGAGATTCCTGCATTTCTTTTCTATCCTGATTTGTAGTTCTTTGGGAAGCATAGCTTTAATAATCTCCAGTGTCTGCTTTTTATCATTGCCCTCTCTTCTGTCCAGATACAAAGCAGATTGGAAAAGTTGAAGACTTATCAGAACAACTCCCAGACAAGTCGATTGGAGGCTGCCTGACTAAATTCTCATAACACACCCTGAAGATGCAGCTCATGCCATCTGCAAGGACAATTTCAGAGAGAGCAGATCTCAGCTGCTGGGTGTGAGAGGCAGGAGTAGGCACTGCCAGCTCAGTAGTTCAGCTTATAGGCTCTTAGCACCTTCCTAAGACTTTTGCACAAATGGAGCAGTGCTGGCACTGCAATGAGGTGATTGCTTTGCCAGTGTTTACCCCATTGGGCCAAAGCAGGATTCAATTAGATAGACCTGAAGAGGAGTAAACCATGTGGATCATACACTTGGGCAGGAAGGCTCTTTGACAGCGATAGCAACGTTCCATCCATGAAAATGTTTGTGCTCTAAAGTTCAGTTAAACTTGCTGTGCAGTGTCTTTGCACTCAGCTCTTCTCAAGCTGCTTTAGCCCACACCAGCATGCTTACCTGGCTAACCGAGGGCATTTGCCTGGTTTGAGTTCCCCAGTGCTGTTGCTACTTTGCTCTCATGCAGTGCCTTTTTTTGTTACCCTTCTTCCCTGTTCTCTGCTTGATGTCCCAGTGTGATCCAGTTCCTGCTGGTGGCTGGGAGCCTGACAGGCTGTGCTGCCAGCTCTGCATCCAAGAGTCACCATGGCTCTTTACTCTCACTCTTCAGAGAGCAACCCTTCCTGTCCGACCGGCTAAAATGTGAGGAAGTGGATTGTTTTCCTCTCTGCTGACTCTTGTAGTTTCACCCAGAGCCTTGCTCATCATTTTACTATTATTGGGAGGTATTTTGTTCTTCTGGTGACTGACGGCAAAAACAAGGGTGATGACAAGAGATCCCAGCAGTCCTTTGCAGGGTAAGGGGTGGAAGGTTGAGCCCCTTCCTGAGGCAGAGGTTACTCTATGAGCCTTCAGAGTTGAACAGACAAGGTTGGCAGGATGAGATTTTACCAACTTCAGACAGATTCCACAATATATGCAAATTTCCTGTATATTTGAAATGTTGCCCTGGCCAACAAGAGCTGGGCAGCCAGGCCTAGCACGGAGAAACACAGCATATGCTTTAAATTAGCAATTGTGCTCCAAAATCAAGTTGCTACATCAGGTTTCATCCGGTGAGTTAGCAGGCATCAGTGCCATGCTCTCAGCAGCATGAAGAAATTAAGATATTACGGGAGTGGTTGGATGCATGAAACACTTTCATTTGTGGGAAGTGGTGACCTGTAACTCACCTTCATGTTGCTTGGCTGCTTGTCTGAGTTCAGCTCCAGCAGAGGTTTCTGAAGGGCTCCACCTCTGCAGGACACTGCAAGTGTCATTGGGAAGCTACTATGGACTTAAAACACTGGTGACAAGATGTGGCTGTACCTCAGGCAGTGGCACATTGACTTTTGAATGGCAGCATCAGAGGTGATACAGCAAGGAGGTGCATGCAAAAAATCCTTTCAAATGTTGAAGCTGAATTTCTGGCGTGCAAATGGCAGTGCTGATTATTCCTTACTGATCTTAGATGCTGTCATGTCAAATCCACTTGCTTAGTGTCACTTCATAGCCACCTCTGGGACACTTCCTGAATTGTTGATAGGATTTAAGTGCAGCACGAGAAATTAAGTAGCAAACTTTAGTCAGTCTTTAGGGTGCAGGCTGGAGACTGTTGAATTGGGGTGGTGTTTGGCAGAGCTCATGGTCAGTACTCCCTGTTGGGGGTACGAAGTATCAAGATCTTTCTATAGAAGCTCTAGGAGAAGAAGGGAGAAGAAAGGGGGGGACGAACCCAAGAACAGACACACTGGTGGAAGGGAGAGTAGAAACCCTAGAGGAAGGCCCAAGACTTGACTTCTTCTCATGGAAAGGAACTGAAGGTCATGATGGCTGATGGGCCAGACTGATTCAACATGAAGAACTGAAAAGATCAGTCTTTAACAGAAAGAGTCGCAGAGGAGCACATGGAGAAGATAATAACCCTTGTTTTTTGTAAACATGCGTATCCTCTGAGTAAGATGGACTTTGGGCTTTGGCCAGTTTCTCTGCTTTCCCACAGGGAGCAAAGATAGCTCCAGAGCAGGGCACATTCCAGCAGGGCTGGGCAGCCAAGTGGACAAAACGTCTCAGAACTCTTGCCCTTGTCTTGTATTGAAGTGGCTGGAGCTGCCCTAGGGAGAGGGAAGTCAGCGGCTGCGTGTAGCTGGCACGCAGAAACATCTGCAAAAGCGCCATCAGCCTCCTTTTCTGCGGGCTCACAGAGGAGGACTGGACCCGTGTTAGACCCTGTGAACAGCTTCTACGGGCATCGAGACAATTTAGCCTCTCGGCTTCCCCACCTCCCTCTGGTTTTTGCGTTGCTCTTTTTAAAGGAGCAATGAGAAGATATTCTGCTGCCACAGCCTCAGTCGCTCCCCGTGCGCGACTGGAACAGCCGCCCACCAAAGGCAGCTCCAGCGTGGAGGATGGGCTGCCCAGTGACTGTTGCTATAACGACAGTGCCTCTGTCTCGTTTCTTTTGAAAAATGAATTGCTGCTGGTGAGATGAAGCGGAGCAGCTTCTCCTCACAGATGAAAGCCCTGCCGACAGCCCCCACACACTCTTGTTTATCTGTTGGGTCTGTCACGGCACGTCCGAGCAGCTCTGCCGAGGATTTCAGGATGGGCTGGTGTGTGTTTGCATGCACAGACTCTGTCCCCCTGCCTCTCCTCCAATTGAAAGTCATTTAAAAAGTCAACCTGCCAAAATCTGACCTTTTCTCACTCTTCAACTGGAGTTTTTTCAAAGGCATATAAAGAATCAAGAGTCCTGCTTCACCCTCTTGTGCTTTGGGGTAGAAAGCTGCAGTGAAATGGAGATTCATCAGCCAAATATTTTTTGTGAACAAAGCTAAAAGCTTATGAAGCTGAAAGGGGGTTCTTTTATTTCAATATTTTCCTTTGATTTTGATATTTTCCTTTAATTTTTATTCTATGTGTCAACAATCTTCTGTTCCTAGACATAAATCTCTCAGCTCCTGCTAATATCTTCACAACACATGCCGTAAAACATGCACAAACTGTGTTCTAAGAAGGAGAGGGAGGGTACTTTAAAAGGTACTATTTTACTTCAGGAATTGTGTTTTTAGAGGGAAGAAGAAGTGCTGGGATTTTAATCTAAGACACTGTGGAATCCTGCTTGTGGCAAACTGTTTGCCAGTGTATGCTCAGTGTAGGATATCCAAACCATTCAAGAGTTAATAATGGTGACTGGGAATGAAATCAAGGTATGAAAAGGAAAGTTTTCATTAAAATCATTTGGTAAGAGTATTTCTGTGTTGTACCTCAAAAAAAGGAGATGCATTTATTGTAATGGCTCCCAACTCCCCCAAAATGCTGGGAATCAAGGGGCTTCCCCACCTGCAAAGGTTGTACCCAGCATGTTGCCTTCAAACAAACCTTTCATGTTAAGTCTCTGTCTACCTACAGTTTTTCGATGAACAAAGAAAATACAAATATTAGTGCCTGTTAACCCCCCAGATACTAAAGTCTCTGAAGGAGAGCAATGTGGAGGTAGAAACTTAGAATAGGTTTAATTTAATTTCTTTTTGCAATGAGGCACAACTTCTGTGTGTTCCATATTTCATAGAGAATAGTTTTCATGTGTAGCTGCTTTTTGTTATAATACATTATAAACATGATTATGAATATTTATATACTGGGTCTGCTTTTACTTTCACTGAAGTCACTGTCTAGTTGTACAGGAGGGACATCCAAGTTCCAGCACATGATGAATCTTTAGGAACTGATATTTTTAGGGCTGGTTATTTGCCACTAGATAGTTTTGATTCTTTTGGTAAACATTCATATACAAATAAGATGATAGATTCAGGATAAAATGGTAAATGTTTTAAAACCTGAAAGTGTGAAACCATGTAAAAGCATATCACTCTTACCAATATTTTTGTAAAGTATTAATTCAAACTTGCAAAACATATGGAGTCTGTTCACTTGTATTCCTCAAGAGATAATCACTCTCACTAGTCCTGGCCTTGTCATTAAGACAAACTTTTTTCCCATCTTTTCCTTATAGAAACTTTACTTCATGATGAGAAGAATGCCACCAGGTCCTGTTCTTACTTTAGCCCAGCATTTGGTCAATATGAACTCGGCCATGACACATTTTGAACATTTCTTCAAATCCTGGTTTTGCCTGTGCACTCCCATTGAGCTTGGTCTTGAGTCCCTCGCTTTTTGGGGAATGTTTTTCTGATGTGGCAATAGCGACTTTGCAGTGTGATGGCTTAGGAGCTGAAATGAGTGATTTCAGCTGTAAATTGTGTGAGTGGCCCATTAGGGGCAATATTTAAATATGCTATTTTAACCCATTATATCAACTGACCGCCTGCACTTGAGGCCAGCTTGTGCTCTTTCTTTCCTTGCCCTGGAGCTGTGCTGCTGTACTTGTGAAGCGGTGCCATTACCACATCTGTACCATCCTTTCCTGTCTCCAGGGTCTGACCCAGGGTTATGTAAAGATCAGTGGAACCAACTCAGCTGTAGGATTCTGCAGCAAGGCGGATACACGACCCAAAAAGCAGCAGGGAGCTGTAAGGCCACACACCGATGTTCAGCTTAACACGGGCTTTAGGGGAGGGAGGCAGCCGAGGTGAGAGCCATATCATAAGCCCCCTTGTGGGGTCTGATTTTGATCCTTCACACCAGTCCTGGACCTCCTTTCCACATGGCTGCTAACTGGCCCAGATTGAGGCAATTACCCCCTCTGGGCAAGCACCTCTTGCTAGCAGAGCTCTGCTGCTGTGGCACAGAGAGATGTGCAGGTGTGGACAGAAGGCGATGCTCTCCTGCGGGGCTCTGTGCTCTGCAGCCTATTATGGTTGCTAAACTTGACTGTGCCAGGCTTTAATCTAGAGAGAGTGGCACAGTGTGCATTTCCACCTGCATCTGTGGAGCTCATGGGGACCAGAGCTGTTGCATTTGGGAGAGGAGTGGGAATGGAGTGGCAGGGACTTGATAGGGAGGCCCAAAACATGCCCACAGCCGTCTTGACGCTCACATTACTGCAGGCTAGTTCCCCATCACAGTCCGCAGCACAGGAAGAGGAACTTCTTGGTGTAAACCACTGGCCGTGCCTGTTCCCTCATCTCCAGAATCTGGGGAGGGGAGAGACTCAGGGTATGGACAACTGCTACAGAGCTGCATAGGCATAAATTCACAGAATTTAGGAAGAGTTGGAAGGGACCTTAAAAATCATCTAATTCCAACCCCCTTGCCATGGGCAGGGACACCTTCCACTAGACCAGGTTGCTCAGAGCCCCATCCAGCCTGGCCTTGAACTCTTCCAGGGATGGGACATCCACAGCTTCTCTGGGCAACCTGTACCAACACCTCACCATCCTCACAGGGAAGAATTTCATACTAATATCTAATCTAAACCCACCCTCTGTCAGTTTGAATCCATTATGCCTTGTCCTATCACTTGTAGGAAGTCCTTCTCCAGCTCTCTCGTGGGCCCTTTGGGTGCTGGAAGGTGCTGTAAAGGTCTACCCAGAACTTTCTCATCCCCAAGATGAACACCCACAACTCTCCAAATTCAGGATTTTAAAACCAAACACCAGAGAAGGAGAGCAGCCATGGGGCAGAGGCTGTGGTTACAGAGCAGCTGTATGTGGCACCACAGAAGCCACAAGGTGGAGGAATTTCTGCCTGTGGGAGGCTCGGCACACGCTGCCTTTGTGCAAGGTGGAACAGGCAGCAAAGTCTCGGTCACTTATGCCAACAGTGACCCACTGGGGACTCTTATTCACATTTTCAATTATTTTCCCACATTAAAAAGCTGTTCTGCTCCAGTGCAAATCAAGGAGTTGATGGTCTGCTTAGACTCGTAGCCTTGCCCTTCTGCTTGGTTGTCTGCAGAAGAGCAGCCTCACAGTGGCCAGGAGTCCCATGCATGCTCAGCTGTGCTGCAGCAATGCCTGTGCTGGCCACATCCCTCTGCACGGTGTGCTGAAAGAGGCCTGAGGGGCAGGAGAAGGGCACAGCCTTCCCAGAACCACTCCCTCCAAAACCTAGGCAAGATATGGATTTGCTTGCCTTTCTTACACACGGGATGAAAGGGGAACCAGCCCTCTGGGATGGGAGAAATAAATGGGATCTGGATTATGAGAAGAAAGAAGGTTAAGGACCTCTAGGTTAGGGAAGGGGTGGGAGTTGCATATCGCCGACTTTCCTACCAGTAAGAATACTTTAAAAACTGATAAAATCTTTCAGTATTTTGTCTTCCATTGTTCTAGTATCAAGGATGCAAGTGTGTCCTGAAGGCGTTTGCTAGAGCTGTGACCTCTCTGCTTCCTCCCCTCCCCACTATTGTTCCTGGCCTTAGCTGAAGAGAGATGCTTTTTTTAGCCTCCTACATAAGTAAAGGACTCCACTTGGGTGTGAGTGGGGAGGACTGCTGCTTGCTACAGTTCTCTGCTATGCTTCTGTAACCTGACTTAAAGCTGATGTTAATACATTCTTTTCTATAAAATTATTATATTCCAATATATTTGCTTTTCTGTAGACTTGTCTTGCTATTATTTCTGTTTGCTATTTATGGTTTATGTTAGCTCTTAGCACATAGCTGGTTTCCTTTTTTAAATTATTTGACTGAGTTAATATTATGCAAAGCGCCTTCTAGATTCTAGGGTGTATGTATTTTTTTTTTCTCCCTTAAAAGTGATTCTCAATGTGTTAGCCAAGAACATAGGGCTAATCAAATGAGACTATGTAATTTTTTTTTGTCAACAACACATTTCAATGTAAGTAGTCAATCAGTTATATTGCAGTTATTTTTTTAGAAGCTTCTAGAAACTTCCAACGAAAAAAAATCAGAGTGATTAGTAAATTTTAGTGATTCCTTTTTTCTCTTTTTTTTGTTCCATTTTCAGACTTCTCACTGTGTTAGGCACACTGTTTAAATCTCATCCCTGTACTAGGCACTCAAATGTTGAATTAGTCAACTTGCTCCCTAAATTTCTTGGAAGTTAGCATAGGCTCAGCTTGGAAAGCACAGACATATTTTACAGTTCTGCTTTCCCAGTCAAGGGAAGGTTTGGTTTGGGACAGGGGGAAGTGTTTGGTTGTCAGGGGGCTTTTAGACTGTGTTTTCAAATTGATCAAGGTGTAAGAATGAAATCAGAGAAACTTCCTAATAAGTTTTAAAACTGGCTTGATGAGGAGTATCTTGTCACAGTGCCCATGAGCACTTCTTTTGCATCTGCAAATGGTTAATTTTTTTTCTTTCCTCTTGTTTTCTTTAAGCTTCAAGAGACAGTCAAAAGGAAGTTGGAAGGCGCACGTTCACCTCTCAATGGGGAACAGCAGAATGGAGTTTGTGACGGGAACTTTTCTCCAACCAGCAAGCGGACACGCAAGGATGTGCCGGGCATTGAGGCAATCAACAGCTTGCCCATTAATTTGCCTTTGCCTGCTGTTTCTCCTCTCCACCAGCTTGACATGAAAGCTCCTCTGCTCCTGCAGAACAGTGGAACTCACAGGAGTGGTCTGGAAGACTTGGGTGAAAATGGTGGGCTTTCTGAGATAAAGCTCCCTGTTAATGGCTGCAACGAGCTGGATGATAGTTTTAACATCCTGCACAACAAGGAACTAAAGCAAGAGCCTCTGGATGACTCTAACTGCATAGACACTTCTGAAACATCTCTTTCAAATCAGAACAAGCTCTTCTCAGACATTAACCTAAACGATCAGGAGTGGCAGGAGCTCATAGATGAGCTGGCAAACACCGTCCCGGAAGACGATATACAGGATTTGTTTAATGAAGACTTTGAAGAGAAGAAGGAGCCCGAATTTCCCAAGCCTGCCACAGAGACTCAGGAGAGTGCGAGCGTAAAAAGCGATCCATCCCATTCTCCATTTGCTCATGTCCCATTAGGGTCTCCCCAGGTCAGACCGTCTTCTTCTGGCCCTCCATTTTCCAACATCTCCTCAGGCTCCAGCATTGCTTCTGCATCCAGTGCCCCACTGGCCCCAGTCCCTGCTGGATCACCAGCAAACTGTGTTGTCCAGTCCCCTCAGACTCCCAGCCAGGCCCACACTCCCGGACAGACGCAGGTGAGATCTGGAAATGGCTTCCTGATGAACCCAGCATCGGGGCCTGGGCCAGTGACCCTGCCCAGCGCTGACCTGTCCCCAGCTGAGCAGCTCAAGCAGATGGCAGCCCAGCAGCAGCAAAGAGCCAAGCTCATGCAGCAGAAGCAGCAACAGCATCCAAATCAGCCCTCAAGCTGGTCACCGGTGGGGCCTCCATCTAGTCCCTATGGAGGACCCTTCAGCGCAGACAAACCAAATAGTCCAATGATGTATTCTCAAGCCTTTAACAACCAAAACCCTGTAGTGCCTCCTATGGCAAACAATCCCCAGAAGACCACAATTAATAACTACCTCCCTCAAAATCACATGAACATGATCGGTCAGCAGCCAAATAATTTGGTCACAAACTCCTTGGGCAAACAGCCCAATGTGCTTTCTTATGGCAACACTAAACCTCTGACCCATTTCAATACTGAGCTGAGTCAGATGATGAGCCCAGCAATGGCAAATCCCGGGAAGAACACCATGATGCCGTACATCCAGCAGCAGCAGCAGCCCCAGCAGACGCAGATGCCAGCTCAAGTGGCACACCTGAGCGAGGAGCAGAAACGCATGCTCATCATGAAGCAGAAAGGAATGATAAATCAGCCCATGGCGTATGCAGCGCTCCCTGCCCTTGGTCAGGTAAGTGTGAGTGCACAACACGTGGGCAACGAGAGGCTTTGTACAAGAGGCCTCTTGTATCGGCCAACAAGAGACAACACCTCTTTGTCCAGTCTCCTCCATTTGCTCCGTCCTTCCCCTTGAAAGCATGGAATGTCTTTGCAGATGCTTCTTGGATTTTTCACATGGTATTGGAGCCTGATTATCTTAAGAAACGACTGAAATTATGTTGCATTATACTTTAGATCTGTTCTTAATTCACTGCTCTTTCCCTGTGCCTCTTCTGATGAGTGCTTAAGGGCCATTCTGGGAAATTTTGGGTCAGAAGTCACTCTTCCTTGGAGGGTTTATTTGCTTTTTTTTTTCATAACGCAAGACTTGGTGGTTGTGGATCCCAAACCACTGCATGGCTTAATTTCCAGAGTGTAGTTAGCATTGCACCAAAAAGATGGAGCAGTTGGTCCCTTCTTCTTGGGGTAGAGATCAAGCCAGCTTTTTACAGCATCTTTGGCTTTTTTGGCTCTGGGAGCAAAGGAAGAACATTTTGGGTGCCAATTGCCTTTGGTTTTGACTGGAAAAAGTAAGAACAACGGGATGCTTTAAGTGGTGCTTGGACGATGATGATGAGATGTGGCGGTTTATTCTGGGACTTTCAAGCAGTCTTTAGCAACCCCAAGTGTTTTGTCTTTCAGAAAGAGGCTAAAGCCATGTTGGCTTAGCGTCACTGGCATCGCTGCCTCACGTGTATTCATGCTAAGCTCCGGTGCAGCAGTTGCCAGGCTTGGGGAATACTTTGTAGTGAGTTAATAACCGGTTGGAATAGCGGTGACATCAATGCCCTATCACCCCCTGGGTCAGCAGGGTATTCTTAGCTGTGCAGCCCCTGGAAAGATCTCCCCGCTGGTGTCATGGGAAGGTTCAAGAACAAATTTTCTGAATGTCGTACTGAGAGTTTAAAAATGGATTAAAGTTAATAATCAATTCCCAAAGTAAGTGATGCCTTCACAGAAGTTATGTGCCACTGAAACACATCAAGAAGTCTGATATACACCTATGGTGTGTAATACACTAATAGAATTGTTGGTTGATCATTTTAGCACAACAGCTTTTCACCAAATTAGCTGTTTGCACACCACCTACAAGGAATACTTCATTCTGAGCATGGTTTAACTGTGACTCACACTGTAATGCATGTAGAAATACAGCAAATTTTGTCATTCCTTCAGCTTATGGAGTTTGGAGATCAACCAGTAAGGAGAAGTAGGAGCTTTATCAGGTCAGACCACATCACATATTATTTAAAATTAATTGCAAAGCAAAAAGAAATGTTCATCTGCCTCCTGGTTTTGGTTCAGGATGTATGGTGACAGCACAAAGGTTCATATTTTTATATTATTTCTGCTTGCCTATTTTATTAGACATAGGTGATCTAAAGCCTCTTCGTTTGGGGAAGGTTTATCTAGAGAAATACTGGAGTAATGATATAGAACTCAGACTGTAATTGTGGCTACAGATATATCAGTTTGTAACTAAGAGGCAGAGGATGCCTGGTCATGCTGCCTAATGCTTTGTCGTTTCTTGCTTTTGCTTTTGTTAAATCTGCTGAACTCAAAGACCCATCAAGCAGCTGAGAGGATGAACTGCCTGTGTGAAAGAGTTAATGCCATCTCCTCCATTTCATAAGTCAAGAAATTAATGTTAATAGCTCTCTGCAATTTCACAATATGAATGGGTAGCCAAGGTTTCATACATTTCATATATCTAATCTCATTCAGTTCCTCTTTTTTTCTCTTTCTAATGTAGGAAAAACTAGATATTTGGATAGAATTAGACATTCTTCCATAAACAAGTCCAGATATTAAGTCATTTCTGTGACATACAAAGAAGAAACTTAAGGCAGAGCCATACTTTGTTATACATTATGTGCAATTCACATTTATTGATCCATCCAGGATGAGGGACTTCTTGCTTTTGTGTAGACATCAAAAGGTCCCTTTACTACTTGTGGAACCCACTTGCCTACACTGAAGGGATTTATTTTGGTGAGAAAGGTTGAAGTAATAAGTTTCTAACTGTAATGTGTTTCTTCTTTCTTTGTCTCCTGCTCCCCTGAAAAGCATTTTCCTGTGAAAAATTAGAAAGCTTATTACTGTGAAATGTGCTTGATGGAACTTACTGTTTTTGCAAAAGGGGTAAAAATGTTGATACTGTTAAGATAAGTTAAAGTTAAGTTAAACACAGACTGATGCAGACTATCTGATTCTACAACTTACTACATGCTGATAGTCACAGATGAAAAATAAGAATATTGCACTCTTCAGTTTGAAATACATTTCTGAATGTAAAGTGAATGTATCTTTCTGTCAGTTCATAGGTTTTACTTTCATTGTAGTTTTGGGGTTTGATAGAGATTTGCAAAAGTGTATGTTTGTGTTGAATAATCACGATGATTTAACAAATTATATTTAAGGAGAAAAAGAATCTACCTGTTGCACCTAACAGTTAGCAGTGACCATATACTTCTCTCAAGTTACTCTTACAAGGGCATATTCAAGAACCAAAAGCTGATTAGAGACCATCTGACATGTACATAAAGTGCCTTGGCTTATTTTCTGTGTACTGCTGTGAAATTTAGGTATGGCTCAGTTCTGTGCATGTGTACACACACTAATTAAAACCCATTTGTGTCTGAGGTATTTCTGTCGTAGCGAGCAGCATTCTTACATGAACACATTGCTTCAGTTGTTGAGTTTATTTTAGTGAGCTACACCATTGTTTTCAGTCCAGCTGGGGCTTAGCAAATGCTCTGTGGAGGTCAGCTGCCCATGACTCTGATTCATGTGTCAGTGCTCTGGGCTTGTGTCCTGGGCACGCTGAGCATCACTGCCTACTCTTGTGAAGAGAAGAAGTCTTTTCCTCTCAGTATTTGTGTGAGCAGTTGGACAGGCAGAGTGCTAAATCAGCAGCCTAGCTAGCACAACTAGTATCCAACAGAAGCAGCACTTCTCTGAAGGACCTCTGCACTGTGGGTTTTTAGATTCTTCTTGTCAGATGTGTTAGTCCTTTGCTTTGCTGTGGAGATTCTGGACTGATACTGGCACTGTAGCCCTCAGCACACTCTTGCTGAAACGACCCATGTGCCCTGAATCATTAAGTCCTATATCTTATTTTATACCTTGTTTCTCTTCACAGGAGCACTGGTTGGGGTGTTTTTACTCAGAGCAGATACTGGTTTGGATTTTTGAGTCAGGGATTTTTCCAGAGGTGGCCTGAAGGTAATTTTGATGGAATTTTTTTTCTGGAACTGAGTGTTAAAACCATAGGCAGATCCTGACCCATCTATATCCAGCAAAACTCATGGTGGATCCTGACTCGTCTACCTTATCAAGACTCTTTCCTGCTAATTTTAGCTCATACTTGACTGTTCTCCACTTGGTCAGACTCACACTTTAGAATTCCCTGCTCTCTACCTTGCTCTATGTACTCTGATCTGCCCTAAACCCAATTGTTAGTTTGTGACTGTGTGGCAGGTGTTGACCTTTTTTGCTCTTGCTTTTTCTGTGTGTTCTTCCATTCTTGCTTAGCTGGGGTTCATAGGCTAATCCAGCACGTAGATTTTCACAGGGCTGGTAACTTGCTTGGCATTTCAGGGGTAGAGGTCCTCTTCTCTTCTGGTTCTCACGTCATAATAAAAGAAATCAGTTCCCCACCAAGATGCAACAGTGGCTTTGTTTAGATTTTTTTATAGGATTTTAGAAATAAAAGGAAGAAAACCTGAACCACCTCTTTCTCAAAAATTACACTGTTGTTTAAACTAAAATGTTCCATTAAGTTTTTGAGATGTATGCAAGGTTTTATGGGAGACAATTTTTCTCTTGTTTCTCAACCCAAAATTTCAAACTGAGGAAAAGTAAAACCATTTGCTTTGGGAAATTTAGGAATAATTAATTGTGCTTTTTCTTGGTTCCAGCTGTTCTATATGAATGCATAATGGTAAGAAAAAGAAAAGCAGCCCTAAGGAATAACTGCTGAATAGCTGGGGCAAAATTTGATGTTTGGAGCCAAGTGTGTGAGGGAAAGTAATGAGAGGTCAAAACAAAACCGAATTCTCCAAGGGTGTAAGAAAAGTAAAACTAGACTGCAGCTATTTGCCTGCATGGGACTGTCAGAATGCTGCAATTATTTCCTAATGAAACCACTAGTTATTTTGTTTAAAATTGTAGGGATGTGAATGAAGGAGAGAAATGACACCATCCTGCAAGCATATATTAATATTTAATTATCTGTCCTTTGTTTTAATCTTATACATTCAAGCGGCGTCATCTGCTCAGTCTGGTTTTGCATGCCAAAGGTAAAGGGAGACCTGTGTCCTGAGAGCATTTCCAAAACATAATCATCATTTGTCCTTTAGAAGTGAAAGGGTGTGTTTCTCTTCGAAATGGCAAAGGCGATTTTACACTTTGTTGAAGGTTGTCTTTGAGCTAGTAAGACAAAGAGATTGTTGATGTTCTGGAATTTGGCCTTTTTCAAAAGCCTACCTGGAAGTAAAGAAGAAAGATTTGTATTCACTGCATGAAACTGTGACAGAGAAACAATTGTCTTACCAGATTTTAGGGGACACAGGCTGGAATGGAAATAATGAAGGAGATAGTGAGGATCACTTGCTGAGCAGCCTATTGAGCTATAGTGAATGCCTGTCTGTGCTATGTTTGACTTGTAGACACTGCTTTCCACAAAAGCTTTGACTTGGAGTTTAGATGCTGTGCCTGCCTTTTACAAAACTCCCTGGAAATCAGTCTTGGGTAGACTTTTAAGGACAGATGGGTTAACAAAACATGCTCAGATGGATTCTGACCGTCTTACCAGGCAATTTGGGAACATAGCCTAGCCTTCTTACCATGCATGCTGTCATCTGCACATTGTGTTGTAAAGAAGGCCATGTTAGCATAAATCACTAGAAACAAACATTGGATAGCATTTTGGCTGAGATCTCCGTGGCATAATCCTCAAAACCAATTTTGTTGGTGATTCCTCATTTTGTGACCTGTGGGCGTGTACTTATTAATGTAACACAAACTTTGTTAGTTTCATTTTTGGTAATGTTTTTTCTTCAATATCAAGTTTTTTTCCCAAGCCTAGACCTTGCCAAATCAAAGTATAAGAGCACTGCTCCCATGCCTCAGCTAAAGCACTCATCCTGTTTTAAGGAAATGGGATCAGACTGCCCAGGCAAGTGGTTGATTCACCACCCTTGGGGGTATTTCAAAACATGCACATGCGTGGCCCTAAGAGCAGAGTTGGGTTAAAGGCTGAACTCAGTGATCTTAGAGGTCTTTTCCAGACTAAATAACCCTATGATTCTTTGAAATTCTTTGGTGAAACCTACTCTCCTGAAACCATGCTGACCAGTATTCACTGTTAAATCCTCCAAGTTGTTGCTGGTAGAGAGCTGAAAGCAGTTGTTCCATTGCTTTGCTAGAGAGTGTGTCAGAAAAACTGGTCTCTTCCACTTTATAAAACACAGTTGTAGTGGTAACTCTTTGATTCATAGAAACTTCTCCATTTGTTTAAGAGTTATAAAAATACATTGTTGTGTGATTTTCTTCTTGTCAAGTTTCTTGAAGACTTATAGTGTGTATTATTCACATTTGTAAAGAAAATGTCCTATGTTATTTTTAGAAGCAGATATTTTGTATTACTGACTGCATGAAGTAAAGTGTATATTAAATGTCCTCTATTTTACTTCTTTTCTTTACACTTTTCCTTCCAACATGATCTAGATTGCTATGTAAAGAACAGTTTGTCCTGTTATTTAGCAAGGTCCAATAGTTTAATGATTTAATGTGTGCCAATCAACTCCTCTTCAGTTTTATTCATTACAACTGCAGTTGTGAAGCACTATGGCCTTGAAATGTCTATAGCCAATAGCAGCATATTTTTGCATAGAGTGCTACCCTTTCCTGGGTGGGTTTTTTGTGCCATTTCTTCGTGAAAGTGCAAGTTAGCATCATCAGTTTTAGTTTTCCAATCTCATGACCCATTCTACCTGCTTTCAGCAATGCCAGCCATAACAAACTTCTTATTGTCCACGGGCCTTTGTAACTCTCTGTGTTTATTGCAAACCAATAAACCGTCCTGTTTTCATGTAGACAGTGAGTTCAGGTCATAAGTTAGATTTTGTTACTTTCCATTTTTATTTTGAGAAAAGGCTTATTCCGAAGATGAAGAGTAAGGTTCCTATCCTTGAGAGTACTTTGTCTATTTAGCCTTTAGTACCTCCCTACTGGTTGCCAGAACTCGCTCTGTCTGAGCATTTTGGTTTGACTTGCTCTGATTCCTTTTTCTTGCAATACCCAGCCATGATCCAGATTGAATCATAGCTTGCACTTAGATAATATTTGAGTTTTAGATTTGTCCTTGTGTAAATTTTGTAAGTCCGTATGTGTCCTTATCTTTACCTTTTACCTTTTCCTGGAGTGTAGACACTTAGAATTCTTCTTGCCCCTGTATTTATTCATTTCCCTTCTACAAATCCTAGGTTTGCCAATTTGCTTCTCAGCATCTCAAAAACATTAATCAGACCTTAATTTTGCAGGAATGTATAGTCCTGTGTTTAAATTCATAAATATAGAACTCTGAATGCCTAAAACAAAAGTCAAGCCTCACAATGCTGCTAGTTGGAAATATTCAGAAATTCTAAAATTGCTTTAAAATCATGAGCTCATAAAATTAATACATATTAGGGATAAGGTAGTAGTTACCTTCCTGTTTTCTGAACTCCTAGGATTCTTGATTTCCAGCTGTTCTGTATCCATTTGGGACAGGAGTTTGCTTTTTAGAGTAAATCTTTGATTCTTCCTTCCACTTTTGGCTTTAGAATAGTAAAGTGAAGGGAAAACATCTGAAATTATGAATCCTCTAATGATAAGATAAATGTAATGCTGGGAATTTTCCATGCCCCCATTTCAATCCAACCTGTTCTTTTACCCAGCTGTACCCTAAGGTTCTGGTGCAACTCCAGACCTCTTTCTTGGGAGCTCCCCTTTGGTTGTTGTGTTTGTATTTCTATGGTGTCACATAGTCCTTTTAGAAAATGCACATCACAAAAGGAAATGACATTGCTTCCAAGTTACAGCCCATGCTGAATACACAGGTGAAGTAATTACTCAACGTGTACCAAATTTCCTTCATCATCAGCCACAAGCAAGAAGGCTGCGAGTGCAGCGGGATTACGGGGCCTTGTCGTTTGCAGCAATGATAAAATCAGCAGCAGGTCCTGGCCAGATTTAACAGTACAGATCCAGGGCCAGGAAGATCTCTCTACTTCATCTCTTTTTCAGAGGAACAGGGAATATCTCTGCCCAATCTTCCAGGGCTCATGCTAGCCCACCAATGACATTGGTGGTCAGCTTTCCCTTGCTGGTAGTGGGAGCCAGGCAAGTCTTGCAACTCATTTTGGAAGAGAATAGGCTCTGCTGGAAAGCCCAAGGGAAGGCTTTGCAGTTGTCCACCCATTTTCTCTGGCACTGTTTTGGATCTGAACACACTCAGACTTATCTTATATCCACAGAGTAACCATTTAAAGGGGGGTGGGTGGGGCTGTCCTTGTAATTTCTAAAGATCTGAATATAAATGCATAAATCAATGAATGATTAGCCTTCATCAGGCATATAACAATGAACTGTAGATTACTGAGATCTGGGGCCCTTACTGCTCTCTGTACTGATTAAAAGAGCTGAAACAAACTGTCTCCTTTCAGGCTGCATTTCCACCCTCAGCAGCATTTCTAAGCCTCAGTGTCATTTCACGTATCTCTGCCGACATTAGATTTAAAATTGCCTTTTGACTATTCTGTTCTGCAGGAAACAAATTGTTAGCAAATGCCTTTGCTGGGAAAGCCTTTTCTGGGTAGTCTGGGAGTTTATTTTTCAATTTAAGCATAGTGTCATTGTCTTTCCCACCCTTTGTAAAGGGAACAAGAGACTGGATTAAAAATTAACTCTTTCCATCTCTTTTTCCATCTCCCTCCATAGTAGGGGTGTATAAAAGCTGAGATTTAATTCCAAGCAAACTTGAAATTCAGTTTTTCAGTAGTATTTCAGGAAGAATTTAATTGTACATATAGAAATATTCTTGCAACAGGAGTTATTCTTGCACAAGCAGTATCCTCCCCTGTGCTCTCGTTACTGCATGAAGGATGGAATGTCTTTGCTGCTTAACTCAGTTAAGTAGGTTTCATGCAGTTTCTGCTCCACACTGATCACCTAGCCTGCTCTGCCAGGGACCTCCTTTTCTTTTCCTGTTTCTCCCTCTGCTCTGATTTCTCTCTGTTAAGGATCTTGCAGCAAAGAAAACTTATCAAACAATCAATCAATACGGATAAAGGTTACAGGGTATCCTCTAATTCAAAATGCTACGTTGAACTAAATTGTGATTATCTTAAAAGCAACCTCCATCCTGTTCTTCTCTTTATTTTTCTGCAATCTGCAATCTTCTTCTTTTTTTTTTTTCTTTTTTGTTGTTTTTTTTTTTAATGTGTAGGTGACTCCTTCCCTGCTCATGTCTCCACACTCAGGTAAACAGACATCATCGGGGGAGGAACGGGGAGGGGAAAATGATGAAAAGTCAGCACGGGCTCCTCCTCGCCCCTAGAGGACTGTTCACTGACTCCCTGTGCTGTACACATCCTCCTGTGCTGTCTCCTGCATCACCTCCTCTTTCCTGTTTGCAGGCTAGCTGGGGATGGCACTGGCTTTTGTGGAGGGCAGGCCAGAAGGGCTGGTGCACATAAAGAACCAGCCCTAGGGAGCAGGGCAAACTGCAGGCTTCCTCTCCCCACGTACCCATCACCAGCTACCAGTGTAAAGGGGAAATGGGCTCCTTTGTGAATGGGGGAATACATGGCAGTCCTTTCCCAACTGCTCCTTCAGGCAGGCCTGTGCACCTGATCAAGCTGTTAAAAACATCTCAGTGTTGTGAGGGAAGAAAATGTAGGTATTTCTGTTCTGGTGGAAGGTGTCAGAACCACATGTCAGAAGAGGCAGTGCCCACTTCAGCGGTGTTGCAGCCAATTAGAGATTACACAGTAACAGCTTCATTTTGGGTAGCACTGTGAAGAGGTCTGAAAAACAGAAATTCCACAACTGGATATCTGTGCTGCTCCACAAGGTGCAGGAATGGCAGAGGAGGAAGAAAGACACAGAGAGATGTCTGGGAGACTAAGCACTGCCAGAAAGAGAAAATCCCCTACTCTGTTGTAATCCCTGTGTTCCTTAAACATCCTCCCTCCACCCTCTGCCCCTCCACAAGAACATTTTGATGGCACTGAAAGTTTGTTTGTCCCAGGAGCATGAATATATCTTTTGCTTGAGGAGAACATCATTAAGTACTGACTGATGTTCCAGTTAGGAACTTAGGACCAAGTAATGCTCATCTTTTCAAAGGAAAAGTAATAGCCCCATCTTTAGAGGCTCATTTTTGCTCAGATTTCTTTACTGCACTTCATGACTGTATCTCAGAAGTGTTCTGAATGTCACTGTGTTTTCTGGAATTACATGTGGAAACCAACAGCCCTTTTAAAACTTGTGTTTACATACTCCTTTGTGGCTAGTATAGCTTTTTGGACACATATTACCAGGAGTTTTTTAATCCCTTCTCTAAAGCAATATGACTTACAGCCTGGTTGTTCCTCAGCAGAGGGCTTGGCCACCTGATCCCAGAGCAGTGATACCAGGACCAGTGTCAGAATCCCTTCAAAGCTCTGAGCTCAACATCTACCTAGCCTGTGTCTGCATGAAGGAGCACTCTCTGATGGTCAGTCTGCACTCCCTGGATGGCTAGGATGTTCCACACCAGCAGCAAGGTGTACCTCTCACTTCTGACTTCCTATTTCGTCTTTCATTTTATCTACGTGGATCCTATTTCTGATGCTTTCCAAAACATTTCTAAATACTCAAGCCTTATGCTACCTAGAAGCATTATGTTATTGGTATGTGTGTTCCCTCCAGGAAGATTTCCTAATGCTGCAATGTGTGTGTGTGTCCATAGTAGGAACACTTAATATCTCTTGAAAGACTGTCCAAGGAAGTGGTTAAGTGCAGATTTGGACTCCTTGGCTCAGGAGGTTCTGCCAAATCCCAGCTGATGCATCTAATTTGCTAAAGAATGTGGCTTCTGCTCTCTCAGCAAAGATTTCATTCCTCATGGGCAACGGGAAGCTTGCCCTCTTTATGTTAATGTTCACCAGCTTAGTGTTGTCTGCGACAGCCAAGTGTGTTAATAAGGAGAGGAACCGATCTGTTGGTCCCTGTGTTCTTTGTTCTCTTGTTGCATTCTGGAGTCCTCCCACTCACACTCAGCCCCTTTTTCATGTGTGAGAGGAACGTTTTGTATGCATTACCCTGCAAGCGTATCTTACACACTGGGATAAAACCACCCATTCTGTGGCAACACCTCTTCCAAACAGGTGCTTCCTCATTTGCACCCGGTGGGAGCTTGTTAGCAGCTCTTCCTCTGCAGTAAGAGAGGAGCTGCCTAGAGAGGACCAAGTGTCTCATAGGAAAGCAAGCCGAAGTTTAGCAGTGCTGTCACAAAGTCATGTTTCCTCTGTCTCCTTTTCACTTCTGTTTCACACTTGGGCAGTATCAAAGCTGATTACTTACTCCAGGAGCTTTGTCTTTGGCTCATGCTAGCGCTCCTCTGTAGAATCTGTTCTGTCAGATCTCTCACTTCTGGTTAAAATCTGGTTTGAAAAACAGGTGAACCTGTAAGATGCCTTTTGTTTGCATATGCTGTTTGGAGAAACTGGGGGAAAGTCAATGTCTTTATAAAACACAAAGAAAAAGATTTTGAAAGTGTCTACCTAGAGAGAGTGTAAAATCTGTCCTGAGATGACTTCTCCTTTTGTGACATCATATTCCTTGAAGAGTAAACATCCCCAAAAGAATCTGAATTTTAAATTCATTTTTGTACATGGTATTGCCTAGAGAAAGCAAGATTCCTGAGACTGCCCAAGATGCACTTTCCAATTCCACTGGGATTATTTTTCCAGTGTGTATTCCTTCCCCTCTGAATCCAGCAGGTTGGGGAGGATTTTTTTTTTCTACTGGCTTTTTTTTTGCTTTTAATCTGTCCTATATTATTTATCTGCTTCTTTTCTCTCTCCCACTACTCCATAAGCCATTTTTCTTTTTCTCTGTCTAAGTTCCCTGCTTAAGTTTACCTCCTGTTTCCCCTCATCCAGCTTTTATCTCTCTGCTTCCCCTCCTTACCCATTTAATAGCACAGGACCTTTTTTTGGGTATTGTCACAGTGCACAGGAAATTCCAGGCTTCCATGGCTTTCAGTGGTCTGTATACCTCTGGCAGATGGAAATTGTATGAAATATTTGTTGTCGTATTAAATGGTCTTTTAACCACTCCTGGGACAGGTGAAGAACGGAGGGATCTCAGCTAAAATCTCACTAATGTAGTAGCACCATCCATGAGATAAATCCCTGAGATAAATTTGGCCTCTCTACCTGCAGTCTGACCACTAATCCATCTCTACCAGAATTTGGAACAGCTTCACTGGAACAAGATTATTTGCAGTGTGCCCTTATCACAGATGGCTAAAACAAAACTAAATATGTAGGAATTTTCTATTGTTAAGTGGCCAGGGACATGCACACCTAAAGGATTTGTCTATGGCAGGACAATGCAGTAAATTAGGGTTACAAACCCTTGCAGTCTTACAGATGGAAGAGCAATTTTAAGTTATTTTTTTGGGAGAGTAACTTTTAAACCCTTCATATCATGCAAAAGTGGTCCCATTACTCGAAGACAACTTCACTGTTCTCACAGACACATGCATAGAACAGAAATATTTAAAGCTGCACATGGATGCATAGTAAAATTTAGTGTATGTGGTCAGTCTGAAGTTGTATTCACTTTATTCATCTGACTCCATGGGGGTTGCTAGTCCAGGATCAAGGAGGATCATTTCTGTATTTCCCCAAGCACCTGCTCACATCCCCCAGGTAAAAGACAACACAATGGGGAAACTGTATGTACCAAAAAGCTTGTGTGTCTGAAGTGGGTGAAGCTGTGGGTGTCAGTGGGAGATGTCAGAGATTTCTCACCGTGACACAAGAGAAGTCACCAAGCAGCTGTGCTGCTCTAGAAATTTCCCTTTGCACTCACCCATTCCTGCACCTGGTTTGCAAACAGCACGGGGGATTACATCCCCAGTCCTTCCCAAGATGCAGATAGGAGTGAAAACTGCTACCAAAAAGAAAAAAAAAAAAAAACAAACCCCAAAAATAAAATAAAATAAAATAAAATAAAATAAAATAAAATAAAATAAAATAAAATAAAATAAAATAAAGTAAAATAAAATCCTTGACTCAGGTTACATAAGGGGTGGGCTGTTTTCCAAGTGCTGAAAGGGACACGGGTGTCACCTGCAGGCACACTTGCAGAAGCCTGCTTTGGCTGGAGATGGACAGTGTGTCAGATGTACTGAAAGCCTGGGATTTTTGTGCTAATGGAGCAGGGGAAAAGGCCCCAGCTTGGCAATGACTGGGGGGTCGGGAAGGGGGAAAACCACAGGTACCAGTGCTGCCCTTCAAGAGAAAGCAGCCTGAGGAAAGAACAGGGCCCCTAAGCCTTTCTGCCTTTCAGTAAACGCTGCAATGCTCACACCATGCACAGCAATACAGCATTGTTGCAGCAATCCTGCATTGTTGCAGCAATCCTGCATTGTTTCCCACTGCAGCTGGCCCGGGAAAGGTGAATAAAGACCAACAGAACCCTTATGCCTTTATTATCCACCCACCTGTCTGGAGCTTGCCTGCTCTGCTTCCCAGCTACTTGGCAAGCATTGTGCCCGAGAGGGCTCTGGCTTCTGGGCAGCACAGGTCAGAGTAGAGTGGAAATGTCAGGGCTGTAACTTAAGCAGAGCTCCCAGCTTTGTGCTTCCTGTAGCACACAGCAGCTGTGGAGTGGCCAGCACAGACTGGGAGCTCTCCTGGGTGTACTCTGGCATTGCTCTTCCAGCTGATGTGTCTGCTCTCTGCTTTAAGTACAGTGTACTGGGTCAAAAACCCCAAAACATTAATGTCAATAAATAGGCTAATTTATTCATGCTCCTGAGCAGCACATTCCTCTGTAAAAAGCATGGACTTTTGGAAAATCCTCATGGATAAGTCTGAAAATGCATGTACTGGAGAGGACACTGAATGGCAGGGCATTATTTTTTTTTTTTCAAGGTGGTCTTTTATCACTTCTTAGATTCCTCAAAGTCAAGAACGTGGGTTATTGTGATTGATTTTCAGTTAACTGAGAATACAATACGTGGTCTCTTTCTCTCGCCTCCATTTTTCTTAGATATTCCACCACTTTTAATTTCCTATTAATAGACTGTGCTTTTCCTTTTCAGCTTAGTGAGGTATTTCTCACCTACACAACCTTAGTCAATGGGAGCACACTTACATAAGGACTGCACAGTCTGCCCCTGTGCATCTTAATGAAATTGGAGAAATTGTGGGGGGTTTGTTCCCCCTTGTTCTTTGGAATTGCATTCCTCTTTCTCAAAGACTTTTTTTGGCCTCACAAAATTAGATCACAACTTTGCAAAAAACAACCCACTGTGATCACAGCTTCATTGCACAATGCCTGTGCTTTCTTGAATGTTGTTCCCATCTCTTCAAGATTAAGTAAGATCCAGTGGGTTGGACCTTTGATCTGCATATTAAAAGGTAAGGAGGTAGTTTGTAAATCCTTCCTTTCCATCTTTATTCTTTGCAGTTTGGGACCTGAAGACCTGAAATAATTTTTGCTTGCTAAGAGGAAACTTTACGTAATATATGTGGAGATGCTATTATGATAATTGGTGTTGTTAGGAAAAAATCAATGTGTGTAAGTCATCCAACAGCAAGCAATGGTCTTCTCACAATCAACAATTTATCATGCATTGCCAATGCAGGAGGGCTAGGACTATCTTATTCAGATAAATTTCTCATTCATTTAGTCAGTAAATCATAGTGCACTTCATGATAGTAATTTTTAACGTGACTGCATTTTGTTAAGTTTTAATCACACATAATGGATTTTATCTGACAATGAGGTCAACCTGTAGCCTCTTCCTCTGTCATTTGTATCTTACCGTCCCATCATGGGGAAGATCACAGTCACACCTGGATGTCCCAGACTGCAAGGAGATAGGGAAATACAAGAGGCAAAGAAGATAAGTTTTTTGACTAATTTTTAAAAATGGAGGCTTAAGTAAGGATTTACTCTTGGTGGAACAATAACAGATTATACTTGATATATCTTTGTGTCTGAGTGTAGCTGAATTTGTTTGAAAGCTCTTTGCCTGAGCTCTCCAGTGACCCTTTTGATCTGACCAGTTTGAGCCCAGGCTGCAGGAGCACCTTTAATCCACTGGGAACCCTGGGAGGGATGTAGCTAATGCTGCTCTTTTGTCTGCATTCCACGGTGAACTCTTTCATTGGAAAAGCAGTCGAAGATGAGGCATAGAAGTGAGGCAGGGAACCTTTGTGGTTTTCAGTGAGAGACAGGTTCTTCAGCGTCTTCGAGTCTGAACTCTGCTGTGACTCGCTCATTCTTAAGCTAGTAGAAAAAGCCCTGCTGTCTTCCTCTACAACAGGAATGTGACCTGGATCTCCCTTGCAGCTTCAGTACAATTCTTCAGGTCTTGCTTTTGTTTCTGAGTGGCTCTGGAGTGTTTCCATTTGCTTCTTATATATGTGGTTTGACTTGATGTCTTTCCCTCTGAAGCAATCCATGGATGTCTTTCCTTTTTCCTGCTGATTTCCCTGTGTTTTGGTAATCTTTTCCCCTGCACTGCCTTGCACAGGTCTGTGTTACATAGTCGGGTCCAGGCTTATTAAACTGCTGGGGCAGAGACCTGCATTTCCTGTGGGTGTTCCTGTGCTCCTTCTAGCACAGGAGCTGCCATATGACCACCTGCATAGATATGGTTTTCTCTGCTCCCTTTCACTGGATGCAGCCTTCATGTGAGATGAGTATATCATTCAGAAAGGTGTTTGAGTTCCTTGGGGAGGAAAGGTCCTATGGAAGTATAAAATCCTCATAATGTCCCAGAAGGCTGGCCATTGATCTTAGAAGACCCATTTAATGTCTCCCTTCAGATCCCCTGATTTCTTTCTTTTGTTATTCCTCTGAGAGAGTGACAATTTAGAGACTGATGACCCTTGCTCTTACTACAGTACTAGAGAGGGGAGAGGGAGAATTAAGTCTCCATGAATTTTGCAGGAGTTTTTTCCTCCTGTATCAATAGATTGGCATACCTTGCATGTACTGAAGCTGTGACTTGCCACCCTTGTGATGGCTTCCATGTGGAGCCTGACCTGCTCTTTCTAGGTCAGACTCTCTCTTGTTACACTGCTGCAAGTCAGGAATATTCATTGGATAATGAACTTACGCAGAAGCACTTTAGGGAAAAAAAAAAAAAAAAAGTGGTCATTGGTTTGGTAAATGGAAATTGAATAAACCTTCTCTGATGTTTTGTTTGGGTGGTTGGGGTTTTGTTTTGTTAGTACTGAAGAGCAACCTGAAAACATTTTGTCTTAGCAGGTTTTTTGTATCTCTCTCTGTGTCTTTCTCTGTCTCACTGATGCAACTTAGCCTACAGCTTCATGCATTAGCAATGCAAAGCAGATTTTGAAAGCCAAGGGAATCCAGGCTCTTCCAGATGAACACTGATTGTAAAAAAGACAAAAATCCAGAAAAAATAAAGGTTGTTCAAGTGACATATGGTGTGACAGTGACCCTACTGTAAGGACAGATGTACAGAGCTAATAGTAATCCTACACCAGAGCCAGATAACATTCTGAGGTTAGGAAATCAAAGCCCCATGCTTTGGCTTAGCAGAGAATTAGCATGTGCAGCCTGCCTTAGCTCTGGAAACTGGGCAATTCAGTTCTTAGTCATGTTGCATTTGGGGCTTTCAGCTTTGGTAGCAGCAAAATCCTACCTCATCCTGCGCCGGAAAATCAGACCCATGTAGTTTGAGCGGGGAACAGAGTGTATTTAGTAAAGCTTCAGTGTTTAGATGGTTTTGTGGAGAAGGTGTATACTTCCTCTGATAATTAGTTCTGAGAAGTTCATGTCTATTACTGCAGAAACAGGTCATACACTGCTTCAGAGCTGTGGGGCTTTTAAACTGGGGAGTAAGTGCTGATGTTGAGAGCAGAGTACTGGAGCAGAGGCAGCAGCAGTTGGTACCCAAGGGGTGTTTTGGAGCCTTTTTCACATGGGGACCCCAGGAGGTAACCTACAGCAAACTAAGCCTCAGGTTTGTACAAGAGCCACCTCTGCACACAGAAATTTGATATCTTTTAATGACAGAAGTGAATCCCAAGGCTTGGAGTGCAGCCGTGGTTCCCTTGAGTCCCAGCACAGGCAGCTCCTGGCCAGCAGAGTTTGGGGGCAGCTTCAGGTGGCCAAGCACTGTGCAAAGGCATATTCTTCTTCCAGAGAGGGGAGTACACATGATGACATTATTTTATTTGCCAGTGGCTTGGCATTTACATGGACCCTGTGCCCTGGTTAAAAAAAGTCATGATCAGTAGCGAAAACCAGGAATGTTTTGTGTTCTCTGGCAAACTACCTCTACCTCACTCAAGCCCCCCTCTCTGCCCTACTTCTTCTGACTCCCCTCTCTCTCCTCTGGTTTTAAAATATCTTTAGCAATGAGATCTTCCTTATTTGTATTCTCTGAAAATACAGGAAGTAGGTCATGTCTTCCAATACATGATATCCGCAGCAATCCTTGGAAAAGAGAAATTAATAGGGTAGGATCATAATTTTTTGGTGCAGTTTTGGATGCCTTAGCAGCATTCAGTTAGGCTTGAATTTTAAAATGGCAAAATGTTCCCAGTATCAACAAAAAGGTGATCATCACTGACTTTTTACCATACTCATTCCTTTTTTTTTTTTTTTTTTTTTTAATGTTTAGTTTTGCTTTCCCTCAAAGGAATTATTTGGGTACAGGAGAAAAACTCAAATCTAAAATGTCTAAAGGCAAGACGTGATTAAAAAGTGAAATAGTGCTTTCAGGCTTATTTTGGAAGAAGATGTCCTGGCTCAGTTGCAAAAGGTAGACAAGAATTTAAAGTATTTGTTGATGTTGTTCTTCAAATTCTGTGCACATGTTTTGTATCATTATTGTTCAGGCATGGGGACCTGTTGTATTTTTTTTTCCTATTTGCTGTCAAATATTTTCTGTCATAGTATCTGGATCCAAGTACAAAACTAAGGTTATGACAAAGATGTATTTCAGTCACTCCAAAGTTGAACTGCTTTATCTACTTAAAAGACACATGTCAGATTTTTTTTATACAATCTGTTTGAAAGATTTTTGGGGCTTATTCATTACTTTAGAAACAAGCTTGGGTGTTTGGTGTCATTTCCCTTTGCATTTTGCATTCAAATGGTGGTGTAATTTAAAAAAAGAATTAATTGGCCTCTGTGCGTATCTGTCTCTGCTTTTCTGTCGCATCATCTGCTTTTTGTTTCCCTCCTGCAAGCAGTTATATCCTCTTGCTTAGAACAGTACATGATAGGGGAAAAGAGGAAACTAATTTAAACACTTAAACCAGGAAATAGTCCACTTACACAGTCCCCTCTTGTTTTTGGTGGTGTCCCTGGAAACCAGAGCACCGTTGGTCATTCCTGCACACACAGGCAAACAGTCACCTCCAACAGTGAATATTTAAAATCCAGGCTGTTCACTGAGTATCCATATTGGGTTTTGTTGCAAGTGTTGATCACTAATAGTTTAAAACTCAGAGACTGGGAACTTCTTTCATAAATTGAAGGGGATTATTTCATGCTGTTGAGTGTCCCTGTCAGAGTAGAAAGGTCTATTAGGAGAGGCGGGGTTGTGCATCCAGGGGTTGCTTGCAATATATAATTTCAGTAAAAACTGAAAACATACACACATAGGAAAAATCAAACCAAGCAGACAAAATTTCAACTCTGTGCTGCTACTCTCAGATCAAGCACCTGGAAAGGAAACACTACGTGATACTCACCTGGCAAATGTGGCCTGATCGGGTTTTTTGCCTTGTGAAATATGGTTTGGCTCAGCAACTAATAAAGTGACTTGTAATACAGAGGGCTTGCTCAAAAATGGTGTTGTGAAAATTCTTTTAATTGTTACACATAATCGCTCCTGAACTTCATGGTAATTCTATTTTGGAGTACTAAAATTTAAGTTAGTAGAATCATAAGAACCGAGCCAGTCTGCCTGCTCTTGTTCCATGCTCCTGACAGCAGGTGCAGTATTTCGGTTCACCCAAGCTGTGTTCTTCACATGCAAAGGGAAGTTTTCAAAAAGGTGGTGATGCTCCCGAATCCCACAGAAACTGAGTGCAGTTATGTCACTGAGTCTCTAACTCTCATATCTTCTTTTAAAAATTTCTCTCTGTATCTTTATAATTTTGGTTTGACTAGCAAAGAATTTACAGCTGGTAAATTTTATTAGAAACACTGACAGATAAATATAATCCCTGCTACCCTTCCCATATTCCTGGTTTCACAGGCATTGGCCGTTAGCCCTTCAGAACTGGGAAACAAAATGTAATAAATCTTTCATTTCCCCTCTTTGTCGCCCTTTTTCTATCAGAGTTGCCCTAAAAGGGCTTTTGGTACCCATGACACCTCTCCATAGCCTGTGTCAGGGATGATATAGCACTGGCATTTTGGGAAATCCCTGTAGTTCTGGGGACTTAATGATTTGGCTTAGGAATCACCGCCTCTTTACTTGAGTCAGTGATCTTACTAGAGAAACCTCCTAGAAACAAGGTTGTAATTTTTTGGAGAAAGACAGACAGCCAACTGCAGGACACAGTTTTTTCCCTAGAGTCAATGTGCACCTCTTTGTCATCCGAGTAGAGCAGAAGACTCCAGAGTGGCAATGCTGTCTTGGGAAATGCCTTTTCCATTGCAGAGCTGAACTGCTCAGGGTCTCTCCAAAAGAGTGCTTGTCAGCAACTCAGTCTTTGACATACTCAAATCTTACCCTACCTCTGTGTACCTGCACTCCTCTTCCTTTAACATCCCACTGTTTCTTTGAAACCTTGAAAGGGCGAAGGAATGTAGTGCTGATTCTTACTTTCTGTTGAATGATGCCCTTGAGTGGCCTCTGAGAGAGATAACACTTCTCAGGCTTATCGCCTTTTTGGTATGGAAAACCCATTTTTTCCCCCTCCAAGGGAGGTATGAGTGTCCTTGGGTCTCTTACCTCAAAGTTCAGGATAAGCCTTTGCTCTCTTTCTCTGACAAAATCACAGTGAGTGGAAGGGGACTGGGGCATTCAGAGCTGGCATAGAAACCTTGTGAAATACAGAAGCTTCCTTGACTATGGAGTAACTGAGATGTCCAGAGTTCATCCAGGGACGTAGAGGGGAGGCCAGGTCCCTCCTGTTGAGGAGATAGACAATCATTGAGAAGTGTGCCTTGCTGCAGTTCTCCTTGGGTTCTCCAGTCCTCATTCCCAACACAGCTGCTAAGGGCTGTTCTTAAACCAGAGAGGGATTTCTTCCCCTCTGCACACTACAGTCACTTGGCCAAAGAATTAAACAAAGGTGAGATAAAGAGAGGGGCTGAGACATCATCTTGCAAGGTGGCAAATGCTGCAGTACTCATCAAACTCCAGCAGAGAAAGAAGGTGTCTTTTTCTGCCTCACCTGTGAATGTCCAAGGCCCAATACATCCAGTCTCCTTGACCTTACATGTGATTAGTGCACATCTCTGTAATTTCCAGAATTGTCTCACTTTAGGAGATTTGATCCTGACTAGCTGGGAGTCTGGCAAATAGCAGAGAGTATATAAGGGGTGCAGACACAGAACTGCTCCTAGGCTTTCTGATTTGTGAGCTAGAATAATGTGTAACAATAGTTAGAGCTTCATATCAAAATGTACTAAAATAGAAAGCTTCCTATTTGATTTGCTTTGAGCCACACCTCCACAAAATCCAGCCACCCACAAATGAAGCACCAACAGCTTCAACTCGACATTTTTAAATATAGTAAAAAGCTCTTGAGAAGACTTCCAGGACAGCATACGTTTTTTGGGACATGTAAATCCATTTTTCCCTGCAAGAAGGAGAGGCGGTTCTGTGCAGCATGAACAGGAGTGTGGAGCAGCAATGGGAATTAGAGTGAATTTTCCCCCATCACTCTAGAGAGTGATCACTTTAGAGCTCCACCTTGTTAAATGGCTGGCTGAAATCGTGCATGATTAATGGACAAAATGAAAATTAGATTATGTGTCTTCACTCTTCCTGTGACCTCTACTTTCTCCTGTATCAACTTAAAGCAGCTGGGGCGGGGGGTGGGGGGAAGGGAAAGGGAAGGAAAATCATTTAAATCCTGTATAAAAATCCAGAAGAGAAAGGGAAGAGGAAAGGAAAGGTGCAGAGCCGCTCTGTAAATTGTATGCTGCCCCCAAGAATCATGGTTTCTGAAGAATGAATCCTGTAGTACTAAAGCTTGAGGAATTAAAACGTGGAACAAATGCCAAATTTTCAGGCTGCCTGTCGGTAGCATCGCATATGCCAATCACCCATGTGGAACTGCATCCTCTGGGGAATTTGGTTTCCCTGTGCAGCTGCACACAGGAGGTGACCTGTGGTTTAGACACAGTTAAGCAATTGGAATAGATGCTTTCCCTTTTCTGGAAGAAAGTTTTAGTGTGTTGCTCGTTTTTTGGACTCCTGTTTGGGCTATAAATTTGAAGATGGGAGTCTTAAAGGCAGAGGTAAATCACTGCTTGCCTGCAGGCATGGGGCTCTTTGGCAGTTTTGACATCCTTCAGTGCTGTCTTGTGATCAGAGCATGGATCTCTGCACTCACTCAGGGGCACCTGCATGTGTGGAGGCACCAGGAGCCTGTTCTCTTTTCATGCCTCTGTCTATAATATCAGAAAGCAAAGGTTTTGCGTTCCACTTACAGACTGCTTTCGCAGAACAAAATGTGTCTTGCTGTGCCCTCTACAACTTCATTCTTTGAAAGAAAAATGCACATGTGAATCCTATATTCACTTAAAATAGCTAAAAATCAATGTGTTACATGATTTGCTACCCCAATAAACTCAATGGGTAGGTTAACACAGGGTGAGTAGAGCAGGAATATGGTATCAGACTGAGTGAAATTGTTTTTTCTCCCCTTTTTTCCATGTGCAGCCACTGGCCTTGGGGACTCAGGCAGTGGGATTTCATTTGAAGGGACCAAAATTCCCATGTGACTCTTGCCTATTCCTGTGTCTCAGAAGGGTTGATGAGTGAGAACCATGCTTTCAGAAGACAATCCATGTTGTCCAGCTTACATTTTAACACGGAGTTTTATTTGGTGTCTTCTTTGGAAGGTCTCAGATCCTGTAACTTCATTTCTGTGTTTTAGGAAAGGCATCTTTTAGGAAAGGAAAGCTCGAACCTGGCACCTGCAAAAATGGGCAAAGGAGAAAAAGACAAAACATGATACTGAGAAGAAATACTGAGGTCTGATCTCTTCTCTCTGGTAACCAGAGAAAATACCTGAGGGAATGGCCTGAAGCTGAGTCAGGGAGGTTCAGTATCAGAAGAAAGTTTTTCACCCCAAGGGTGGTTGAGCCTGGAACAGATTCCCCATGGCAGTGGTCACAGCACCAAACCTGGCAGAGTTCAAGGAGTGTTTGGACAGTGCTCTCAGGCACAGGGTATGAGTCCTAGGATATCCTGTGCAGGGCCAGGAGCTGGACTCTATGATCCTTGTGGATCCCTTCCAACTCAGGATATTCTATGATTTTAGCGATTTGCTTCCTGATTTTTAAAGGTTGGCTGTTCTGGGATGATCTTTTAATCTCCCTTGCATAAGAGTAACAAAAATGCTATAAGAAACTTCAACGTTTCCTTTGGGAGTCACTAACTAGGTCATGGGTATTGCTGCTGTGGAGGTACATAAAGTTTCCTTTAAATTGTTCTGAAAATCAGAGGCTTAAAGGAAGAGAAGATGGTTCTGAGCAGAAGTTCTATTTCAGGATTGGCATGTTTTTCCATCCTTTAATCAACTTGTCCGGATTCCATTCTTCTTTTGTTGTCACTTGAGTTATCAGAGTCGGGCAGTACAAAGTGAAGGTGGGTAATGGTAACAAAGCCCTCCTTGTGCCTAACATAGCACAGTTCTCAACAGGTTGGTTTGGCCACTTTCTACCTAAAGTCTTCTGCTGTTCCACTGGCCTACAGCAGGAGATCCCATCTCTCCATGGCATCATGCTGAGGAGCCCAGGACACAGTGCAGCCTTGTTCTTTGTCTCATTCATGCCTTTTTTTTTTTTCCTGACTTTCATGTCAGAATTCTCTGTGCCTGTCCTGTCATCTTCTAATGGTTTCTTTTGTAAAGGGGAGCCCTCTGAGAGTGTGTCATTCCTGCTAGAGCTGTCTGTTGCTACAGGGAGAGATATAACTGAAGTGACCCACCTCTGAAAATCATGGTGGGAGACCAAGGACTGTAGCTTTTATCTGGAGTTGCTCATCAAGGTCAGTCTGGTCCCTGAGAAATCTCTCTGTCTCCTGTTTCTGCTACAGTTCTACAGCTAGCTTGTGATTCGTCGTTCATTTTGCTCCCTGTAGAAATCATCCTCTTGTGTGAAGGGAAAGGTAGAGCCTTAGAGAATTGCAGGAAACATTTTTCAGGAGATTCTTGAAGCCCCTTTGTAAAGGCTATCATTTTCTTATGAAGACTATTGACTCAATGGTCCTCAAACAGCAAGTTAAGGACTGTGTTCTTCGTAGAGGTGTAGGTGGTCATGATACATGTCCAAGAGTTGAATACATGTATAATTGAACATACATTTCTACTCAGGTATTTTCACCACTCAGCTAATAGCTGTGAATAAGGTATTCTGCCCTCTTCTATCAGTTCATCTGCCACTCTCACCTGCTCAGTAAGATATATGCTGCTTTTTATGCATATAACTCTTGTTAATGCTAAGGATCATTATGAGTGTGGTTTGAGAGGTGTCCTTGCTTCATCCTTTCAGGACATTGTCCCTGAAGAGAAGGAGTTACTGCTTTGTACGATATGGCTGTCCAGAAATGCTTGCAAATCGAATGCTTTCATTTGCTGTTTGTGCAGGGAGTGGGAAGGAAGGGGACTGCGCACCTTAAAAAATCCTCTCACCCAGTATCTTGCTTTAAAGAACAAAGTTCTTTTTAGGTTTGCAGGAGCACAAAAAGACATTCAGTCACATCCACTTTGAATAATTTAATATGAACCTGTATTGTTAGTTAGATATCTGTCTGCAAAGTCTATTTTAAAAAAAAATTGGTTTTGGTTTGGTGCTATCCCTGTCTAAGCAGGGAGTGGGTGTCAGGAAATCCTAAGTTTGTTTCCAGCCTCTAACACAGCTGTCCACATAACATACAGTGAGTCGCTTAACTTCTCTTTTTCTTCATCTCTTACTGGTTGAACAGTTTCCCAATGTATCTTTTCTTTCATGTTGCCCATCTGTTCAGTTCTGTGCTTTTTTTTTTTTTTTTTTTTTTTGGCCTAGGATTTCCATTATTCCTCCAGCAAGGCGTGTAGTCAGGGCATAAGGCATAGCAAGTGGTGATTGTCTGTTCAACATATAGCAAATGTGAGTGAAGAAAAGCAGAGTTTTATTTACACAACAGTCCCAGTCTGTGCCATGGCACCACAGTCAGCCACGCAGCTACACATGTTCTGGAATATGGGTACTCCATGTGCTGTTTTTCAGCCTCCTGGGAGAGCTTGCCTGCTAAAGCTGTGGGATCTGGGTCTGCTGTGTATTCAGTGTCATTTTTTGTACCAGCTGATGGCATAAAGGCTGAATTAATTTGCCTCATGTTAGACGTGGCCCTCTGCAAAGAAACACCCATGCTAAGAAAACCCTCCATGACGTAATTAGTTGTCTGTGAGCCACGGTATCACTGTGCAGGGTAATTAGTTGTGTTTACTTAAAGGAGCCCCAGAAAGCTACCAGGAGGTCCGTGTGCAGTGGACCAAGAAGAGGAAAAAGAAGAGATAAAAACCCCTGTGTGGTGGTTATTAGTCCCTTCATCATACTAAGGGACAGCTTGTAAGGAATTGCACTTGCTATCGGTGGCCCCATGTACCAGCAATCATGCAGGGGCATTGCTTCTCCTTGCCAGTGATAAGGGCGACTTGTGGTGGCTTGGACAGGGTGCTAATTTTTATCTGCTAAGTGCATGATGCTTGTAAAAACAGAAGTGGCCTTGTTACCACTTGACATGACACTAGTTTTGGCTGTTTATGCTGACAAACCAGTGCAGTCTTTTAAAGCTCCAACCTGGGCTGAGATTCATTAGAGAACTTCCGAAATTATAGTGATACAGCATCTGGACTGATTTCTTTATGCTCTCTGCTCCAAGCAAGAGGGAGAGAGGCAGTGCAGCCCGGTGGATGGTCTTTTGTCAGATTTACTTTCTGTGATGAAATAGTGGCTTTTGGAAAAGCAAATGAGGTACTTCATTTATCTGTAGGTTGACTTACACAAGGATAGGGAAGGTAACTCTGTCTGCAAGCCTTGAGAGATGAAAAGGAAACAGGCTCCAGCACAGGCTGTGTGCAGCTGGCTGGTGGCCCCAGCTTCCAGTAGTGATGCTTCTGAGAAAAGAGCTGTGGCAGTGGCTAGGCTCAAACAGATCTTGCAAAGATTTAAGACTCCTGAACTGAAAAGTCTTAAAAAAAGTGTCACCTACAGCATTTGCTTCTGAAACCTGTGGCATTTAATATATTGGAGTTTTTTCCTACAAGATTTCTAAACCATCTTATACAGGCTATTAGTGAATTATTTCCCTGTTCTGTAATTGGCTTATAAATTTTACAGAGGGGTTATTAGCTATAAAGGCTTGTGACAAAAGACCTGTGTGAAAGAGGAAAACTCAGTTAAACTTTTCTTCCCTGCCTCCACCCCTAGATTTAGCAGCCGTGCTAAGTCTATGCAGGCTTTCCATCTTTGTAAAGATGGGTACCTGTGAGGAGATCAGTGAGTGATCCTAAGCTCCAGGGAAAGGGCGTCTCCCAAGATGGGGAGAAAACCTTCTGGAGTTCCCCACTCAGACTGCAGCAAGTATTAGTGATGAGCTGCCTGAGTCAGCTGAAATAGAGACTATAGGTAATTGTAGGGGCCCTGATCTGAGCTTCTGCATGGAGAATGTTCTCATTTACTACCCTAAATCCACACACAGGTTTGGAACAGTTTTGGTGGAAACAAAGCTGCATCTCCCAAATTCTGTCAGGTCAGGCAAGAGGATGTTGCTGCTGCAAAAAAGGGACAGTCTTCACAAAGAACTAGGAAACCTCTGGCAGTGGCATGTGGCTAGAATCCATTTAATAATCAGGACTCCTTTGTCTGAGCTTCTGCAGAAGCTCATTTTCAGATCTCTGCTCTCCAAGGTGTCCTGAGTAATTTCTGTATATAAACCAAGCCATTAAATAAATAAGTAATCCCCATCTTCTCAGTACCCTCAAGTCATATTTTATATCAGGGCTGTCCCTTAGATATCTTTTACTTCCAAATGCTCTCACTTCTACATACCATGTAGTATAAATAATACTGCTAGGAATCTGAAAGCTGCAGATTTTTATTGCCAAACTGTGATATTATTCTCTGAATTCACATTACTAATTTCCCTGCTTGTGGCTGGCATCCGGCCCTCCTTTCCATGCAGCCATCCTGTTCTGTTCCACCATCAGCTGCCCTGGGATTGCTGCATGTGCAATGCACCTGTAATCATTCAGCCTGAAAGCGTGGGGGGGGAGGTAGCCAACCAAACATATGAGTAAGATTTTTGCAAGCGTATTTGAGTCATTTGTCAAGAGTTTCTTGTTTCCATGGGAATTAGTGAGTGAGAGAAGACATAAGTCAATCTTACTCCTTGCTTTAGCCTCAAGTCTGCCTGCATCAACCTGCAGGCCCTATAATTTAGACCCGTGGGGGACTGAGAGAACTCATTTTCCTTTTTAATTATTATTGCAGTGAGTAGATGGTGACCTATCATGGGAGGAGAGGAATTGTATGTCTACTTGTTAGAACAGCCCAGCACTGCAGTCTAAACTTCCTTGTGCGGCTGTAAATATGCCAGGCCTGCCTTTGTGGTGAACTACAAATGCTCTCAGACTTTTGAGAAGCCCAGGGAGTCAATTCCACACTCTAAGGAAGAACAATTCATCCTTTTTCCCATCCCCCTGTACGTACATACACCATCCCCTTGTCTCTTTTTAGGTCATTTATAATCAGCAGTCATGGAGCACTGGCCTCATTAGTGATATAGCCATTCCTTCAGCGCTTCAGAAATAATCATTTAGAAAAAATGCATGGTTTTCTTCCCTTGAGAGCCCGTGAGTGATGAATTTATTTCAGTCTGGCTGTCTTGGCTGTCTTGCTCAGACTTATCTCCGTATTTATTTCAACAAATAATGTACTATGGTGTCCTGGTTTAGGGCAAATTTGGGAGAGAACCTCTGAAGGGGTTCTTCTAAAAAGCAGATTCAAGCGGCCCCTACCCCAACCAGTTCAGGAAAATACTTCCTTGGAGAAATGTGGAAAAAAACCTGTTTATCTAACAGGCAAAGCATTCACCAGCACAAAAAAAAAAAAAAAGAACAATATTAAACAATAAAACCTCTTGCTGCTCGGAAGAGATGACAAACTCAGAAAGTCCCCTTGGTGGGCTGTAGCTCAGCTCACCCAGGTTGTTATCAGTCCCTCCAGAGCTGGAAATCCAGGTGGGCCACAGGTGCGAGGAGCTGCTGCTCTTCTGGGTGTTCATCCAGAGCAGGTTTGAACAGCTCCAAGAAAAAGAAAAACCACAGTCCAGGGAACTTCTCTGTCCCAGCTAGCTAAAAACCAACTAAAAGCAAAGGAGAGCTCTCTGTCCCGCTGTCTGTCCATCTGCAGACAACACAGTCCAGGAGGGGATTGTGGAGGAGTGAGAGCAGCTTCTGAAAACAAACTGTGCGCTTCTTCTCTCCCTCCCTTCGCTCTCAGAACCAGTCTTAAAGGTGCAAAACTTATTTCTGGGCTAAACAGACGAATGAAGTTATGAGCATCATGAAGTCGCCCTAGGACATATGGGAACAACCAAACAGAGACAGACAGGACAGTCTGGGCAGGGAAAGGTTAACCAGGGAGATGGTATTGGAAAGCTGGGGCTCAGGGGGAGGCATTTTTATTCAGAAGAATTTGTTAATGTATATACTGTCTGAGTGTTTGTGTTCGTAGAGGTTCAGAAACCCTGGGATTTGGATGTTGGTTTATTCATGGGACACCATTTAAAGAACAGACATTCTCCCCTGAGTGATCCCAGCCACCAACCTTTCTCCTGTAGGGACCATCCCTTTCGAAAGAGCGGACAGATGATTAACTTTCCATGCCAGCTAATGGCTTGGGTCTCTCACTAGCAAACACTGCTAATTGTGGCTGGTCAGGAGGGCCAGGGCCACTGTCCTGGGATCCATGTCCTCAGCAGCCCCCTGCACTCAAGATCCAGCTACATATTCTTCCATCTCCAGGAATCAGCACTTGCAGCGACTCTAAACCAGAGTCACAGAGGGACTTCAACTTGTGATTTTTACTATGCCAGTGGCCATTCCATTAACTGGGTGTTATACTCTGGAAGCTGAAACTCCAAGCTCAGTGGCCAAGGACTGAGAGGCAGAGCTCTTCTTCAGACGTCCTGGGCAGCCCGGCTGTCACTTCCCAGCATGCATATCAGACTTAAACACAGCCTTTTCCTCCAAGCTACCACAGCCACAGTAGGTTTATTTGAATAGCATTAAATGCTCTGTATTCCTTGAAATTATGCTTTCTAAGGATTGGCTTTCCAAATGGCTAAGCTCTTCCTGTTAGACCACTGGGCGCCCTTGCTGCTGGGCAAATAAATCTGAGTATGTGGCATCACTTCATGCCATGTGGTTGCAAGCACAATTCAGTTCTGCATGACAGGTGGTTTTATTTGAAGTTTGGGTTTATGTATACTTACGAAAAGGAAAGCTGAGCCTGTCCTCTGCCAAAATATAGCCCCTCTCCTTCCCTCTTCCCTTCTCATGCAAGCTCACATGTGAAGTGGTTTTGCCACTAGGGCTTGTGCCTGCGTTTCATTTGTTCCCTGGGATGGCTTTTCTGAAGCCTCTGGAACTTGTGATTTTTGTGTGCAGCTCTAAAGTACGTGCAGTTTGCCTTGCTCTACATTTTCAGAAGCAGCTCCTATCCAGATTTACTTACAGGCAGCATTTGTGAACAGAACACCCAGCGTTTGACTGCAGGGTTCCAAGCAGTGATGCACATAGCAGCCCTGCTGTATATTTTGTGTACGTGCACAAATACTCTCAATGCCTCTTCCAGGTTTTGTTTTCCATAGTGAACATGGCATTCATTTACCAAAAACCCTTCCCCTGCTGACTTGTTAATTAATACATATTCCCAACGTTTTCTTTCGTCCTCTGTCCCTTTTATACTGAACTTTCAAAGGCCCAAGCTAACCAGCTTTCTGCCAGCATAAGGATAAGAGGTTAGCAGCTAATATTTTAAAGCCAGTTCAAATGTTGCTTGAGTCAGCCTCCAAATGTAGAGATAAATATGCCCCTCCAGTCTTTTCTACTGAGGCAAAATGATTGTTTAGTTATTTTCAGCTGGTTTCTTCATGCATTGCTTTCTAATCACCTTGGTAGCAGGACTGTAACTAGGTAATGGGGGAATAACTAGCAGTTGGCTTGCTGTCTTCTTCCATAAGAAAAATCAGTGCATGCATCTGCCCTACCTCAGGGATAAGCATCAGCAACTCAGGAAGTGTGGGGGGGTGTTTATAACCAGGAAGGCTCAGAAAGGTGGCATCTCTCTGTGAATAGGCAGAGTTCTCAGGGGAGGAATTTAGCACTTTATTCTTTCCAGCTGCTGGTTGGGAATGCTTTCAGCTTTTGCAAAGTCATACCTCCCTTGCCTTAAAAGAGTTTACCCTTCAGAGGGCAAAGAGGAAGCATAGATCCATATCTTTGAAACACTGCAGCTGGTCACCTTTGTTTTACAGGTGGAGAAAATGTCTTGAAAAGAATTTCACAACAGGCAACAGTTGGGGGAGAAGGGGTGGATTCTGAAAGAGAGCAGGTAGCTTTCACTTTGCTGTATAGGCCTCAAGGATATCTCTGCTTTCTGACAGAGAAACTCCTGAAAGTCTCAAAGACATTTTTTTCATCTTTATTGAAAAGCTGGAAGTTTTACATTTACAGAACAGATGTCCTTTGTTACAAATTTTTCAGTTCTTTTTGAAATAGATATGAGGAAGAATTCATACCACACAAACTCAGGGGGAAGCAGCATTTTAAATGGAATGATTAAAAACCTTGCCTTCTGCCATTGCTTCATTTTTTACTTGTGACTCCTGTGATGTCACCCATTTTCTCTTCTCCAGTTGTCATAGCTTTTGCTGGAGAAGAGAGGAGAAACTCACCTTGGGTGTCCTTAGCCAATGTCAAAGGTAAGGGAAAAAGAAAACAGAGTACAGGGGATATCTCTTTTAATCTTTCCAGATCAGAACGATCAGGATCCACACCTGATACGTCTTCTTGATGCTCATTAAGTTGTGCTTGTGGTAACCTACTGTAGAGCATTAAGGCTTCAGGCCCGAGAGCAGGCTAAGGTGCTGTGCTGGCCATCACTCCCAGATGAATGATCAGAAGTGACAGGTCAATACACCAACAAAACCTTGGCCGGGACCAAGTTCATTGTTCAGGCAGTGTGAAAGGAGGTCCCTCTGTGCAACTGAGGTTGCTGGATCCTGCACCTAACATGTGAGCCAGCTAAACCAGTTTACACCAAAAGCTTGTGAGTTTCTGGAACTGTATGGTTGCTAGCGATATTAATTTACTACAAATCCTTCCTGTAAGCTCTTTGTAGAGTTTCACACTGTGAGCTTCTTTTTCTGTTAATCTTTTCTTTTGTGGGGTTGAGTTTAGCGCTGGTGAGGAAAGGCAGCCTGATGTCCATGGAAAATTAAATCCTTTATTTATCCATAGACTAAGCACCAGCTGTTCCAGCAGCAGAACCCACTGCAAGATTGAATTCAGCTCAGTCAGTCCTCTCCTTCCCCTTGGTTTGCCTTCTCCAATTGCCTGTTGTGTAGTGAAATTGGTAAAATGGATGTATCATCCATTATAAGTTAGACTGACACCACTGAGTTGGCTTTCAATAGTCTTGCAGGTTTTGTCAAGTACAGTAAGACTGAGCCACTTCAAATTTGTCAGTCAAAGCAGGCGCTTCGAAGGGCCGTGCTTTACCTTTAAGATTCACACACTATGGTATATGCTAACCACTCGCAGAGCTCAGGGGTGTAGGGGTTTCTGCATCTATCTGTGGAGAAACTCTGCAAAGTCCTGACCACCACCCTGCCCATTACAAAAACACTGCACAGAGCTCAGGTGCTGCTGTTGATTTCACACAGGACAGGTAGATTGTCCTAGAGACACCACTCTTCCAGCATCCTCATGTCCCAGCAGAAGGCCCCAGCTGGACCACGGGGCTCCCTAAAAGGCTGAGTTGTAGGATCCCTGCTTGACCACAACAAGCTTTGAGCTTCTTCACTGCCTGGGTCTGTGACCTGTGTGTCATAAGCAAGGTAACTTTCAATGTGCATTCTGGCCTTAAGAAGTGTTGAAGCCTTCATCAGAAAAGAACGTTTAAAGGAGAATCGACAAAATGCAGACCAAAGGTTGGAGGAAGTGGTGAAGATTTTAATGAAAAAGCCATTAAATTTTCCAGTTACTTTTGCTCCCAATGCTAGGTCCTCATCCATTTTCATCCCTATTATATTGGTTTGTCAACAGCTACTGAGGCCAGTTTTAAAGCTGGAGCAAAACCATCAAGTTCACACTATTTATCCTGATGTTTCAGCCTCAGGTGGATTTGCTTTAGGCTGTGAACACAAGCCAGCCTCCTATAGTGCTTCCCTTGTTTTTCATCTATTTGTGTATCATGTAAGTGAACCTAGATTTTTCTTCCTCTCTAGACCTGACTGTCTTGAGCAGCTGTAACACCTGCAGGATATGGTTCAGTCAGGGATTCAAATGGATTAATATCTTCCTTTAGCCCTTGGCCAAATGCAAGAAATCCCACCCCAAAGCATCCTAGCTTTCTTTAGTTTGGCTTTTGCAATACTGGTTTTAGACTCCATCTGATTTCCACAGCTTTGGCTTGTAGATGATATGAGCAATCCTCCTGACCCTCCTTCCTTCCTTGTACACTTAGTTTTGTTGACGTTTTGGGAGTGAGCAGTTCATCACACTGAGCAAATTCTGCCCAAACCCACACAGAGTGATTTCATGATTGAGAAAGTGATGCTTCTACACCAGAAATCCTGAAATTAAAGCAGTTCCCCCAGTTACCAAGCCAGCCCTGTTTCTAGTCTGTGCCCTGCTCTTAACCCCACAGCCAGTTTTTAATTGCCTCGTAACAGTTTGGCTACTTCCACCACCTGTTCAGCAGAGCCACCAAAACAGGGAATTTTGCAGAAGTTTGTGCAGCAGGATTGTGGCTGGCTGTGGGATCAGAAGTCACCAGTTGTTGATAGCTACTGGTGAAGCTGCTGCTGTAAGAGGTCTGCGCTAGCCTCAAGCCAAGCCACGTTCCCCTAACAAAACCTGCTGTCAAATCTTTGCAGCCTTCGGCTGATACTTGACACAACTTTACTGAAAAGTTTGCAGGTTTCCTGACAGACTTACCAGGATCAGGATTTAACAGTTCTTAGCTGGTATGGTGCTGAATGCTGTACTTTGGCTTATCTGCTCTAGGTATGGAAATAAGATGTGCCTTGTCTTACGTAACTTGGGGGCTTGCAGTCATGACTGAATGCAAGGTTCTTTTTGTTACATGTAGAAAAGATGAGGTGAGATTTATTTTCTCACAGTTTCTTTCATTTCTCTAAAAATCTCTTGGAGATGGTGGGAGATAAGTCCTTGGTTGTAATTCCTCCGAGCCTAAGCTTAGATTTATGTACAGGAGAATAGCCGCTAACAAAGCTGTGTGTCCAGCAGGTAGAGATGATATAAGTAGCAATGGCAGAAACACTGTAGAAATCCTCATGTAAAGCACAGGGATGGAGGTCTGGAATAATTTCTGCTGCTGGCATATCTCACTCTCCTACACATGCAAAAATGGGGACTGAGGAGCTTTGGGTTAGAGCAAGTTTTGCAGCTCTGCATCAAAATGGCAGTGCTTTGTTAGGGCCTTTCTTCCAGAGTTCCTCCTTTCCTGGCTGACAGCAGACAGGAATGAGAGATACGGTTTTTTTTCTTGGTGCTCTGCCTTGGTGCCATTCTCCTGTTCTCCCCTCTCCATCCTCCCCCCTCCCCTACTCCCCTGCACTCCTCTTACTCCCCACTGCCCACATTGAACATGTACAGATTTTATGGTTCACTGGAGAATAAGTGGCTGTCATTTCACAGATGGGCCAGGATGTAATTAGCCACAATGCATCGGAGTAATGGAACAGATGTCTCTTTGTAAACTGAGTTTGCTGTTGCACACTCTGTGTGTGTGACCTGCCGACTGCTGCAGGCAATTCCTCCCAGCCCACTCACCCCCTCCCCTCGCTCTGTTGCCAAGCCAAGGGCTCAGCTCACATCAAGTGTTTGTGTGTTTGCAGGTTCGTTTGTCTCCCTTTCTTATGTGGTCTCTCCTGTTGTAAGGCCACTGATTGTGTGATGGATTGTTAGCAAGCAGAACCTGCATTTATCGATGGAGTCATTCAAAATAGAAAAGGTGATACCCCTCTTATGAGATAATTGGCAGTTTCGAGTTGCTCTTATTACCCGATGATAATACACCAGTAAAATCATAAATTACTGTTATGATGCCCAGCCTCCTCCTTTCTTTTTTTCTTCTTTCTTTAACCGAAACTAAAATAGCTGTTCTCCCTGAGCCCTCAAATTAGTATTTATATTTTACATAAGAGATAGACTGTTGGATTGGTTACAATGTGATAATGCACACAAGCTGACAACAAACACAGCCACTCTCAGAAAGGTGCCCATCTGACTTAGATAGGGACTGCAATCCAACCACCAGTACAAACTTAAAAGGGGCAAAACCAGAACCTGCTCATTTTGTAGAGCATGCTTGTCTTGGTCAAGTACAGAAAATGGACACATTTAATTTAATCTAGTGGAAGGTGTCCCTGTACATGGAGGGCTGGAATGAGATGACAAATTTAAGGTCTCTTCCAACCCCAAACCATTCTATGATTCTACAAATCAAAGAATTTTCTCACTTAATATTATTGATACATATTTTCAGGCTATATCTATGCAGGTTTTCCATTCCTTTAGCTCCTGAACCCTGCGCATCTTAGCGCTGGCAGATCTCCAGTTGTGCTGCTTTAGCTGCTCCTGCTGAGGGTTTCCTGCCAGTGCTCCACACCAAGGCAGGGGGCAAAAAGACCCACAGGGCCAGGCTGGCTCTTGGCCTCCAATGCTGAATTTGGCTCCACTTACAGCTCAGCCAAGCCATAGAAGAGCTAAACACCATGACCAGGCACCAGTTGCTATCAGCAGAAACCTAATGGTGACACAGACAGGAAGGAGATTTAGGGAAAACACATGATTGTGTTTTTGATGCTTCTGGGTATTGTCGTTGTTTGTGTGTCAGAATGCTCATAGTCAAATCATGTAGGTAGTCCTTCTGCCTCTGTGTGTGTGTGTGCTTGCATGCAGTTATGGCTTATTTTCACACCAATTTCCTGAAGAGACACACTGTTTCCCCAGGGCAGTTTTGATGGGAAGTTTCCCATTAGTTCCCCTGGCTTTCACCCAGCAAGCTTAACTTCAGATTGCACATCTTCTGAGAGTTAATACTGGTGAGATGCATTCAATGATGATGGCAAAAAGAGGGTCTTTTCTGTAGGTAGGACTAAGTTCTTACCTCGAGCTAAAATGATAAAGAGGCAAGCATAGCACGGTGATGTGTGTAAATACACTGGATGTGTGGAAACTAGAGAGCAGTATCATAACCCAAAATAGTCCTCTGCTGTTTTGTGGATAAGGCATTGGCCTGCTGCCATCTTCAACCCATGGAGTGGTTGATTAAAGATGTTAAAGGACACAAAAATTTGGGATTGGGCTGAAGCTTCACGGGTACGTCTCAGAATAGCCATAGTGAAACACAAGAGAGAAATAATAACCCTGTTGATGCCTGCCCTTGAAAGCAAATCATCAGGCAGTGGGTTTCTCTACCCTACCACAAAGCTCTTTTCACTTGTGTGGACACATGCACTGAGCAATTCCCATGCTGGCCTGAAAGTCAGGAAACACAGGACTCACCAGCCCTGCGAGTATCCATTGTGGAGGGCACCAGAGCTTTTCCAGTCCTCTGGGTGTGTGCACAGGACTGACAGTGCTAGAGAAGTCTTCTGAGTCTTATCAGACCAGCAGCAAATTTTACAAACACTGTAGTGCCGACTCCTTTGAGTCAAAGACCACATAATGAGACATGAGGAGTAGCCTTTAGTGCAAGAGTGTGCATTTCCACAGGAAAAAAAGAAATAAAGCAAATTATGCTATGGAGTTGAGAGCGTAGCTTTTAGCTTCCTCTGACAGTTTAAGTAGTAGGTATTTCATGAGACAAGAAATACGGAGTTGTGACACAGTTTTGTTGTGCTGCTATTCCTGGCCAGGGCTTATTTCTGCCTAGCAATTAGTGAAGGGAGCAAAGCACACAGGTGCAGCCCAGGCCCATGACCTCACTAAACCCACTGACCCAAAGATCTGCCAACGGGGTTGAGCGTGCAGGTGTCTCTCTCTGGCAGAGCCATTCACACCGGCAGGAACGCTTCCATGGAGTTCTGTTGGTGCTGGCTCTCTGCAAACCTCATGTCTCCCAAGGAGGACTTTCCTGAGCTATCTGCTTCCAGCTCCTTCCTTTGTGTTTGGCTTTTTTTTTTTTTTTTCGACACTCATCTCACCTGCATTAATGGAAAGTACTCTTAACCCGCGTTATTGGGAGAGAAAAAAAGTGGTCATTGGTTGTGATTTTTTCAAACTTGCTTAATAAAAAAGGTCTAGTGGGTTCCTTGGGTTGCAGTCAGCGTTGTACTCTGTATGGCTGGTCTGCAGTGAAGTTGATACTTTCATGATATTTGTGGCTGGTTTCACCTGGTCCCTGCCTTTCAAGAGGAAAAACTTGAGGTTCGTCATGTCTTTGCAATACAGTAAAATTGCAAAGCAGGTACAATGGATTGGATGAGCATTTCCTTTGCCTTGTCTCAGAAGAACCAAGCCTATTGCTGCAAATGCAGGATGGTCTTGTTAGGGAGAAAGAGGGAGTTTCTGTTTGGGTCCAAACAAAGGCAGTTTCTGGCAGCTTAAACTCAAAGTGGTTTTTCAATCCCTGATTATTGACAATTGCACAACACTTGGGAAGAGACTGTACAGCAGCAAGTGCTTATGACAATGAATTATCCCTACTGAACTCTTTTTTAAATAGTATACAGTTTATTTGACAAGAATGACTTTTTTTTTACTGTGTAAACAATAGCTTTCATGCTTCCAAAGCCCTTTCTCCCTGGCAAAGCTCACCCCAGCAGAACCCAGCAGAAGGAAGACTGAGTTGAAACCGTGACAACAGCTATCACAGAATCACAGAATGGTTTGCTTTGGAAGTAATCTTAAAGAACATCTCATTCCAATACTCCTGCCATGGGCAGGGACACCTTCCATTAGAACAAATTGCTCAGAGTCTCATCCAGCCTGGCCTTGAACGCTCCCAGGGGTGGGGCATCCACAGCTTGTCTGGGCAACCTGTGCCAGTACCTCACCACCCTCACAGAAAATAATTTGTTCCTAATATCCAATCTAAACTTACCCTCTGTCAGTGTGGAGCCATTCCCTGTTGTCCTGTCACCACGTGCTCTTGTAAAATGTCCCTGCCCAGCTCTCTGTAGGCTCTCCCTTAGGTACTGGAAGGTGCTGTAACGTACTGGAAGGCTGCATACAGGGTTTAAGTGCATGTCACTTGATTTTAAAAAAACAGCAGCTGATCACCAAATGCACATCTGTCTTTGCAATTACCTATGACAGTTTACACAGCATCCTAAGATGGTAGCTGTTTTTCTGTATACTCTGACAATGGATGGGGTAAACTGAGGCAGGGAGCAATTAAGTACCCAATTCTGTCCCCAGCACATACCGGTGAGGGTCATAAAATGGGATTCTGTGGTTCTGAATGGTAGGACATGCATTAAATATGGGGGATCATGACTTGCCACTGACGTTTAATGTTGGGTTGTGCTAGTAGAAAGAGCTTTCCTGCAAATCCCTGTGCTTCCAGGGTGTGTGTTACTGGAACCCTCTAGCAGGGACCCTCTAGCTTGTTAATGGTGGGTCCCTGGCACTACGGTTTTGGAGATTGCTGCTGCAAAGCAGCGCAGGTACTGAGAGCAAAACCACTTATCCTTCACAAGAGCAATGCAGCCTTACTGTGATGTGAGGCTGACCCTGGAGGAAACACAATCAAGCATTCCCAGGTTCATGCTCAAGTGCTACTGGAGTCTGGCACTACTTTGGTTCCTGTGTAGATTTTACACGTTTCAAAGCATGTCCCTAGGCTCAAGGACAACTTTACGTACCTTCGAAAAACATGGCCTGACCCTTTAGGGCAGCGTAATGGCCTGCTTAAGGTGGGGTTAATGTGAATCTGAACTCCAGCAAAGCAAAGGTCCTGCTTGCTGTACAGTGCTGCAGGGAAAGGCTCTGAGTGCCAGCAGGAGGCAGCCCAGGAGACAGCCAAGTGCCCAGGAGGACATGGAAAAAGCCTGTGTGACAGGGCAGGTGAAAGCTGGGCTCAGGATAATGGTCCATCAGGACAATCGTTCAAGAACATGTATTCCTTTCTCTCTCTCTCTTTACATCTGACTGGTTATCTATTGCTCCTCTTTACTGCAGTCTGCTTGTAGAGCTTCATAGCTTTTGAAGGTATAAGAATAGGGCTTTCTTTCCTCTTTTTTTTTTTTTTTTTTTAATTTTTTTTTTTTATTTCTCTTGCCTTGAAGTAATCATCTATATTTAGGTCAGTGACACGATGAAAGATGTTTATGTGTTTTTATCTAAAGCTGGAAATTGCCTTTCCGGATATCACTGAATGGAAGAAAGCTAATGGAGCCTTGTTGTGCTTTCACTGTTTTTGCAGTGCTCTTCTCGTTTTAGTACTGGGGCACACGAAGCATCCCTTCCCCACCGCAAGGCCCTCGGCTCCCAGCTCTCTCTACTGGCTCCCCCGTACAGAGGGGACTCAGAGAAGGGCAAGGGGAAGGTCACATGAAGTTGTTTCTGTCTCCAGCTACCTGGAGCAGGCATTGCCAGCTCTGGCCTATTAAGTGGAAAACGTGGCACTGATAAATCCTGTCCGCTAAGGAACTGAGCCTTTTTAATATGCAAGTGCTTAGTCAAAGAAAGCAAACGGACATCTCCTTCTGCTGGGAATTATTAGACAAATGTCTCCCTCCCCTTACCCTCCTTCCTTCCTCCTCCCTTCCATTTAAGTGTAGGAAATTCTGCTTGCTTTATTTGATAAAGAGGAGGAGGGGAAAGGACATGTACTGAATCACGGTTAAGCTGCTGTCTTCTACCTCAAGACCTTCCAGTGTAGATGTGCTTCATTAGTTTGATAAGCAGACACCAAAAAGGGGGAGGGGTGTGGGGTTTGCATGAGGGGATCTGCCTAGGGGCTGCCCGGAGGTTTAAAAAGATGAACTGCTAATGATGTTGAAGTTGTACCTTTTTGGGACCTTGGCTCCTGGAGGAAAAATGGGCCCTTTTCACTAATTGTGTTGTGCTCAGTAGTGTGGTGGAAAGGATCTCACAGGGGAACGAAACAGAATGAATATCGGCTGGGCTCTTCCCCTGAGCAGCCCCCTCTCCCCTCCTCCCCCATGCCAACCCGCCTTCCTTCAGTGCTGTGTCTGGCACGAAGTAATCCTAAATACTGGGAGACAACATTAAGAGAAGAGATTATTCAGTCATTTATTTGGACAGTTTGGTGCAAGCCTTGTGAACTGAACATGGATTTTAAACAAATGTTGTCCAAATTGGCAGCGCAAATGTTTTGATGAATAGTTACCAGCAAGACTGTGAACCTCGGATCCGGCCCCGCCTGTGTGCAAACACAGGATCTGAGGCCTTTCAAACGCTGCTCTCCCTAATCCTGTGCCAGCCCCTTTCCTCTCTGCCTGATCCGTGTCTCGGGAGGGGATAACTGCATTTTCCCTGTGCAGTGGGGTGTGCAGGTTTTCACCTCAGGTGCTATTGAGTGTTTCCACGTGTACTTCTTTTCCTTTCAGCAACTGGACGCCGCCCCAGTTGGGAAGGTGAAGAGCAATCCCCAGGTGCACTTACTACTCCCATGGTGAGCACCCTTGCTCACCATGGCATTTCCTTTCTCCTGCAGCGATGTTAGCCCTGCTCAGCAAACTCTGGTGTGAGTTTTGGCGTGGGGGGGGGCTGGTAGTGGAGCGACAGGCTGTGCTAGGCTATGCCAGAGAGCCTGTGTCCAGCCTCCTGCCAAATGCCACCCCAGTGAACCCCATGTTAATTGGGCTCCTCCTGCCCTGGACAGAGGAGGCAGAGGCTTGGCACCTTTTCTTTCTCAAGAAAGCGTGCCCAAACCATGCAGATTGGTGAGCCTCTAGGTTCAGGAGGGAGGTTTTTAACCTAGGCATAGCATCCTCTTAAAATTGTGTATCCCTGCCACTATCAGTGGCTGGCTAGTCAGTGACAAAGAGGTGGGAATCACTTGAAAAGCTGTTCGGTAAGGGAGACATGGGTGGAACTTCAGGAGACAGCTGGGTACCCAGGGAACTGCCCCAAATGTGAGATTTCCCCACTGTCAAGGAAAAAGAGCATGATAATGTAGTGTCTCTGGAGCATTTCAGCAGCACAGGAGTGGGTAGTAGGCTTAAAGCAGAAGAATGTTTTGGGGTTTGTTTTTTTTGTTTTTCTGCACAACTTCAGCTAATGCACAACACAACAATATGCAGAATTCCCTGCTGCATGCTGCTGCAGAGATTGTATGTAAAAGGAATTGTTTAAATGCACCAAGGAGAGCTTTGCAGAAAAGAACAAGGGTGTTAGATCTATAGAGCCACCAGCACAGGATGCTCTTAATCCTAATTGCTGGATGCTGGTAGGGATCCCAGGGGCCAGCTTACTGTGAATCCGTCCTTGTTCCTTTTACACTTTTCCTAAGAATTTGTGGCTGGCTACTGTCAGAGATGGGACACTGGGTTAGCAGAACCTCTAAGTGTGAGAACATTATGTTGTACTGACAGGACAAGAATGGAATGAATGCCTGAACTGGGACATGGTGGGATAAGGCAGGCAGCCCAGGCTGCAGAGCAGAGCTTTATGGCACTGCTGCTGGTCATAAGTGGTTCCATACATGACTTCCTCAGCATTCCTTTGATGGGGTTGGTAAAAAGAGGAGTGCTGGCAGATGGTGCAATAAATGCTGATGTTATATGTGTTGTAAACTACTTCACAGGGAGAGGTGAACATTTCCCAGGGATTGGTGTGGCAAGGCTGGGAGACAGACTGTTTGAAGTTATGACCAACTGCGTTTCTTCCTTTCTTTTCAGAGGTGACTTTACATAGTGGGTGACACAGACACCACAGACAACCCCAAGAAAAGCTTATTTGAGAGTTTTTGCCCGCCTTCTACCCCGCTGCTTCCTGCCTCAGCCCCATATCTGTTCTCTGACACTCAGGGAGGGACTGACAGGGGCAGCTTGGTGGCTGCTCCCACCCAACCTCCCATTCTGTAGTGCTACTGGTCCTCCCTCTCACTCAGCATATGCTGTATTTGCACCGCTGCCCTGACCAAAATCCCTGCCCTGTCAGCTCCCTGCAGCAGAGGTGGTATGGGGAGGAAGTTGGATCACCCTCACTCATTGGGGGGATGCAAGGCAGTCTATTCTCATAAAGAAAATGTGCATCACATGGGGTGAGGGAGAAGGGACTGTGCCTTGGTCCCTGTAACAATACCCATCTGTTACTTCCCTGTCTCCGCCGCCGCTGCTGAAACACACAAAGAATCACAAGTGTGGTTTAAGCCCCTGGAGAAGGCAATGACTACATTTGAACAAGCCAACTTGGCCTCCAGAGCCCCACTTATACTGCCCCACTTATAGTGCTGCATGCTGGGCTGGGGAGGGCTGCTCTGGCCCAAGCCATCAGCTCTGCTGCCCAGTCATTATTAACTCACTGCCTTTTCGTGCCTTCTGCTGCTGTTGCCAGACTGGTGCAGGAAGGACGATGCTAGAGCACTTCCTCCTTTCCCTGTCACAGTGACTGGTTTGGGAGTTCAGGGCTTTCCACATTAGTTGCACTGATAAACTGGGTTTGCTCTGCAGTTGCTCTTGTTGTCTGTGCCCTCTTGTCATTGCTGTTGACTCATCAGGCTGAAGTGTCTGAGCTTAATTGAAGCAGTAACAATGCAATCAACATTTCTCTCTATTTTTATCTGCATCTCCCCCTCCCCTCTGGTTTTTCTGCTACTTGACATGCTATTTCTGGGGCTGAGAGCTTGGCAGCCTTGCCAAGGGTTGCACTGGAAGGGAATGGAGCCACAAAGAGAGTAAACCCACCAAAAGTAACAGAGGGGGTTTTTTTTTGTTTTTTTTTGTTTTTTTTTTTTCCTGAGTGCAGCTGGACTCTCTGCATTGCATTCATCCTTACTGTGCCTTGTCAGCTCCCCCTGTCATCCTTTCTGCAGCTGAAGAAGGCCTGGGCAGAGGGAAGTAATTCTATAGCAGGGCTGCATTGATACACCTAATTAGCATAAAATTAACATAACCCTCTTTGTTTAACAGAGTACTCAGCTCTCCTCTTTTATCCAAGTGATGTGACCAGAGGCAGGGAAAAGTAACTGGTCTTGGTGCAATCATTATAAGAGACTGGGGGTGAAGATGCTGCCAGCTTGGTCTTTGAACACCAAAGCATTCTCCCCTGCCTTGAGGAGAGCAGAGCGTTCCTGCCAGCTATAGCCTATAGCAAGGAGAGCATTTTCCTGAGGTATAGGAGCTGGAAGTTCTCAAGTCTCTGTAAACATGCCCACTTAGACAAAAAATGGTGGCGGGAGGCAGGAAGGAGTAAGAAAATGTGGCCATTTTGTAATAAATGAAATAGCATCGTTTGAATGCAGTTTCTGTGGACGGAGTAGCAAAAAACCACGTGTAGCTTAAAGGTTTAAAAAGGATGCCAGCTGGCTTTTAAATGTTTCTTCTTCTGAAATCAGTTAGGGTTACTATTGATGTTGGTAAAACCTAAAGTGCCGAGAGGAAAACGTATGAGGCAAACCAGTGTTTTTATTTTTTTGCCCTATCAAATGTCTTGATGCACTGAGCAATGTACATTTGTCATTGGTGTCCAAGCTTTTTCCATCCCCCCAAATGCATATTTAGCTCTTCTGCAAAGTGATGGCAGGCAGAGAATCATCTGAAAGTATGAAAACATCAATAGAAAAAAAAAAAAAAACAGAAGTGAGAGCAGGCATCTGGGTAGGTAAATTTATTGAAAATACTGTACCTTATGTCTGTGAAATGCCTGGATTTCAGGTTGACAGAGTCCTTTGCCATGAGACATGCCTCTCCTTTGTGTGAACCTTACCACCCTGCATCCTCTTTCTGCATGCACCTTTTTAGCATTGTTATTGGACTGCTCATCTCTGTTTTGTAATCCTATTCACTTCTTTTAATACAGAATTAACATGCTCTTCTCCTCCTCTATACCACCCTGCAGTACAGAGAAAGACTGCTGCTTTCAAACCCAGAATTGTTTTTAAGGCAACAAACATATATTTAGACCTCTTACCATTCATGCTGTAATCTCTGCTGGCATCCTCAATAATTTTATGTCCTTGTGTTAGACTTTGCCTCCCAAATATATATACAAAGCCCAAATTGTGTTATCTAGACAACAAATGCTTTCAAATCTGTTCAAAGGGTGTGTAAGAACCAGACAGTAAAGCAAAGGAAGGCAAGAGGCAGCTGACTTGGTTAAATATTTGTTAATACCTCTTGCTGTTGGCAGTGCCTGGAGTTGTAATCAGCTCTGTCTGTGTGTCTCTCTATGCCTTCTGCCTGTGCATGTGCCTTTTTGGGCCCATTTTTGGATGATTTGTGCGTAGCTGCATGCCTGCTGGCATGTCTCCCGCAGGTGCGCAGCGCTCCGGCGCTGCGTGCCTGCCTGCTCTACGCAGGCTCTGCTCCCTGCCTGCTCTACACAGGCTCTGCTCCGGTGTGTCCCAGCACGTCTGCCTGCACGGGGTCCCCGAAACGTGCCAGTGTGTGCCCCCCCCGTGCTCCTGAGCGGGATATGTGGACGTCCCTGGCTGCCTGCGCACATCTCTCTCCCCGTGCCTCCTCGGCGTATTTGTACGCCTGGAGGTGGAACGGGATGCAGGATGCTTTGTGCGTGGCAGGGCTGGCAGCGTTTTAAGATGACCGTGCTCGTGTTGAGATGAGGACTCCGTCGTTTCCCTCCGTCAGCCTAAATGACACTTGCACCAGGGAGGAAAAGCTGTTGCCTTCGTGGCTTCAGTGAAGTGAAATAAAATGCTGCTTCAAGTCGGTGGGAGTGGGGATCGCTTTGCAGATGTCAGCTCCTTAAAAATGGCCTCACTTAAAATAAATCTGGAGTGAAGTAAATGGATTTTTCTCTTAAAGGAGGGGCTTGTACCCTTGCATGGTGTTGGATTTCCTTCCCCCCCCCATCCCACCCGCCAAAATCCAGGCAGAATGCTGTGCTCTGAAGGGAAGGTCTTTAAAAACAAAACAAAAGGCAGCTGTCAATTTAATCCAAGCTCCCTGATAAAATTCCAGCAGAGTTCCTTTTCTCAGAGATGAAATAAGAACCCTGGCAGGCCCTCTTGACTGGCCACATAAATCATTTGTGGTAATTGCTCTGAGAAAGACGAGTGCCTCTTAGGTGCAGGGAGGGGGGAAGGCACCCACAGCCACTGCACAGCACCCCGGGTACCTCAGCTTGTGGGGACCCCTGCCCAGGGCCTGGGGGCCAGCTACCTGCAGCAGGGGTGGGTGCTGCGAACCCGGGGGGGGGGGGGACAATGTGCTGCAGAGGATGAATAATAGGGTTTCCTGTTGCCTTCCCTTTGTTGTTGGTCCTGCTTTTAATTGCCCTAGAGGGATTAGAAGTCAGACGGTGGGGGAGGATTTGGGGAAGGAGGGGCTGAGGAGGAGAGGGGGAGGGAAGGATGAAGGCGCAGGGAAGGTGGAGAGAATGAGATGGAGGTGAGATAGGAAGAAGGAAGAGATTGATTTAAGTGACTAGCATTTAGTGCAGTGGGGCACAATTTCAATTAGCTAATATCTCCTTGGGTTGGTACATGACTCTGCATGCTCCTTGTTGCTCCAATTAGGAGTAGAACGGCAATAAAAAGCAGAGTGCCAGGCTCTGGTGTCAGCTTTTTTGGCTGCAGCAGTGCAGGGGGACAGCTGCTCCAGGAAGCCACAAAGCTGTGATTGCACTTTCCCTGGGAACTCGTAAAGATGGGGATAATAAAATAACAGGGATCTGAAGCAGCGCTACAGGAGTGGCTACCAGCCACAAACTCCACGAAGAGGTCATTGCTCGATTCAACCCTTCGCTTTCAGAGTAGAAGCAGCAGGGTGTAGTCGTTATCATATTTAGTATAAATCTGCAACTGCTGCTTCAAAATGAGCTTTTCTTAAGGGTTTGTCAAACCCCAGTGGTCTGAGTAGTTTTGGCGGCGTAGCTGCGGCTAAGAATAAAAATGTAAATTATATATAAAATAGAGTCAGCACATATGAACAAGGGAGCTAAAGGTGACGGGCACGAGGAGCAGAGTGGGAGCCTGGAGGTCTGGCTTGTATTCCTGTTCTGCCACTGGGCCACGCTGGACCAGACTCCTCTCCCCTGAGCCCACCACCTCTTGGAACCTACCTGGAGCAGCCTCTGGGTTATGGGAGGGATGTGTGAGCTGGGCAGCAGAACTGCATGGTGGCACAAGAGCCACTGCCGTGGGAGCAGCGACATGGTGGCTTTCAGCATCTCGTAAGTGTGCTGCTGGCTCTCTGGGTGAGCCCTGCCTGCTGCCTTGCAGGTGACTATTGCTGTTCAGCACTTTAGCTTTGAAATATGAACTGCACCAATCGGTTCTGCGGCACCCGCTTATTCTGCTGATCTCCACGGGGGAAGCCCACTGCCATTCCTGGTGCAGAGCCAGAGCTGACATGGCCTCTTTTCCTTGCCACAAACAAGCGGCTCTGCCAGTGTGTCAGACATCTCATTCCCTTCCTTTTTTTGTGGGCATGGAGCCCAGCTGCTGAGCACATGCTGCAGTCTCTCTCTGAGCAGGGCCCTCAGAGAAAGACTGAGGAACAAAGGAGTGCAGCCAGCATGGCTGACTGGCAGCTGGAGTCAGTCTCCCAGACAAGTTGCTTGTATTGTTTCCAGCACAGTCCCTGGGCTGAGAAGGGGGCACAAATGTGTGCTCACTGTCCACTCCCCTGCTGCTCACTCCCAGGCTCCACAAATGCCAAGCTCTGGGAATGGCCCTCAGAGCCAGTAGCATCCCTCGTTTTTTGGGTTGCCACTTCCATGCCCTTCTTGCACTCCTCTCTCTCTTTAAAAACACACAGGCACTTGCAACAGAGAGGAAAAAAAATAGTTTATGGGTGGGAAAATTGTTTGTGGGTGGAAATGAGTTAAGGTGTGTGGGAGAACAACTGCAAAGGTATGGCACGTGGCCTTACACACGCGTGTGCTGCACACGTGTATGTACCTGACAAGGCCTGTATTGAACCAGACTGTGGTAAGTCCCTCAGTCCCCCTCCCTCCTTCTGAGGGCCTTGGCCTGGAAACATGTGTGAGTTCACGTGCAGCAGTGAAGGAAGTTGCTGTGCCCGGCTGTCATCCATCCCTGATCCCAAAGTAGCTGCCCTTGGAGCAAGAGCCACTTAATCATTTTTGAATCAGCTCCTGAACAGCCATAGCTCACAGCCCAGCACATTAAGGTGAACTGGCACAGACTGCAGTTTGCCTTAATGGACTGCAGCCGTGCAGGAGAGGCTTTTCCAGCAATGAAGCCCTCCCTGCCACACCGGTGGGGGGTGTAGTGGGATGGACAGAGCCCCAGCCTCATCCATCAGTGCTGGAGAGCTAACTGGCAGATGGAAGGTGAGCGAGCTTGCATGCTGCAGGAGAGTGCAGGGATTTTAGCCCGCTTCCTGCACACACTGGGCCAAGCTTGGGGAGCCCTCCTGGCCCAGTCCCCCTCTGTCATCACCAGATGTGCCAACAGCACCAGTTAGTGATGGGGTTATCCTCCTAACTATCAGAAAGGAAGCAGTGGATTTCCCTTTTAGGAAAACTGGGACACAAAGAGGTAAAGAGCCAAGAGTGAAGTAGTTTGGGATAAAGACCTCTGTGTCAGCAGTGGCATCCTACTATTTCTCTAGTACACACTTCTTGCTTTCATGAACCCTCTGCTTCATTATAATCAGTTCTGCATGAAAAGTATGCATTGTCTTGCAGGTACAACATTCATTCTCCTGTTCCATTTATTCTCCCAATTGCTTACATTTTTCCTTTTCTGTTCTTACCACTTTTGTAAAATGTATTAAACTACATTTCCTGCTGTTTAAAAATGAGCCTTTGAGGTGAAGCTGTTAGAAATCATAAAATGGTGTTAAAACATCAGCACCCACAATCTGTTTCACGGTGGGCCGCAGTTCTAAGGAAGCTGCTGACTGGGTGGAAAAACTGGCAGTTCCCATGTGGTGTGATGGGGAAGGGCTGATTTCCTGCCCTGGAGCCCTTAGGACAGAGGTGATGAAACCCTGGTGTCACTTAGGACACACTTGTGTCACTTGAGGACTGTCACCTCGAGAGCCACCATCCCAGCCTTGCAGACGGGCTCAGTGATCCTGTGGGCTGGCATGGGAGAGAGAGGTGAACTGTCCCTGCTCCCTGCTCCCTGCTCCAGCCTCTGGATAGCCTCACTGAGAGCTACATTTAGTCACTGGCATCTCTCACCAGCTCTGGCTGATGGTGAGAGAGTGGTTCCAATCCCACTGGGGGAGACACGGAGGATGTGGCACTGTGGGAGTTCCCAGTCAGAGGGAAAAGGAGGATGGCCTGGAGAGAGGGCCTGTCTCTCTCTCTCCCCTAGCAGCTCCAGAAGCTATCCCAGGGCCAGCTGCCAGGTGTTTCATTTGTTATGCTGCTAAATGCAGGGATGCTGCTTCATAGGATGGCTGTCCAGAAAACTGGGCTAGATTCCCCCATGAGACGCAGGCTGCTGAAGTTACCTCCCAGAGAGCTAAATGAGTACTCCTTTGTGAATAAAGCTCTAGGAAACCTTCACTGAAAGTGTAGAAGAGTCTGCATCTCTGTTACAGTTAAATGTGTGATCATTCCTGTTAACTGATGGATTGTGACCCCTTGAAGTGCTTCTGAGTCACGGTAAAGTTGTTTCCTTACTTGCTGGATTTTAAAATGATCTTTGTATCTTCCTGTAGACTTTACTAGGGCTCTGGTTTGCACGTGATTCCACTGGAGCTGGCCTGAGGAACACATTTCTACTTAGCCAGCTAAAATGTCTACCTCACTGCCCTCTCGTCAGGTGGAGCATTCAGAGGTGCTCTCTAAACCTGACCCCTACGGGCTCGTGAGGGCTGGTGGGATCCCAGGGGGGCTTGGACACCTTGTGTTGATATTAATAGCAGCTGTCAGCATGCAAGTCAGTGTAGTGATAGAAAGGTAAGCAAGTGTATGCTCTCAGGCCAAAGCTTCCCACGGAGAATAGGATAGGATTTCTTACAGTTAAAGCTATCTCCTTTTGGATCTATCAGCTGTGCAGGTGAGTCCCTGTGCTGCAGTGGGAGCTATGCCTTTTTTTTTTTTTTTTCCTGGGCAGTTTCACAGAAGGTGGAACTGAGGGAAAACATTACTACAGGCAACCTCGTATGTGCTTGGGGTCAAAGAGAAACATTGTACTGACGTTAACGCAAACCCCAGTCATGTTTTTAACCTCTGCTGTGTGAAATGCATAAGCCAGGGTTATCTTTTACTTAAGTGTAAGCAATCGCTGAGCTAAGTTTCCAGCTGTGAATACAGCTTACCCTGTAACTGCAGCACTGGGATGCTGACAGATGTGTTACCAGCTGACACTTGGAAAGCCAGATTGATTGGCGCAAACAGAAATTGAGAGATTTATTTGAGGGCTGTGTAGGATCTTCAGAGCATCTCCTCCATTCAGGCTGTCAGTTCTGCCTAATAAGCACATCTGAGAGGTGGCTGTACAGGTTCTGCTTAGATGCAACATGGCAGAATTACAGTTTGTTCTAATTTTTTTACAGATATAGTAAAATGAAGTCTAAGGTTCATTTCAGTTCATTGCATAAGGTTTTCTGTAAGCTACAGATCTGGAAACTGCTTGGTTAGTTCAGGGTGATATGCTGGCACATCTAGCCCCTCCTCTGAGGCTGTGCAAGGTATTAAAGGAGAGAGCCTCAGAATCCAAATGGTATTTTAGCATGATATATTTCATTCTGTGTTCACTGTAATGTCTTTTTAATGACAGTACAGAAATCTCTGCAAGGTGTACTTTCCACCTGTATCTCCATACTCAGGTCTCATACATTTGTACTCAGGAGGTACATCCACTTTGTTCTTCCTAACTTGGATCAAGCAGATTTTATTTGAGCACATCTCTGGCTGTGTTATGCCTTATGCCTGAATATTTAGGAACTGAATTCCCAATTAGCTCGCCTTTTGCAACTAAAATCCTGTTGATTTCAACAGTATAGCCTTGTTTGAAATACACAGTGAAACTGCTCTCCCAGTGCATCCCAGGGGAACCTTGTAATCTTATTAGATGCACCTGCTGCCATTTCATTTTAACCTCTAAGTTTTTCCCTGAAGCATAATGAATTCAATATTCCTCTGCCACAGAAAACCTTCCCAAATGTGCTTTGCCATCACTTTGAGGAGGAGCATACCTGCCTCTGAGGTGCTACCAGCAGCACCTCCATCCTCCACTGCCCAACCTGGAGCAGCTGGAAATCACCTCCACCTTCTGCAGGTGCCAGCAGACCCTCCTAGGTCCCATGGATGCTCACATGACCATTCCTGGTGTGTGTCCCAGCCCCAGAGAGGTGCTGCAGGTACTTATGGGGGGCTGTGCACGCCTCTCAGTCTGCAGAAACTTGGCTCTAAATCTTTTCATGTGGCTGTTAAATCTGTAATAAAGCAGGATATAAAGTGTTCTTGAAGCTTCTGGGATATCAGGCCTCTTCACTGCTGGCTTCACAGCTGTTACTTCTAATCAGCTGGGCAGACACCATAGAAATGTCAATTTTAATAAACACTCCTTCATTTCAAGTTGGGTTTAGGTTTTACTGGTGGAGAGGGGGGACCGCTGACCTTGCAATCTCCCACGTCAGAGCTGCTCACAGAATACATGTTGCTTCCTCCTTTGCTGCCCTCCCGTGTCCTGAAAATGGAGTGGGGAGCAACAACATTAAACCCAACAAGTGACCAGCCTGAGCCCATGGACTTGGCATCCCGACCTAGCATCCTACCCTGGACAGTGGGTGGAAGCCAATACCTCAGGAGGAATGTGAGGGCATGAGAGGGCTATGGAGCTTTCCCCAAGAGACTCTGAGCTTCAGTGCTCTTCACTGCTCAGGGACTTCAAGAACCACCCACCACATCTCTGTGTTTAATTAGAGGTACATAATTAGCAGTGGCTCTGTTTGGATCTTAAGCTGCTTTGAGCCCAGACTGTGCCAAACTTGGTAAGTACTGTAGAGCAGCCGCTTAAAAATCCGGGAATAAATAAATGGCAGAGTCAGCATCTTGGCTTGAATCCCTGCTGGGAGCCTTACATGGTGGGCTGAGACTTGGGTCTTGCCTCCAGGGCTCAGGTTCCTCTTCGCCACTCCCGTTCTGTGCCAGGCTGTGAGCTCTCCAAAAAGACCTGCCCTCGGTGCCACTCTCTTGCCATAAGGCTTCGACTGCCCACCACCCTTCCCTTGCCTCTATAAGCCAAAAACACATGGGCATCCTGTAACATTTTTATTGCTCTTTGTTGGCCTTGCTGTGCCGGGGAAAGCTACCAGATGTTATCCAAGGTTTGGGGAGAGTAGCTTCTTGCAGGTACCATTTTTTATCAAAGCTGTGTGGGTTAAGGGAAGAAAAAGAAGATGAAGAATACCGATTTGTTCATTTTTCAGTCACTGCTGTGGAATTACAGGCATGGGAATGAATCCATTCCCAGGATGCCACCGGTAGAATTTGTTAAAGGGTATGAGATGAAGTATTCTCAGCAAGTGGAAGTAAATCATGGTGGGAAAGAGACAGGGAGAGGGGGAAGGCCCCCATGAGCCCCATTGCAGATGCTGCCTTCTCAGCCCAGCAGCATTCCAGGGCAGACACCGATGTGGTTTGGCTCGCAGGACTCCCACCACCACCTTCAGACCCAGGAAAAGCATTCTCCTCTCACAGTGCTGTCAGAAGCTGTTGCACAAGAGGCTCTGAATGTCCATGTTCCACTTGTGCATGTGTACCTCAGCGTGGGGGGAAAGCAGGCACGGTTTCATGCTGATCCTGGGGAATTTGGCTTCCATTAAACTCAGGATCTCTGCTCAAACTCATTTTTTCCTCCAGCAATCCCTCTTTGTCGGGACCTCGGTATTTTCTGGAAGCCTGTAATATGTCTGGCCATTTCTGTCTGTTGAGGAAAATGAACGTGTGGGTTGTAATATGTATTAATTCCCTGGAGGAGCATTGAACTGTTTCCTCTGCCCAGGTGGAAAAGGATAAACACAGCCACTGACATGCTGTTTAGTCTGAAAATAGCCCACTGAATGCATAATGAAGAGCCTCCTGAGGTGTTACTCTGCATGTTAAAATGGTGTTCAGCAGCCTGTGCTGTCACACAACATAATTAGACAATAAATGTGCATCTAATCAGCCTCCCAATAGCTGACTGTCACTGTCTGGCCATTAGTATTACCTGTCTGTTCAATGGTAGCCGCATCTTTGGGAAACAAGAACTTCGTTGGTCCCAAAAATATGTCTTATATGTGAGCGAGACAAATGAGGAGCTCTATGTCTTGGCTTTGTGCTCAGTGTGCATTTCATGCTGAACAGCCCCTTGGGTTTAGCTGGTGAGGACAAAGGAAAATGAACATTTTTCTTCCATGGGAGGATTTCTGAATGATCAGGGGAAAGAGCACCCCATGTCCTTTGTAAGCCTAATGAAGGCAGAGCAGCTGAGGGTCCTTCAGTGAATGATGCGGCATCTTCTGGTGCACACAGTCCCTGCCTGCACTGAAATAAAAATCGTCAACCTTGATCCTTTAAAACGCAAGCCAGGTTTTGAGCAAAATGGCTCAGGTTGGAGTCAATTGACAAGTGGCTTCTGCTGTTTAATTCACACCCTGGTAACAACACTTGCATGAATGATATATAGACAACCACTTTTGTCTCTGAACGTTTGACAGCAATTAGGGCTTCACTCCAGGGCAGAACATCATACTAACACTGGAGTGCTGGAGGAGGAGGTTAGGGCAAAGAAATTAGCCATCTGTCTGGTGGAGACTGTATCCTCCAGGAGGCAGTTGGATGTCAAGAAGAGGAAAAATGTTTCCATTCTCATTGTCCCGCACTTCAGTTGTACACAAAGGCATGAAAGGCACATTCACTCCCAGTTATGCAGAGCTCTGCCACCAGCCACCCCAACAAACACACCCTGGCAGTTGCAGCAAGTGGCAGCTGAGAGCTGCTCCCCTCTGCGCTGTTTGTAGAGCAACCTGTCAATTTTGGCTGTCCCATCATGGAGAGCTGGGAGGCAGGGACGTAGCTGTTCAGCAGGGGAAAGCAGAGCCTGACTGCAAATGAAGAGGCAAAGTGGTTCTTACAGCCCTTCACTTCAGGCAGGAGGATGGATCCAGTGCAGGCTCGGGCTCCGCAGCACATTTCTGTGCTGTGAGCCCTGGATACAGCACTGCAGCCGTGCCAGAGAGGAGCAGGCAGGTCTCATCAGCCCTGGGTGGCTGTTTGTCAGCTCACCCAGCGTGGCCATGCTCCACGTCACTTGGAGCAGCGCATCCATCACACTGATGCTTGGATCCTTGATTTAAGGAGCTCCTCGTTGCCAAGGACAGTCCCTGCTAGATTAGGCTGGTTGAGGGTTTAGGGAGCATGTGTTGACATTTGGTCATGTTAGTCACACTGCGCTACACAGCCAGAGAAAACTGCCAGGTCTCTTGCTGCCTGCTCTGAAGGACTGCCTCTATAATTTCTGTTGCACAGGCATGTTACTTTTTTCTTTTGTTTTATTTTCTTTTTTGTTTAAAGAAATCAATCAGCTATAGCATTTTCCCGTCAAGAATCTAGTTCTGATAAACAAAATGCCCTTGCACAAGTCCCCTAGCTTGATGATTATAAAATTCAAATACAGGATAATTTTTCTTGCCTAATTTTTAAATGTGTCTGTGTGTTTATAGAGAAAAGCACTTGTGAGAGAGCAAGGGGCAGCAGAACTTGTATTTTCATTGTCTGTATTTGTCAGCTTCAAAGGGTAACTTGATTCCAAACTACTGTCATGGTAAAAAAAAAATACAACTCACCAGTAAAGCTGTTCTTGTCAGCCTTCCTAATTGTACCTAATTGAAAGCAAATCAGTAGGAGACTCCAAGTCAAAACCACAATTTAATAGGAAAATGAAAATAAATACAAAAAACCTCACTGGCTTAACGTGACAGAGTCACCAGACACCTTGTGGGTCGGGGTGTTGGTAGCAGTCCGATTAAATGGTGGCTGCAATCCTCAAGTGACAGATGTGGTTCTGTTGGAGCGGTGATCCTGTAGAAGGGTGGAGTTTTCCTCTGAATGTCAAGTGGTGGTTATGTAGCTCTTGTCCTTTGGGAAACCACTAGATAAGGCCACTTGTGGTGTTCCAAAGCTCAGATTATATCCAGGTAGGAACGCTTGGTTCCTCCCGCTGGGTGGAGCGTCTCACAATGGGATGGTGTAATTTCATCAATCGTGCAGTGAGACTTGATGGCCCATTAGCAGAAGAAATCCCCTGGAGGTATCAGGAATGAGTCATGGGAGAGATAAAGAACACTGTCCCACCTGGTTTTAACAGCTTATGGAGATGGTGATAGAATACTTTTTTGTTTGTTTGTTTGTTGGTTGGTTGGTTGGTTTGGGGGGGGAGGGTTGGGTTTTGTTTTGTTGTTGTTGTTATTTTGGTTGGTTGGTTTTTTGGGGGTTTGGTTTGGTTTGGTTTTTTGTTCCATCTTACATTGAAACCTAAGACACTAATGTGCAAAAGAAAGCCACACACAATGGCTAATGTAGGGCTCTGGCCCCGTGATGTGCCCCAAATGATAACTTACATCTCCCTTCCTCCAGATCCTTCACGCTAATTCTTGTACATTTTTGAAGTGGAAGACTGTAATGAAAGTTAACTCTCTGAAGCTTCCAAATCTCAAACAAGACTTGCAACAGTGACAGAACTAGGAACTGCTCTGTTTCCTTCCTGGATGCTCTCAAGTCTGCCTTTCAAGGCTTGGGCATCAAGCTGTTACCTTTCCCCAGTCTCATGTCTGACAACTTCCTACTCCTGCACTGGGCTGTAGGCTGTAAGTACTAACTTGTGGTCAGCTGAGCTGAGTTTGGACAAATCTGTCTGGCTTCCTCATAGGAGCACATGGCCAGAGGCAAACCAAGTTTTCTTTATTAACGGTAGGAACTGTTCCTGTGATTAAATATATTTTAAATTAGTGGTGCCTGTGCACACTGCCCATGCTGCCTGCCCAGCAGATGATACCTCCAGTAGATTCTTCAGGACATCCCAGCAGATGTCTCAGTTGTCCTTCCTCAGCAAATGCTTTTCTTTTTCATAGAGTCCCTCTCTGAACTTCCTCAGTTTTTGTTCTTATTCCCCCCTAATTTGTGTGGAGTCCTTCCCAAACCATTTGTTATCTGGGTAGAGGCAGATGGTCAGACCTGCAGTGCTAATAGGGCACGTTTTGTCTCTCAGCAGAGCCATGATCACTCATGGATGGCTTGTCAGGACTACTTGTTTCATTCTTGGTATCCTTTAATGAAATATTAACATTAACAAAATAATTTCATTTACATTGTAAGCATTACACTAACCAGGTCAACTTATAGAACTCATAAATTGTTACTGTGGCTGTTTTAGGGAATGAAGATCCAGAAACCAGCCTGGCACAGAGATCCCACAGGACACTTCCTACACCTTGTATGGAAGTCATAGACTTAGTATTTCACAGATTTAGTATTTCAGAGCAAAGTTTGGTAGGGGCATCTTCTTCTTACCCAGTTGTTAGGATTTAATTATTGTTTGGATTTAATATTCCAGGAGCAGTCAGTACCTAAAATAAGTGGAGGACTGATGTGAAATCCTCTGACCTCTTACAGTCCTTCACAACCCTTGGTAGAAAGGAGCAGGGAAAACAAAAGGTTATATGCACAACAATGACAGTGGAATCCTTGGGAAAAAAATGAGAAAAGAAAGTAAAGGAGAAGGAGAGAAATTTTATTACTTGTTTCCTTTCGTAGCTTGGATTTGGTTTGGATGTTTCATCTGCTCTTGCTGCTGCTGCCACCAGTATTTATTATTCATTATTTTAGCACAGTTAAGGAAAAATAGTTGAAATAAACTCAAGAGCATGACACTGGGTAACAAATGATTTTGAATTCTGTCCTCCGGCATAAAGTTTCAGATTCATATTTCAAAGGTTATATAGATGGAAGATCCCACTGTGGATGAAAATAAAATCCAGCTGGTGGGTATGTGGATCTGTAAATAGATGCTGGTGGGCTTTTTTTCCTAACCAATCTGGCTGCTGAAACTTTCAGTAGCCTGGATCTGAACACAAGCGCAGTTCTGTTTTCTGACACGGGTACTTATTGAAAGGCTTAACGCTGTACTCAGTGAGTAAGGATGTTTACAAACACGAGTTATGAGCGAGATTATTACTTCAGATGAGCCCAGTACTGCAACAGGACTTTGAGCCATCCAACTCCTCCCGGCACCCCAAATTCTGAAATGGCCTTATCTGGGAAACCCCATTTTCTACAGAAAAAAAGTGTTAGCTGTTGGTATAGAAGACGTAAAAATGCTAAGCATCAGAAACCTTCTTAAGCAGTTTACGGAGTGTTGAAATGATGTAGGTAGAGATTCTCTGAGAGGCATTTTTGGTGAAAGTGGAGACTTTCTAGTGACAGCAACAGTTGGGTGTTACTGGCTCATTTACTATCTCCACTCCGGTTTGATCTCTGTGTTAGTTTGGCGCAGCCAGGTTTTTGGTAGCAGGAGAGGCGGGGGTGCACAGGGGTAGCTTCTGTGAGAAGCTGCTAGAAGTTTCCACAATGGCTGACAGAGCCAGTCTCTGATGGCTCTGAAGATGGACTTGCTGCTGGCCCAGTCAGAGAGGCTGGCAACACCTCTGTGATGACATATTTAAGAAAAAAAGGCAAAACAGCACACGTGCAGTTTTTTCTTTTAGTCAGAGAAGAGGAGGAAGTGAGGACATGTGAGAGAAAACATGGCAGCACCAAGGTCAGTGGGAAAAAGGATGGGGAGGAGATGCTCCAAGCGTTGGAGCAGAGATTCCTCTGTGAGTAGTGAGGACTATGGTGGAACAAACTGTCCCCCTGTAATGCATGCAGTCCATGGGGGATGCAGAGATCCACTCGCAGCCCATGGGAAAAGTGCTCAGGCCAGAGCGGGTGGGTGCCAGAGAAAGCTGGAATCCAGTGGGAGACCCGAATGGAGAGAGTGCCCTGCTTCCAGAGATAGAGAGAGAGCCCTTGCTTCCAAACTAGAGCAGCCTATCCTGCACCCCATGAATGACTGACGCACGCCACAACAGTTTTGGGAAGACTGTTTGCCCGTGGGAGGGACCCCACAGCATAGCAGAAGAAAGACTCCTCTCCCTGAGCAAACAGAAAAAGAACCCGAGTGACAAACTGACCAAAACTCCCACAGCCTGTCTCCCTCCTCTGTCAGTGGGAAGGAGGGAGGGGCTGGGGGGAAAAAGTTGATTTAAGAACTTATTTTGCTTCTCATCATCCTCCTCTGACTCTGTTAATAATAAATTTACTTTATACCTTTAAATTTAAACCTATTTTGCCCTTAGAGTGTTTTTCTCCCAATCCTTATCTCAATTCATGAACCATTTGTTAATTCCTTTATTTTCCCCTCTCTTCTGCCCAACTGTAGCCGAAGAGGGTAAGCAGACAACTCTCGTGAGTGCCTGGCATTTAGCCAGTGTCAAACCACAAGAGCAATCTAAAGTTGTTGACTTTTGTTGGGACTGGTTTGTACAACACAAGTTTAATTTGGGTCAGTAGAAAAGATGCTGGTGTGAAGGGGAGGACTATGTGTGTGCCTGCATGTAAAGTCCCTGAAAACAGATGTTTCTGTTGAATAACAGAACGTGTTGAGGCTGAGAATCTTGAAGCACTTTACGTGCTGCTGCAGACTAATATTGAAAAGTAGAAGAGAGCAAGGATGGGCCATACACTAAAACAGGGAGCTGTTGAGAATGGATGGAGAGCAGTCAGCATAAAGAAACATCATGTAGAAGATTTGAACAGAAGTTACTGTGGCTTTGCTGCTCCAGAAGGTAAAAATTTGTTCTTTCCCCTTCCCTCAGCCAGCTGTCCCTTCTCTTTCTTTGCATCAAAAGTGGGCACCGCAGTAAAATTCCTTACAGGTGTTATTTCTTCATGAAGGATTACTGCTTCCTGCCACATCTCCTATGATGTGAAATCTGGGATATGCTTCATGAAGTGAGGTAATCACGTGAACCTCACAAGCAGAGATGTATGTGGACAGCAATCACAGCTAAAGCTATGCAATGTGTACCATGGCCTGGAGGAGAGGCAGATCATTTAACAATTAGAAAAATAAGAAAAAGAAATAAACACTTCCTTCCAGACCTTGGTGCAGTCCATCCCTGCTTTCCCAAATTAATCTTCTTAAGTTTCCACAGAGCGTGTGTGTGGTTGAGGAAACACTCATAATTTGTTGTTTTGCAGAGGGATGGTTCCCTGTGCCTTTGCAAAGAGGTCTTTGCTGAAAACCAAACAACAACAAAAACTTTTGCTCCAGGAAGCCAAAACCTGGTATTTGAAAGCGTACAAGCATATCCATTGATTTTGGCATGGTCTCTCTGCAAGCGTCCAAGAACAAACTTTGCTCTGAAAGCAATGAGACGTGTGTGGAAGAAGCAGTAACACTCTGCACATGTGTCACAACACACTGAAAATATTATCCCTGCTGTAAAATACGTTCAGGATCTCATAGTGGTTTCTGGGCAAGCAAAGGGCTGGTGCATCTTGTATTTCTTTTTTTTTTGTAGTGCTCCAGATAGCCACTTAAACTCTGGGGGGAAAAGTCTTAAGAAATGGGTATTAAGCAAGAAGCAAAACCTCTTTTCCAATTCTAAACATAACTAAATGCCATCATAATATTTTGTTACACTGGCAACTCTAGAAATAAATTTAATCAATTTCTAAATTATTTTGCTTTAAGTTTCTGCCTTCAGGGAAAATGGTGTCTCTTCTGTTTATTCTTTTTGGAATCTGGCCATGTATAAGTCAAGTGGTAATGTTGTTACACTGTGGGATTTTGTCTGTTGGTTTTTGTCCCAAGACCTGGATTCCTGGAGTCAGATGATTGAATGTCTCACTACAGCTCTTGTATTTTTTTTAAGCAAGTTTCTGTACTCCGTGGATGTAAAGTTTCACATCTGGAGCAGAACCAGCTGCAGGTGTACTTTCTGTCCTTAACTCTCTGGTGGAGAAAGGCAAGATGAGCTCCTGATTTTGAGACATGAGAGAGCTCCAGCACGGAGATTTGCAGCACTCCAGAAACCAGGAGCATCCTGTCATTCTGCGAGTTTCTTGCAGAAGGGGTGATTGCCAGGGAGACACATCTTCCAGTGGTATTTACAGCTCAATGTTGATCATATGGCACAACTCATTAGAAGCCTGACCACTTTCTTATCCTCTCCAGTACTGTAAATAGGGCATTCCACTCCCAGGCTGTGGAAGCTTGCAGATCACTTTCTTACCTATCCTCTCACCTTCCCATTGGGATGTGTTTGCCAAGCCTAAGCAGCACTTTGGAGCTGAGTGAAACTCAGAGGTATCTGATGCCTGAGCAGGCATCTCTGGTTAAAGTTAAGCTCCCAGATTTCCTCTCAGTGCCAAGTGGCAGCTTCAGGGAGGGTGGTCAAGTAGCACCTTGCAGGGATTTGGTTTCACTGCCAGTGCACCCTGTGCCCGCTGGCATGTCACCCCCTCCTTGGGCTGGGACCCAGCAGGCTTGTGGCATGTTGGTGGCTCTGACAGACACTAGCTTGGAAAGCTTCTGATGAAGCTCATCGGGAGGAGGCTTGCAGGGAAGACAACATTCCCCTTTTGTGAAATGGCAAGGCAGTTTTACTCCAGAGAGCCTCTAAGGAGGCTCCTCTCCCAGCAGCCATGTGAATGAAAGACCACAGGTAAAGACTACTTGGGAAAAAACATCCACCACATTTTTCCTTTGTACCGACTTTGACTTTCTTCTTTCAGATGTGAAAGAAAGAGCTGGCAGAGGATGCCTTCCCTTCCTGCAAATGAGATTTCAATACTCAAAGAAGTTGACAGTGTCCCTCTCTATCTTATACTCTGACACAGTGGAAGGCTTCAACTTAACCCTGGTAGTTATGACATAATTGTCTGAATTGAGCCAGGGGGAAGCTGTGGAAAAGTGACACATGTATCCCTTTTTTTTTTTAAATGTCACTCATCCAATTGGCTTTTAACAAGAGCACTCTCCAGGCCATCTCTAGAAGGACCTGTCTGCTAATGGGCATATATCGCAAACTTCTTGATCACCTCCTCTTCCCAGGCTTTTTATTGTTTGTTAAGGAGCATTGATGTCCTGCAAGGTTCTCTCGTTACAGTAATTCCAGTGTGTTGGACTAAAAAGTCCTCATGGGAGCTGAGAGACGGGCTAGCTGATCTTCTCCATCACTGCTTTCTGTGATTTCGTCGTTGGTACGTGAGGCTTCTCTAAACACTGCCCTTAGAGAGCACTGCTGGCAATACAGGTCTGAAATGCTGGGATTATGCAAGGAGAGCCTTTCTAGCTCAAAGCAAATTGCATAATAGGAGGTGTAGACAGCTTAACCGAAGCAGTGGTTTTGCAGTCCAAGCATGTGGTGCATAGTCAGGGAACTGTGGCTCCAATCCCATTGTCTGCCACTCAGCTCATGACCTGGCATGGCAATTTTTTGGGAGCATGGTGCATTGCTCTGGAGAGCTGTCACCATGCTGAAGAGCCACCCCAGGAGAGCAGGCTGCTGAGCAGCCTCATACCCTGGAACATGCTCTGGCAGCTGGACCAGAGCCTTGCTGCACAAGGGCTCCATACCTCCCTCAGTTCTTCCACTCATGGGCAATCTCTGGGGTTACTCCCTGCTTGGGGGGGGGTTTCTCCTGTTCACTAAACCTTGCTTCCAGTGGACACAGCAGTGAATGAGTGCTGGTGGTGTAGCACAGCCCAAGAGACACCACCACAGCCATCAGTGCCGCCGAAAGCAGCCCGGAGCAGCAACCACAGCCAGCCTTGGCCCTCATCTCCACATCCTCCCTTAAATCTCCCCACAGCGACTGAGCCTTGCTGTGGCATGGCAGAGGTGCCCATAAGGAGGGGCCGGGTGTGTCAAGTGACACCTGACAAAGGGGCAAGCAGTTTGCTGAAGGGGGAACACACAGCTGTCAGCTCCCTACAGCCATGATGAATTCATGGGGCTCTGCTGCTCCATCTCACCCTGGGAGATATAAGGAGATGTTTGTCTCAGAATCCACAGAAGCTGGAACCGCCTGGGCCACGGAAAATCCCTCAGTTTTAGCCAAGAATCCTGTTGTCCTTTTCCTGCCTTCTCCTTAACCTATGTTTTTAGTGACATTGCTCAAAGGAAGTAGAAATCACATAGGATAGAGAAATTTATTTACTTTCTTGAGTCTTGAGGAAGGCTTTTTTTTCCATCGATTTGTTTAAGTGCATGCAGACAAGAAATACAATTCTGAGCTTTAATTTGGAGAAAATGTTTTATCTGAGAGTGTAACTAAAGCATGCTGGCACTGTTGCTCCCTGGATCCTGTTGCTTTGCTGGGGGTTGGGGCAGTTTGTTGGAATCAGAGGAACCGTTGCTGTTCCATAGGGGTGGAGATGCTAAGGCATCAGGCACAGCAGTGATTTGTCCAAAATCTGCATTGTGAATATATCAGGCTGCCAAAAAACAGTCGTACAACATCTTCTCCTGTGTAGGGTTAATAAAAACATGTCCTGCACACTTCCTACAGCTGCATACACCTACCTGCCCCCTTTCCACCAGCTAATGAGCTGTCTGAAATTTATCTGTTCTTGGGAGACCAGTTAGCTGTAGGCAAGGTGGCACCCTAGGCTTTTTGCCTGAAAGAAAATAGGGTGATCTAAATAAGATTCTGAAATAAATTCCTTTTCTTTTCCCGTGTCAACAGCATGCAGGACCCTAAGGCCACAGTACTTCCTTACATTGCTATTGACAGAATGCTCTGGATCCCAAGGAGCTCTTCAAGGAGGGACAACTTGTTTGCATTTACTCCTTTTTGATCTTGCTTCACAAGCACACAGAGCTGTCCTGCCACTGAGCAAAGAGAGGTGTGCTCCGGCTGACTGGAATTTCTTGGGCAGTACAGAGCATTCCCAAAGCTGAGATGAAATGGAAGCAGTCAGCTAGCCACCACTTGAGAAAAAATTATAAGATAGAGTAAGAAAGCACTTACTAACAGAAAACAGGAGCTGGTTTTGCATCCTGCTTTTTCATTATCTCAGTAGGGAAAGGTTCTGTGTTGTATTCAGGCCTTAACTGTGGTAAAGTCAAGGGGCCTGATCCTTCTCCAAGACTGAGCCAGTAGGTGAGGTTGTGGCCAAGGTGCCCTGTCAAATGTGCCATTTAAAAACATCAGGGCCAAGAATTTGATGGGATTCTCTGTCTGTTCACTTGCCCTGGAATTGTTTCCACAACCCATGTGTAGATACTCTTTATGGAAAAGAAAGTCTATGTTAGATGTGTGTGCTCTCTTTTATGGTTTCTTTCTCTTGAAATGGATCTGACAACTCTTAAAATTTCTGAAAGCTTCAGAGGAGGAAGAAAAAATCTCTGTGTGCATGTTCAGCACTAGTCTCATCTCCAGTTCTCCCTCCTCAGACTTCTCCCCTTCCCATCTACTCATGAGCATGGGATTGGGAACAGGATATATCAATTCAGCCTTATCCCAGCAAGAGATAGCTGTTGCTATTTTGGGTCACCCTGCCTGCCGTGAACCCAGCACAGTGAAGTGTTTTATTCAGCCTCCTCGCTCATTTGAAAGGAGGCTGTTGAGCACTCTGACCACCACTGAAGCCCCACTTCAATTCAAGCTGGCCATGAATTTCCAAGTGTGCAGTGATATCTTTAGCTCTGACTCCAGAGATTTCCTGCGGAGCTGCGAGATGCAATCCTGCAAGAGCCCTGGAGCTAAATATACTTTCCTGAGCTGATATGCAGCCAGACAAACAGGGGCAGTGTCAACACCAGCCTTTTCCAGTGCTGAACAGTTGAGTCATTCTGGAGGAGGTGAGGTCTAGTTCAATTAATTAGGCAATTAAGTTTGTTTTGGTATTGAACCAATCTTTGGGCTTCTCTGTGTTTATCTTGTTTGTACACCTCTAGAAAATGCCGTGTGACCTGGAGGAAGGTTTTTACCCTCCAGGCAGACTCTGGCTGCAAAGCAATGTTGTAGGTTTTCACTTGTGTAAGGCCACAGCCTTTAAGAAAGTTGAGAAAGTAAATTTTGAAGCAGTCCAAGCTTAGTGAGGGATAATAACAGTAAAAACCTGGAAATGAGACACACAACACTGGTTTGTTTCACATAAAATCACCAAACTGCCAAATTGCTGCCACACAATTTAGATCATAAGGAAATATTTTGAGGGAATGAAATAAAGCTAATTAGTCCTTCAGGTTGTGCACCTTGATTTTTCCATTATAAGTCTTCAGTCATTTTCTCCTGCAAACAGCTGTGTCCATGCCCAGCACCTACTGAAGATGCAGCAGCTTTCCTCCTCTGCATATGCATTTGGCTTTTTATTCTCTAAGTGTGGAGCTGTTTGGTTTTCAAAAGGAAGGGTGCTTCCAGTTGACAACTATGGCTGTCACCGCACTTGCAGTCACCCAGGAGAGCTACAGGACAGAGGTTCACAGTCTGCTGTGAGGACAAACAGCAGGAAGACAGGGCCACTCCACGAGCTTCCTGTACCACTTCCCCCAGCAGCTTTTGAAGGCTTGTGGCTCTGCCTTGGCTTGCATCTTTGCTGATTTTAGTGGCTAGCCAAAGCAGCTGGAGTTTGCTGCAGGATTGTTTCTGAAATGTCAGGGAGAGGAAGAATGAGGTTTACTTACGCTTGGGGTTTTCTTCCTGAGCATTATCACCATGCCTTTTTCAGGCAACGGTGTGTTTCTATCTCTTAAGAGAGAAATGTCTCTGTGTAAGCACTGAAAACACGCACTACTACCTCAGCTCAGAGTAACAGAATAATTTGGAAGGAAGCCAGCAAAGAAAACATGCCACTCTACAGTTAAATAAAAATAATACTTCTGGTTGATGAGTATAGGGCAACAATGCACATTGCTGATGTGTTGTGCTTGTTAAAGAGCTGATGTTTTTGCAGTGACAAACTGAACACTGAAGTCTGATGACTGTTACAGTTTGGAGATGTCTGACAAAGTTAGACCTGTGTCATCATAATATCTGGAAAATCAGGTGAGGGGTAATTAGGTTGAAATCCAGTGAAAATTCAACAAAATGTTTGCACCCAAAGGATACAGGTCAACATTTTCAGGAGATGCTACCATGGAGATGCCTGAGTGCTTTGATTTTTGGACACTGAGAAGCAGATGAGAGTCTTCAGAGACTCACAAAAATTGTGACATTCCTCGTAGTGATGACTGCATCTTTTATTTGAAACATTATTAACTCAGCTTACCAGCTAGAATATAGCACAGGAATCTCACCTCACATGGTGTTAGGGGGAATATTTGGTTAACAAGTTTGCTAATGAAGCAACAGTGCTGCTGAAAAGTGACCCAGACCTGTTAAACCTGTCTGAAGTAAGAATTGTGATTCATTTAGGTGTTTCCTACTAGGTACCCAGTCTATTGCAGTGTAGGTAGTTTTGGAGGAAAAAAAAAATCAGATGCTAATGACAGAGTTAACAGCTACAAACTGAGGGGAGGTGGAGCTAAAAAAAAAGAAGGATTCATTAGAGAACAAAAGAAACACTGGAGACTTTGAACCTAGGAGTCTCCCACACATCAACTAGGTGTACTGCCAGTATGCTACAGATGTGTGTTACATGAACACATAAGGTAATGATATGTCTACAAAGGGCTGAATGCATCTGTTTGATATTTTGTAGTTGAATTATATTTAAGTAGGTGGGAAGCTGCAAACTCCCCAGTCCCTCCACATATCAGAAATAAGGTATTAAGAAGTCCAAAGCTCTCTTCTGCAGTTTTTGTAGACTCACAGCTGACAGCCACACCATGTGTTGGTAAATTGGAGCCCTGCTCCGTCATTGGGAAGTACAGCCTGTGGTTTCACAAAGCCACTGCTGGCTTTGCTTTGTGAAGGATTTGAGGTATCAGCTCTCTGGGCAAAGTCTTTTGAATGCAGACAAAGGATGAAGTAGCGGGAAGGAAGGAGGCAACCCGTATCACTGGGGATTTCAGAGCCTCCCTTTTTCCATGGTTCACCAAGTGAACACTGGTGGGATGCTCAGAGAGGGACCCTGGTTTGGGACAGGGCACACACAGAGCTCCCAGCCCCTGTTTCCCCAAATACCCACTGATTCAGCCTGGGGAGCATGGGGGTGCATTGCACTGATTACCAAGGAGACTGTGCAGTCAGACCCAAAATAATTTGGCCTCCAAATCAGGATTTGGTTGCAGGGAAAAGTGACTGCTGTGCCAGTAACCCAGGTGTGTAGCAGAAGGAAGCCCAAGTAGAGGTACTCACACCAGAAAGTTGTACTGCAGGAGTTTGCCCAACAACCTGCTTTGTGCTTCACTGCAGAAAATAAAGCAACATCAGTGTCCAGGACAGACCTCTCATGAGTTCCTGGCTTTACTGTAGCTTTTCTTATTCCTTCTGAGGAGAGCACAGCTGGGAGATGCAGATAAGATGTGGCTTTTGCTAGTGACTTCTACAACAGTCAGGCTGGACCCTTAGGGTGGGGCCAAGAAGATTTCAAGGGAAGCAAGAAAGACGATGGGATTCTTGCAGCTGCAGAAAGATCAGGGTCAGAATGCAAGTGCATCACAGACACTTATTCATCCATAGAGAAGCAACCAAAATACGCCATTAGCACCAAGCTCTTCGGAATTAGATTTATTTAGCTCCAGGTACATCTGTATAGTTTTTCTCGTGCTGTTCCATTTTTTGCTATTGCACATTGGTTTCTCATTGAGCATTTGAATAGAAAAGGTATCAAAGCTGCTTTGGAAGACCTTTAATTGTAGGTTGCTCCCTTTTTCATTATACATTATGAAAAAATGGAGTAAGGAAATGTGAATGCTCAGCTAGAGGAGGTCACCGACAACCTAGGCACCTGCCAATGTCATTAGCTCCTTTGGATTTTGCACTGTAGGAACCTAAAGGAAATGTTCCCTAAAAATAGCCATCTAACTTACAAAAATGAGTCAGCCAAACCTTCCTCAGCTGAGCCACAGCTGCCTGAGCATTCTGAGCAGTGGTAATAGCTGCATTATGGATGCTTTTTCCTTTTCTCAGGAGACTCAACTTTACAAAGGATAAAAAATGATGGATGGGAGATCTGCCCTGTTTTCAGTTAAATAACTTCTAATATCACCTAAGAGGGAGCAGAGAGATTCTGTCATTCCATCAGCATTTTAGATTTTTGCAGAGCCTGGCCTTGGTTTGGTGACTGGGATTTGAGTCACCAGTGCTCTGCCACTTACTGGAGCTTTTTTCAGATACACAAACAGCTTTGTATTGGGACCCTGAGTCATGGTCAAATTCACAGTGATGGCAGGTTGTATTAATGAAGGGCATCATTCTTTGCAAACAGTGGTGTTTTTAATTAATAACTCCAGCAGGACTTTTCTGAGATTTGCATTTTTTCTATTCCATGTCCTTTTTAAGTTACTGAGATAATGAAATTACAAGGATGAAAGTGGGGGCAGGGGGAACGCAACTCAAAGTCTGGAAAATAATTGCTGCATTTTTTTTCTGAAGAAAGACTGTAGTCTTCATTCCCGTTAGTGATAGCTCAAACAAGGCACCAGAGTTGACTGGCAACTGCACCAATTAGCAATGCTGCTGTTGGTTTGTGAATTGCATGTGAAATGTAGAATTGTCCAGAAGTGCTAATGCAAATTGCTCAACAAAAATGTGCCTTCTGTGTCAAGTCTTTTCACTTGTTCTGACACACTGATGTCTCCCCAGATTTCTCTGATCGGCAGATCCCTCTCTCAGTTGACAGCTACCAGAGCTCATAAAATAATGAAAATATTTCTTATTGCCATTACCTGTATCTTTTCAAGGAGGACTCCAAGCCAGCACCAGCTACTTGCTATGCAACGTAATTCTGACTTTTATTTATAGCATATTGGACTTCACATTTCCAGACTTAAATGCTAAATGCCTAAGATTTTACCTGCACAGAAGTTCAAAGACCTGGTTATCTGCCACAACAGTAATTTGGTCACTTTGCATGTGTTCAGCATCCCCTGTTATTGTACATGGTGATAACCTTTGTACAGCACTGGAGGGGGCTGAGTTGCAATTGCCATGGGAACTGTAACTTAACATTTCCTGGCTTTTTCAGCACATGATAGCTCATCCTTATATTATGTTCTTTAAGAGAAGAAGTAGTGAAGCAAGGGCACAGTGAAATAATGGTGTTTTCACACCTACAGAATATAAAATAGTGTATTTAGCTGTATGCAGATTGAAGTTGGATTTGTTGCACTATTTATTGCACCTCTGAGCCATAGTCCCAGTTTAGGAGTCTCATTGTTCTGGGCTCTCTTCAGATGCAGGATGTAAATACGTTTCCTTCCCCACAAATACTTTTAACCTAAGAGTAAGATAAGAGATAATGCAGGGAGACAAACACACCAGGGAGTACAAGGAAACAGAAGACTTCTGGACATCATGGAGACAGAAACTTCTACAAATATAACTATACTGGGGCACGGTTCAGGGTCAGATTTGTGTGATTTCGAGAGTCTCCTCCCAAGAATGAGATCCAGCAGGGAGGAAAGCATGAAGGCACTTATAGCTAAAATGTAACATGTGGAAAAGAGTGGGTTGTGATGGGGTGACAGAAAGTCTCAGCAGTGAAAGAGAGATGATGTGTGAGGTGGCATATGCTGCAGCTGAATTTGAGAGCAAGGAAGGCTGTGGAAATCCAGAGTAAAGGGAATCGAAGAGAGGGCCACAAGCAGAGAGATGGCACAGGCAGGATGACTGGCAAAAAAAAAAGAGCAGGATGGCAGATCTTGGGCAGTCTACAAGCAGGGTAAGATTGCAAGTGTCAGGGTGTGAGGCAATGGGAGCCTGGCTGTGGGACCGCACAGAGCATGGGAGCACAGATAACAACCAGACCATGGACTGAGTGACAGCCAGGCCATGGGGACTGAAGGAACAGGAAGGACAGCAGGCCTAGGGAGTAAGATGGGAGCCTACTTTGAGCTTGAGGTGACAGATATCCACAAAATAATCCCAGAGGCAGGGCATGAATTTAGTCAGAACAGACGGGAAGTGGCCAGGGACAGAGAGGCAGGTCACTGGTGCAGAGAAGGTTCCTGAATGTGTACAGAGGGAGAACTCACTCTGAGACCCGAGGGAGAAGGAAAGGAGACAAGGAAGGAGCACACAGAGCCAAAGAACAGCAGCAGGTGAGAGGGTGAGCAGCGATGAACTAGTCTGAGTAACCCTGAGCAAGAAAAGGAAGGTGTTGGAGTCAAGTAGGAGCACTGGGATAGGAGGACAGATTTCCAGAAGGAGCTGACAGGCTATGACAGAGAGCCTGGCGTAGTACAGAGCTGCAGCCAGACAAAGAAAATTAGAAACTCTCTGATTCTGCTTCTGTGACAGGAGAGATGTGAAAGCCTGTTTCAAAAAGAATCTGTTGGAGATGGAGCCTAAATTCAGTCTAAATCATATAAATCATCATCAGCAGACTCAATAAGCTTAGAGCTGACAGTGAAAAGAGATAGAGAGTGAGAGCTGGAGAGTCACTAGGAGTCAAAGGTTGTTTGGATTGTTTTTTTTTTTTTTAAGCATGAAGATAAAGCATGTCGTGCTGCAATGGGAAAGAGCAAGAGGGGAGTGAGATATAAAAAAGGAGAAGACAGATGAGGGCAAGAGAGATGAGAAGAGAGGACCCAGTGAGGTTGCCAGGACAAGAATAAGGGCTGGGGACCACTGATGAGGCCGCCTCCTCTGTGGCCAGGAGCAGAGAGCTGGGCAGGATGGGAAGTGAGGGAGAGATCATGTCTTGCTTTAAGTCTCTCATGGGAGAGACGAACACAATCCTGTGCAAAGACCTGTCTCCAGTGAAGGCAGGGCTTCAGAAGTGAGTCCAAGGCTGCAAAAAGGCAGCTGGGGTAGCACTGGGAGGGCTAGTTAAGCTGGCAAACATAAGTAGGCATTAGGAAGATGGCAGCATAGAAGGAGGCAGAAAAAGCATTCATGTTGTGGAGGGAGGGGAAAAGAAAAAAAGAAAGAGGAAATGTAAGGCTTAAGAGGTGTCAAGGCTATCTAGAAAGCCTCAGATAGCATTTATAAGGGCTTGATCAGCAAAGCAAGCTATGCCTTAGAGACCTGGAAGTCTAGGGATAAAGTCAGTTCTTCTAAAACTTGAGCTGAGTTAGGCCTTGCAAAGGAAATTAATTCAATTGTGAGGCTTTCCTTAGTCGTATAAATAGAGGGAGCCATACAGTATGGGACATATTGAGATTAAAGACAAGCTAGGCATAGCCCAAATCAGAATGCCTTATCTCAGTTTTCAGTAAGACGACTGTGTCAAAGTAAAGGCCAGGTGGCTAATGGAAACGCAAAGACAACATCCAAGAGGGAAGAAAAATCAAAAGAGTTTCAAGTGCTGGAACTAGGTGGTCTGGATTGCTTGGATTCAAGGATGTTAAAAGAACTAGCTAATGAAATCCTACACCTGGTTGTGCCATCCCAACCAGCTCGATTTATCAGCAGCTAGTTGTGTGAAACCACAGCAAAGATCCCGTTGCTTTGCCAGGCAACCGGACCACTTCCCTTGGGCCTGCTGGCTACCTTATGGAAATACTTGGCTCTTGATTTGAGATGGAAGTCCCACCTCCAGAGGGGCTGCACAGACAAGCACATGCAAACAAGGCAAGGGAGTTATTCCAGCTCTTTGAAGTCACTGTCAGGCAGAGGAAGATCGTGGAATTTATGCACGAATAGGTACAGATGAACATTCTTCACAAGCACCAATGCCTTTATCAGTCCCACTGATAATCTGCTGAAGCCCACCAGGGATCTGAGTTACTGTGTATCCAAGGGACACTCTCCCTCTGTGATCTGTATGGGCACAGAGCAGAAGGAAGTCCTCACTTCACCCAGCCCTGCTGGTGTGTGATCTCCCTCTCCTGAGGGCACGGTGTGAGTGAGGGAGAAGAGAAAGAAGCTGTGCTGGGAAATACCCAGGAAGACAGTGCAGCTGTACTGCAAGCACCAGGGACACGCTGCCTGACCCCTCCCCACATTCCTGCCAGGCCAGAGACCAGTCACAGAATCAGGCACGGTGCAGGACAGATCCCTGGAGCCATGCAGGAAGAGGGCTACTTTGTGAAAGCCTTTGCCATACATTTTTCTGGGGATTTTTTTTTTTTTTTTTTTTTTTTTTTTTTTTTTTTTTTTTTTTTTTTTTGCCTCAGCAGAAGCAACACCATGGGGGTGACTGCAGCTTCTTCCCAATTTCTGAGGTAAGGTGCCTTCTGCATATGGGAAGGAGAGCATATGGCCCACTGTGTTTATTTCTCAGCCAGGATTCTTTCAGGGTTGGCAAATTACACACTGCTTACTGAGGAGCAACACAAGTGCCAAGTTGGAATTTCTAAAAATGAAAGATTTAACTTATCACAGCACAGAGAAAGTGATCTGAAAAACACCTTTAAGTGTGAAAAAAATACCTTTTGTTTATGCTCAAACAAAACAACCAAGAGGAAGTTTAAAAAAATTCCAGCTAGAGTAAAAAAAAAAAAAATCTCTGCAGTCATCCACAGGAGACTTCAGGCAGCTTCTGCTAGGCGTGAGCTAGAGCCAGGCTCTGCAAAATACCTCAACAACCAGTGAGCTCCATGGGGTCCAAGGTGATAATGTGGTACAGGCTCAGGCCATTAGAAGGAAAGGGGCTGCCTGATAATGTAGAGTGTTAACTTCTAGAGAGCTCCATTAGAGCATCTTTTTCTTACACTTTTGCTTTTTCCAAGCCCCGTATTTTTCCCTGTGTGTGCTTAGAAGCTTTTCTTTTTCTTACATCATTTATTTTTATTGTGCCATTTTCCCTCTTTCCCCCTTTTCATTGGCCCTGTGTGAGTGTTTGTTTAAACCATTTGCTTGCTTTCATCTTCCATTTTTCTTCTCTCCCTCCTTGCAGGAGCTCTCTAGCTGTGATTATCCTTATGCTTCACATTAGCTTTCCTCCCTCCTGCTCCAGGATGGGCTTGAAGGAGGCATTGATTAAAGCTGAAACCTGCAGCAGGAAAATTTCTATCAGGCAACCAGCTTCAGGGTCCAGTGGCTTCCATGAGCTCAGCTCTCACTTCGTTTTTCTCCAGCACCAGTTTCTAAGGTCCCAGGAAATCTACCATGACAGAGCTGAGCTGGCACTGAAATGGCAAGTCACAGCTCCTCTTGAGGGCCTGATTTGTATCCATGGAAGCCCTCAACTGTGGGAGAAGGCAGCAGGGATGTGGCATGGAAAAGCTTTGGCCCATGCCAACTCCCTCCTCCTGCCTTTTGCTCCCTGAAGGTTCCCTCTTGCATTCTGAGTGGTAGGACACACTGTGGAATGCCATGATGGCACAGCTTCACGCAGCAGTCTTTGAGTGGGGTAATTACAGCCTTCACAATACGCCTAAAATATAAGGTTGGGCACTTCAGTGTTTCTTCAAATCCTCGCCCTCATTCCCTCCCTGCCACCAGCTTTGCCTGGAGGCCAGTGCTTATTTATTTCTCCTTTTTTTTTTTTTTTTAAAGACATGGATGTAAAGAGGGTATTTTGTAATGAATTTCAGCTGATCCACTTTTTTTTTTTTTCTCTTAAAAATAATAATACCAATTAAAATTGCAAGTACAAGGATAATAGTTATTTGAGATAAATGAATACTTCTCAGTGCACAAACCCAACTATTATATCCTTACACTCCACACCATGGTCTTATGGTATGCTGGTGAAAGTGGGGGTAAACAAAACTGAAAGCAGGAGTGATTTCCCCTGCAAAGGTTTATTTCTTGAGAGAAGGGAGAGATCACCAGAGCTGTTATTTGTAAAAGAGGAAATGAGCCTGGTTTTATTAAGCTGGTTGAAGTTCAGCGGCATTCTGTTGAAATGCTACATTCCCGAATCCGTCATTCCCTTCCAGAATTCCGTCGGTTGTGCTCAGGGTTTGTGGAGTGGAACCCCTGGGCTGGAGCAGAAGTGGGTGCATGGGGAGGTGCCAGCAAAGCCCCTTCTTCTCACAGGCTTTGAGAAGAACTTCTGCTGGCATTTAGCTCTTAAACAGAATTAGAAAAACAGTTGCCCCTTTTAGAGCCCTTCATCACCAGAAAGGAAGACATTGGAAAATTCTTAGAAGAAAACAAAAATACACCAAAGTCTAACAGATCCTGTTTGTTCTGTGGGCAGAATAAACTGTATGGAAAACACAGGGAGGAGAGATACAGGTGAAGAGAGGTGAAAGGAAAACAAATTGGCTGCATGCAGAGGTCTGGTGTCAAACATCAGAGGGATCTTGTTTGCTCAGATACTGTATGAAAGACCATGGCAACCGGGGACCTGGGGGGAGAGGAGCAGCTTACAGCCCCTCCCTGAGGCTGGATGACAGAGGAAATAGGTGAAGCAATCTGCTCTGCTGAGCCTGCTGCTGGAGCTGGAGTTTTGAACCAGCGTATTCCATCCCTTCGTCCTATACACTGTTTTTTCTGAGGCAAAAAACATCCCCAGAAGTCTGAAATGAATGGATTTGTAATTCCCTCAGTCTGTCAGATGGCACCATTCTGAGAAAGGTGGCTTTGCTGTGGGCAGTCTGATTTAGAGAGAGGATTAAGATCCCTGCAAGACACAATAAGTCACAACATTACAAGGAATTCAATAGAAATATTGCTGAGGGAGTATAGGAATGTGCTTTCAGGCTGCTCTGAAAACAGTGGGTAGAGATGATGTTTTACTGTGAGCTAGTGTATGGAAATGGAGTAATATTTTTGATCCCAGTAATAGGTTGGAGATCCCCCTTCTTAACAGCCAGCCACACACACACACACAGACACGCAGGCAGTGCCCGTGTCCCCAGCAGCAGCTCAGGGCTGTGCAGAGCCCTGTGAGGGCAGACAGTGCTGTTCATCAGCACTGTACATCACCTCACACATCACACCCATTCCTCTGCACCAGTGTTGTCTTTATCCAGAAAGGCATAGCTCCTTGAAGACATCCCATTGTGGAGATCTGCCGTTTCTGATGGGTAATGGAACCGGAGGGTGAAAATGTGATTCTTCTTTCTGATTTGAATCTGTCTTCAGCTTCTAGTCCTTGTATCTGGTTTTGCCTTCTTTGCTGGATAAAAGAGCTCTTTAAGGAATTTCTTCCCTCATGAAGGTATTTTTATCCACCATGGTCAAAGCATCTCTCTGTTCTTTTTGTGGTAAGCTAAATGGATTGAGCTCTTTAAGTCACTTGCTGGCAGGCATTTTCTGCCACAAATCATTTTTTTGTCTACTTTTTCTGCTCTGACTCTAAAATGTAGATGTCTGATTGTATACATTTTTCTAGTGTCACTCTTCTGATGCAGTGTGCAGGGTAAGCTACCTCCTGGCTTCTATTTGCTTTTTATATTCAATATCCATTCGCTCACATGACACAGAACGGCACAGGAAATTATGTGTGTTTGTCTGTTTTACACACCCACAACCGTGCTTTCCAGTCTATATTTCTCACAGCTTGTTGGGCAACGCTTTGCTCCCAGACATGGAATACCCATCCTCTGTTGATTTCTGCCAGTAGCTGCCCGGAACAGCCCCCTTTTCCCTGAGGTGCCACTTTGGCCCCCTGGCCTTCAGCAGGAGCAGAGCTGGCTCCTCCAAATATATCAGTCTGTGCACAGAGGGATAATGAGCAGGCTTGGGTGTCCCTGCCTGGTGCTTGGGGCTTCAGCTGGTGGTCGTTCTGCTTGTTCTGAAAGGAAATTGTGTGACTGCTTTTAGCTGCAGTTGGGGGATTGAATGACATGTGGAAGGAATAAATCACTGCATGATAAGGAAGAGGCACATAAGATTTGAGACAAAGAGGAAAATCTCGTTTCCACTCCCCTTTGTTATCCTTTTACTGTGCAGAACTGTACATATTGCACATGTTACTCTGAGCTCCTGCGGGGTATTCCATCACTCCAGTAGAGCCCTGGAAATACACTGGGAGGACACAGGATTTATCTTCCTGTTGCTTAACTAAGGATCAGATTATCCACAGGGGGCAACTGCCATGGAGGCATTAAGTGAGCAGTCAGATCCCTGTACAAGTTCTCTTACCTGGTGCCCTGTAGCTGTCCAAACCTACAAACCTGTCCAGGTGTGTTGTGCTGACCATTTGGAAACAGTGGCTGCTTTTTGGCTCTGTGAACAGGCAGCTCTTTGACTCCTGCAATACCTGCTTTTGTTCCCAGGGGCCGAGCTCTTAATTCTATCCTGGTCTGCCTTAAAAATGGACAGCTGAGGCTGCAGGGGCAGGAGGACTCCGGGGAGGCTGAGGTAGGGCCAGCCTGTGCTTGAACTTGCTCTGTGTCACAGCTGAGGGGCCTTGGCACCGTTCTCCCTTTATGTAACCATCTCCTGGCTTCACCTGTCCCTCAGAGAGGACCCTGCAGCAGAGCTGCAGCACCACTGTTCCCGACCAGAATGCCTGTGACTCTGCTCGAGCCACTGTTATAGCAGGAGAGAGCTGTTTGCAGCCTGAGAGCAGCACACAGCGGCTTTGGGTGGTGTTAGAAAGAGGCAGAGTGAAAAATGAGAAATCACATTGTACCGTTTTCCCAGATATCACAACCTGAGAGCGCAATCCGTGTTTCCCCTTCCAGGGCACCGTGTCACTCTCTTCAGGGACTACCTGCCCACAGAGCACCCCCGTACACACAGGAGCACGGCACCCTGGGGGAAAGAACTGGGCAGTCCCCTTGCTGCTGCAGATCCCCGGGAGTTACAGGGTGAGCCAAGCTGTGCTCATGGGCCACTGGGGAGACGAGCCTGGGCGGGATGCAGCTACAGGCTGGGTGCTGATGGGGGTGTCTGGAGAGTGAAGCAAGAGACAGCAGTGCCAGTTGGTGGAGAAAGGAAAATGCAGAGGCTGGGCAGAGGGTGTAGGAAGGAGAAAGGGATAGCAGGGAATGAGGAGGAGGAGGAGCAGGAAGTCTAGGGGCAGTAGGAGGATGAGGGAACAGTCAGGCAGAGCAGGAGCAAAGAGGGTTGTCAGTGAAGCTTGCATTAGTTTGGTTTTTAAGCTCTGTAAGTGTGAAAGCGCTGCACTTAGCCTGAGTTGCTTGACTTGGTGCTCAGCTCCTGTGGTGAGACTGCATCTGGGTCTGGAGCTGCCATGGCTTGTAAGAGGCAGCCCTGTAGAGTCCAGTGTTGCTTCCTCCATCCCCAGTTCCCTGCCTCATAGCCCACAGCCAGGTGTCACCTCCACACACTCCCCTCGGAGGACAACTGCAGCAGTGCCAGGCTGCAGAGCTAAAGCTCTGGGGAAAGAGCTCTGCTCCCAGGTGCTAGGGAGCATTTTCCTGCAGACACTTTTTGCCTGGGCTGCACTCTTATTTTCAGGACACACAACCCAGGGCTGCTCCCAGTGATCTCAGAAGGGCTTTTCATCAGCAGCTGGAAAGAGCTTTTGCCATGAAACAAAAGGAAAGTAGAAGAAATGTTCTAGGCAGGAGGGTGGTCTAAATGAAGAAGGCCTGACTTTAACAGAAACAGGAAGTTTTCATGATGTGCCTCGAAATTACTAAACACACAACACTGGAAGTGACACCTGTGTGCTAATCTTCTTATTTCCTTCAGCTGCTGCACAGTTCACCGGGCTCACGTCACCTGGTGGGGCTCCTTTCAAAACTTTCTTCCTTTTAAACTCCAGAATTAATTTATAACATAATTCATCAGAAAATGGAGCGCTTTCTGCATGGGGTGAGTGTGTCCCTCAGCTATACCTATGTGTGCATTAGGAGCCAGGACAGGAGTTCTGTAGGAAGATTATTTTTTTTTTTTTTAAGGCAATTCAGTGAGGACTTGGGCTGCAGCCCCAAAGGCAGCTGTGCACTGAAGCTCGCAGAGGAAGCTCCAAGGGATGTCACAGCATGCCCTTCGGCTCCTGGGGTTTCCCCCCCCTCCTTTTTCTTCATCTTGTAGTGGCTGCAGCAAAGGCTCCATTATCTGGCAGCGTGGCCTTGCTTTTGTCTATAAATGGAAGCAGTTGGCCGTTATCCCAGTATAACACAGGATAGTCCTGTGCATCAGTTATGCAATTGGTAGCTTGATGACTTCATCAGAAGCCGGGGGAGGGCCAGGGGGTGGTAGAAAAAGGCTTTTGCCATCAGCTCTGCTGGAGACAACCAATAAATGTGCGTGTCCCCCCCCCCAAAGCAAAGAAAGCAGGAGCTCAGCGACAGGGGTGGGTGAAGGGGTCGGTGCAGGGGCAGCTGAGGGATCCTTAGTGATTCCTTGACCCCAGCTTGGGGGAGACCCAGCCACTGCTGCAGCCCTGGCCCTTAGGATGCTGCAGGGACCGTGCTTGACCAGGTTGTAAAGTGCAAAGTGCAGTGGGCGATGGGACTGGAGGAGAAGTGGAAAGAGGAACAGGGAGAGAACTTTCAAACCAATACAGATGTTAAAAGGGGGAAGAACATAAATATTGGAGAGCTGCCTTTCAACAGAGCCCTTCAGGGAGTATCTGTGAAAAGTGGAGATGATAACAAATACAAATTGTATTTGTTATTTCTACAGGAGGGTCCTTGAAAATCTGACCTTTATGCAGAAGGGCTGACCCTCATTTCCCAAGCTACACTCCAGCATTGAACTTAACCCTTTCCCTGACTGGGTTGGGGTGGGTGCTGCAAGATGACCTTTCTGTACGCCCAGATCACACAGTGACTGACATAACTCAAAACTCAAACGTGGGGCAGGTGAATCTGAACCTCACCCTGGCAGGTTTTTGAACAAAGGATGCTAAAGTGATACAGGTCCTTTCCAGCATGTCGGTGGTTTTGAATAAGGACCTGTCGTCTCTATTCATCGATTAAAGAGGTTCTACGGGCTCTTAACACCCGAGATAGGGACAGGGCACGCAGTCGCTGGTTTTCAAATACGGCACCAAGGGCGGCGTGGTGCCGAGCCGGGCCCCTAGGGAGTCCCGCTTGCCCTGGCCGCGGGACCGCAGCCGAGTGCCGGGAATGCTCCCCGGGGGCCCCGGGAAGCGACCGGCCCTGTGCTCTGCTCCGCCCGGGCCGGGCCGCGGGACAGCCTCGGGCTGGGCGGTGGCGGCCCCGGGACCGCAGCCGAGGGCCGGGAATGTTCCCCGGAGGCCCCGGGAGGAGGCCGGCCCCGCTCGGCTCAGCCCGGGCCGGGCCGCGGGGGAGCAGCGCCACCTGCCGGCAGCGGCAGCGCCGGGAGGGCTCCGCTGGGCCCGGCCCTAATCCCTGGGGGGATGGATCCACCTGAGCCCGGCCCTGATCCCTGAGGGGATGGATCCACCTGAGCCCGACCCTAATCCCTGAGGGGATGGATCCACCTGAGCCCGACCCTCATCCCTGGGGGGATGGATCCACCTGAGCCCGACCCTCATCCCTGAGGGGATGGATCCACCTGAGCCCGACCCTCATCCCTGAGGGGATCCACCTGAGCCTGACCCTCATCCCTGAGGCGATGGATCCACCTAAGCCCAACCGTTATCCCTGAGGGGATGGATCCACCTGAGCCTGACCCCTCATCCCTGAGGGGATGGATCCACCTGAGCCTGACCCTCATCCCTGAGGGGATCCACCTCAGCCCGACCCTAATCCCTGAGGGGATGGATCCACCTGAGTCCGACCCTAATCCCTGGGGGGATCCACCTCAGCCCGACCCTAATCCCTGAGGGGATGGATCCACCTGAGCCCGACCCTAATCCCTGGGGGGATCCACCTCAGCCCGACCCTCATCCCTGAGGGGATGGATCCACCTCAGCCCGACCCTAATCCCGTCCTTCCACCGCGACGCGGGGTGGGGTTTCCCTCCCCGCCTTTGGTCGGTGCTTTTCCCAGCACTAAAAGGCAGCAAAGTTGGATTTAGAACACGGAGAGAGAGTGGGGGGTGTGCAGGGAAGACGCTTGCCCTGATTCCTTCCAGACCCACGCACTGGTCCAGTGCTGCAGGATGGAAGTCTTGAATAAACGCAGAACAGAGTTAAATCCTGAGGTTCTGGAGAAGAATTAGTGCTGCCAGCTCCCACTGTTCATTGGGTGCACCTAACACCTTGGCTCCTCAATCCAGGGGGCTATGTTAAATTGCTGTTATGAAGAGAGGAAAACAGAAAGGAAAATGTACTTATCTCCTTGAGAAGGGAGAAAAAGTTTAGAAAAACATTACTCTGAAGCATGAAAAAGCTTAGCTCACAACTTCATTGTTTCACTAATAATTAATTATCAAGCGCTCCTGCTTTACCTGAGGGGCTTTGAATTCCAGGATAAAAGAGGAACCTATTCCCTGTGGGGAGTAGTCCATGGCTCAGTCTTTCTCCAAGCTCCAGGCTTCACCCACGGGCTCTGTGCCTCCTTGGTGAGCTGCGATTTCCCTGGCCTGTGGGGTACCCAGTAACAAGGCATTCCCTCTCTCTTTGCACAGGAGCACCAGGTGGGATTGTCGCGGCCCGCGGGGCCCATGCCGCCTTCTGTGCCGGCCGGCTCCAGCAGCGTAGTCGCAGGCACCGGCTCCGGGGGGCACTTCCTTGGGAGCCAGCCCCAGGCAGCCATCATGAAGCAGATGCTGATCGAGCAGAGAGCGCAGCTCCATGTGATGGAGCAGCAGAAGCAACAGTTTCTCCGAGAGCAGAGGCAGCAGCAGCAGCAGCAGATCTTAGCGGAGCAGGTACAGTACCCATCTGTCTCCAGCGCGTGCTGGGACGAGCATGAGCACTACAGACAGTGCAGCAGCAGCCCTTCCTTCTAGATTTGGGAATTCTCTCTCTCCGTGCATCCTGTCAGGGTATTTCAGCAGTGGTTGTCAAAGAAGAGGCAACTGTTTCAGTCCTACCATTAGCTTGGCAAGTGTTACCCGTGTTTCCAATAGCCACGTTGGATTTTAGGCACTGGAAAAGTTTGCTCTTAACCTGGCATCTAATGGTGCATTTAGTCCAGCAGAAGCAGACTCGGCTGCAGTTACGGTCACAGGTCCTCTCCCCTAGCTCTAATTGTGGTCTTGCATTGGCAAAATGTGCAAAATATGTGCACAGCTGCACAGTGATCTGGGACAAAGAATGGACATGGGTTACAAGAAGACTTAGCAAAGAGAAAATGTTACTATTTACCCAGAACAATTCCTTGATCCGGTTTATTGAGTGTCAGTAGAAGCAATTAGATCATACAAGGGAGAGACAGCAGCAAGGGGAGAACCAGAGACCGAAGTGGGAGAACAGTAAAACCACCTCTAGCAGTGGCAATGTGGAAGAGCTGCGTTGGAGCTATAACCTGGGTTCCTGAACTCCTGGGCTTTGCAATATGGATGTCAAATTATGCACTCTGAACAGTGGTGTGTGCTTAATTCAGGTGTCGTTTTAAAGCAGCCCAAGAAAAAGCCATTGGAAAGTCACACTGTTGAGTTCCTACAAGATCATACCCAAGTTGGAAGTTGCAGCTCCCTAATGTTACTTAGATAATGCTCTGGTAGGTCAGCAGTTGCTTTAAGCTTCGCTTCTCCTCTCTTGCTAAGGAAAAACAGCTTAAGACCATCTGCTTAAATTTGTGTTAGAACACATGCATGCCATGTAACCACAGAAATTCAGATTGCATCCCCCCCCCCCCCCCCTTTCTCTTATTGCTCCTGAGAAACAGAAAAATGTACTCTCAGTGAACAGAAAGGATGCTCCTAGAATTATTTAGGATAAAGATGCCTGAACTGATTCAAGCGTGAACAAGTGCATGAGAGTGAGGATGCAGTAATGCATCTCATGGATTGGGCCAATTCAAATGCTTGAAGCCAAGAGCCAGTAAGTGACTTGGATGCTGAAGGCAAGCCTAAAAGGGTTAAAAGGCCACCAAGCCGAGGCTGTCAAGTGTGCTGACACACTTTTCAGAGATAAAAAACGGTAAAGTCACAGTCCTCAGGCTCTTAGCTTCTTTCCTATCTCTGCCATTCTCAGACCTTTGTTACACATCATTGGTTTTGGACACAGTATTCATACAGCTGCAGGTGATGTTCCCAGACATGCCCTTTCAGCCCTTAGCTGAGTACACTGTAGCATCTGAAAGCTCTGTTTTTATAATCAGCCCTTGATTCTGTTTTAAAATATTCACAAGTATTCGTAGAAAACAACCACAGAGGATCAACGTGGTCTGGATCAAGGGAGCATTTTGCAGTCACCACTCCTCAAATATCATTCGCTGAAGCACAAGTGGAAATGCGCCTTAGTAATCCATTTCTGCTTTGGCTCAGGAATGTTCCAAGGCTGCAGTGCTTGGGTCAGGATGCAGTAATCCTTGCAGCTGAGTGTTATAAATGCAGATGTGGAGCAGTCTTGCACCATGAACACAAGCCTCTGGACCAGGCAGGACTGAGTAGCCCCAGTGCTCTGAGGAGGACTTTCCAGATGACTCTGCCTGTCTCTCCAGAACACCTCACCAGATAAAAACCACTGCAAGTTCTGCAGTTTTGCCACCAGCCCATTAATTAATTAATCATCTCTTTCTCTTCTGCTTTCTTTCTGTCCTTCATTTTCAGCAGATGCAGCAGCAGTCACATTTGCCTCGGCAGCATCTGCATCAACAGCGAAGCCCATATCCAGTGCAACAGGTCAATCAATTCCAAGGTAAAAGTCAAATTGTTTTTCCTGTTTTGGAGTCAATGCCCTAAAGATAGCAAATGTATGAAAGCTTGTGCAGTTTGTGACTACTGGGTTTTAAGCAGTGTAGCAGAAGAGGAATACAGGCTGTTGCACGCACCACATATTTTACCAAAGAGGAATGCCCAAGTTTGCATATTCAGTTAAGTTTATATTTTCCTTTTTGCTCGCTTCAGTGAAAATTGCTTGCTTTTTCTTTTTTTTTTTTAATTTTTTCCTTTTTTTCCCCTTTTTTTTCCCTTTTTTTTTTTACATTTGTTTTGCCTCTTTGACATCCAGATGTCATGGATTCATTCATGGATTGAGCTCTACTCTTATGAGGTTTTTTTCCTGCTAGCATTTCTGACTGTATCTTGGTTTTGCCCCTCTTTCATTCCTCGCTTTATCTAATTCGATAAGCAGAGAATTAAAAAGAGGGGTCATCGTTACCTGGAGAAGGGACTGATAAATGTCAGGTGTGGGAAACACAGTCAAATATCTGAGATGTAAATAGAGATTTTTTTTTTCAATGACCTCAAAAAAAGCATAAGTATTATTTTGATGTGCTCCCAACTGAAGAATGTAAGTGCACTCATCTTGGCTTAGGAAAATAAGTTAATTCTGAGCTTTTTAAGTGAAAAGCATCAGCTGAATGTCTTCACTAACCATGATTTCTGTACAGACATGAAATGAACAAACACACTTATGCTGTATATTCATGATAATATCATGTAGATGCAACAGAAAACCAGGGAGGCAGTTCTGGACATTTCACATTGCCATTCTGGTTCCCAGGATGTGAACAGGCATCCACATCTTCTGCTGGCATATATCAGGGTGGCTTCTTCTAATCACCTCCTCATTTTTTTCTTTGGCACCATAAGTTCTGTATGAAATTACTTTTTCCCCCAATAATTCATTTCCAAAATCAAGAAGTGTGTGTGCACAGCTCAGATGCACACATACACTCTCTGCATTCATGCTTCTTTGAAACACTGCCTTTGTATGTATTATTTAAAATAAAGGGAGAAGAGCTGAGGCTAATCTGACAGAGCAAGGAATTCATTTTCATAAATGAACTAATTTAAATAGTTCACCATTTCTTCCCTTTCAGTCACATGAATGTAATCCAGTGCAGTAGGTTATGTGTAAATGAGACCAGAAGGTGGCCTAAAACCTTGAAATCTGTTGCATCTCTCTTTTAACTACTCCTTGTCTGATCTCCTGTCACTTATGCCATGTACAGTAGCTAACAAAAGTAGTATGTGAACCACTTGCTGTTAGTGACTCCTTTGGAGCTTTTCAACTGCCATTTTCAATTAAAAAAATAGCTAAAGATGCATTAAGATTTTAACATTATCTGTGTCTTAAGCACTTGCTGGAGTAATCATAAAAAGACTTTCTAATCATGAAAGGAGCTGATCTAAGTTAAGAAAAATCAAGGGAACCCCACTGCCAATCATTAAGAAAGCAGTTTGATAGCATGAATAAAGTAAAAGCTGCCACTACATGTGGCCTGTTCCAGTGAGATCCAGATGGTCTCACTTCATGCTACAAAATGTTTCATTTAGCTGTGTGCTGGAGCTAAAAGCACCCACCAGAAGCTTGTGGTGCCGCAGAAAATGGAGTTGTAGCCATCCTCTGTAATAGAATTACACGTATAGAAATGTTGCTTCCTTTATCCACCTGTTTCTCATGGAAACCAAGCCAATGCCGATAACAGGGACCAGTGTCTCCTCTCCCCACGGATATTCAGGGATGTTGTCTGCCACTGAGGGACAACAAATAGGGGCTGATTTAAGAACATTCAGATTCTGTTGTACAGTTCTGAACTCTTAAGCAATGATTTTATATTTACACCTGGCCTTTAATAACATTTGAGCCTGGAGCAATTGTGTGCCTTATCCACTCTGAGCTTCACCTGCCATGTTGTATTTAGTCAGCGACTCAAATCTGAAGAATTTGACTATTTAGTTAGTGACTCAAATCTGACTGTTGTATTTGGTGGTGACTCAAATCCACAACGAACCCATGGCATAATCTGAGCTCCAGGTAATTGTCTTTATTTAAAGATAGCAAGTATAGAAGCATATTGGCTTCCCAGAAATCAATAGCTCCCCCCTACCCCTGAAAGTAAGACACAAGCATGGTTAAGTTATCTGTCACAGTGTGGAATTTAACAAGGCTAGGATTTTCTGGGTTCCCGTCACTGGCCTAAGGTGAAGTAAAATGTGCTTATAGTATCGATTCACTAATACACTCTCCCTGCTTTAAATGTCCACAAAAACCTGGTTTTTCTTCTTTCCATAGAATTAATCAGCAGCAATGCTATAGAAAATCCATTCATTAATGCCTCCTGAGTCATTAAAAGAATTGATTGGCCTTCTGAGACTGACATTTCCATTTTCAAGGCTTACTTTTGAAAGACAATGGAGATATTTAAAGGAGAGCTTCAAATGGTAAACTGAAGTTCAGCTGCTTTGCTGCTAATGAAGAAGACCAGTGGAAGTTTTTCCATTTGCTTGCTAGAAGCTGAATTAGGTGTAGCTGAAGAAGATAAGTGCTGCTGAGGATGCTCCTACAGATTCTCTCTTAGGGAAAAGCGTGTTAATTAAGATTTACAGGGTTGTGGGCTTTTTCTTACCTTCCTCTCTTTGTGGCGCAGGTTCACCCCAGGATATAGTGGCTGTGAGAAACCAGGTAGCGCTCCAGAGCATGAGAACATCCCGAATGATGGCCCAGAACGCGAGCATGATGGCCATGGGTCCCTCCCAGACCCCGAGCACGCTGCTCACCGCTGCGGGCCAGTCGGATATGGCCATGACTCCTTACAGCAACGCCTCTTCCAGCCAGCCAGGAATGTACAGCATGAGCACAGGCATGAGCCAAATGTTGCAGCACCCAAACCAAAGTGGCATGAACATGGCACAGAGCACGGGCCAGGGAACGAGGCAGCCTGCCTCTGGACAAGCAGTGGGAATGGTTGGCAATTTTGGTCAGAACATGCTGGTAAACTCTGCTCTTCCCCAGCATCAGCAGCAGATGAAAGGACCTGTGGGCCAGGTGTTGCCAAGGCCACAAGCACCACGACTTCAAAACCTGATGGGGACTGTCCCTCAAGGAACGCAGAACTGGCAGCAGCGAGGCTTGCAAGGCATACCTGGAAGGACTAGTGGTGAAATGGGGCCCTTCAACAACGGCACCACGTATGCGATGCCATCTGGGCAGCCACGGCTGTCCAAGCAGCACTTCCCACAGGGGCTCAATCAGACAGTTGTGGACACAAGTGGGACAGTGAGAGCCGTGAACCCAGCGCTGGGGAGACAGTTGCTGCAACCACTACCTGGGCAACAGGCAGGCAGCCAGGCCAGGCCGATGGTGATGCCAGGAATAAGCCCAGGGGTGCCTGCCATGTCAGGCTTCAATCAGCCCCCAACGCAGCAAATGCCAGGTGGTACCTTTGCTCAGAGCAGCCAAGGTCAGGCCTATGAGAGGAATCCCACTCAGGACATGTCTTACAACTACAGTAATGGAGGAGCAGGGGGGTCATTCTCCAGTTTAGCAGAGGGCACAGACCTTGTGGACTCCATTATTAAGAGCGGACCAGGGGATGAGTGGATTCAAGAACTTGATGAGTTGTTTGGAAACCCCCAGTGAATGGGATTGTATAGTCTGGAGCTTTGGTTACGTTTTGTTACGTTTGAACAAGCAAAGAGAGAGTCAGATGTTCTCCTCATCCCTGGATTGTTGGTTTTTGTTTGTGTTGAGTTGGTTTGGGGTTACTTTGTTTTCTTTTGTTTTTAATTGTGCAAACCGAGCTGATCTGTAGCCAACTTTGGAAGATTCAGGGGACGATGAAAACATCAGCATCCCAAAACTGTCACCAAGCAATCTCTGCTGCGTGGCAGTGCCCACTCAGCGTGTGTGTGAGGCAGAATGGAGAAACTGGAAAAGCCAGCTGATTGCACAGTAGTGAGGGGTGGTCCTGGTATCTCCCACCTCATATGACTGTGCACATTGCAGCTGCCAGGGGAGCAGATGGAAGAGCAGGGAGCAAAGCCTACAGATATTCAGGGGCGATTGCACAGGCCCTGGTCAGAAACGGGCTTAACCCCAAGGGCAAGCAGGTCTTGGAGAGCCATGGCCAGGCCGATGGAGCTGGCTATGGGCTGTCCTAAGGGAATGCACAACACTCACATGGCAAACCTAAACAACCACAGGGAGGTCACTGTTTTCACTGCAGAGTGATAAACCCCACTACAAGTGCAGAAGAACATAAATCTGGCAGTGTTGTGAGGGCAGATTGATTATGTGACTGCTGCTGGAGACAGCCTAGTGGTGGGTTAACTTAATGAACTGTTTAGCCCCCTTGAGACTTGAAATAGTGCTTAGCAAGTCAGAGCACTTGGCATGGCCCAGCTGCATGGGGTGTTGAAGGGCTGAGAGGTACCAAGAGACATTAGCAGAGCTCCTCAGCTGGTCCCTCCCTCTCCTTCCTCCCCAGGGTGTTCTCAGTTCACTCCCTTCCCCTCCTGTTCCTTCAGTGTAAAGTGAGCTGAGCTGGCTGCACTTTCTTTTTCAGGCAAGCCACAAAGGGCCAGGCAAAGGAGGAGAAAACAGGCATGAGAAAACATACAGTGAGGGTTTGGCACACAGGAAGACTTTCTCCTCGCCTCTTGAAAAGCCCAGGTTTGCCATGTAATATTACCTCAGGATGTCTGGGCTCTTGATGTGATATGTTCAGTTTTAAACAGATGTTTGGTCTAATCTCTCTGGTTTGCTGGAATAAAATTCACTGCAGTATTTGAAGAACAGGAGTCAGTGAAGGAATACCGTAAAGAACATTCATGAGTGGGTAAAATAATTGATATTACAAACATGGAATCTGCCCAAATAAGGTTTTAGATAATAGGGATGTATCAGTATCTCCACTGTTTGGACCAGTGCTGAGCAGCCCTGTGATGAAGCTGTGACAGATCTCACACAACACTGAAGTCACCAGCCATTCCGAGTGTATACAGCAGGGTTCTCAAACTGCAGTTGGAGGCTGTTTTCTGGAACCTATTACCTCTTATCAGTGTTTTCAGCTGAGAGCTGCTTATCAGGTTATATAGTTATGCATATAAAAACGTTAACATGACCCACAGTCCAGAGCTTTAGCACCCTCTGGCCTAGCGCTGGCCTCTGAGAGCCATGAGTCGTGCTCTGCAGCAGTGTTCTAGTGCCAGTCCCAATTCCCCAGCTCCTAATCACCTCCTTTTGTGCAGTTCTCCCTGGGCCCAGCCATGCCAAATGCTGAGCCCCTGGCTTCCATGGAAGCTGAGGGCCTTGGCACTTGGCAGTTTCATGTCCTGCCTTTCCCCATGGAGCACAGACATGCATCACATTAAAGAGGGAGAGCAAATGAGTCTGGAACCATCTCAGTGCGCCATTGAGGCTCCCTTTTAAGCAATTTCCCTTGCTGGGCTTGCCTAGTGGGGGAATTACCTGTTCTAAATGCTGTGATGCAGCAAGACAAGCTGTATTTTTAATGTGCTAAAGGTGAGCCATCAATCCAACCTGCCCTGACTGCTACATTTTTAAAAATGGCTTTAATCACATCTCTTTTAGCTGACCCCTTTTCAAAATACAGCACAAGGGCCAATTCCAGCTCCTGCTGAGGATGATGAGCATGATTAGCATGCCTGCTCCATCAGTAGGAGCCAGGTTGGGCCCTAATTCAGAGAAAGGGAGCACCAGCCAAAGTTTTTGGTTCACCCTGTGGGTCAGCATCTCTTGGTCAGAATGCAAGGGATAGGCAAACTCTGGGAGAAGCAGCACCCTGAAGGGACCAGGGTGCTGTGGCTCCATGTGTGTCAGCGTGAGCATGGGGCACAGGCATGTGTGACAGAGCTGTGACGGGGTGGGGGGGCAGCCACCCTGCTGGGCAGGGGACGGTGCTGGGGACAGCACAGCCCCCACGCCCTGGGTGAGAGCGATCAGGGCTCACCTCTCAACACGGAGGTGGGAAAGGGGAATTCAGAAACACACACCCACCTCACAGCAGCCAATGCAAGCTGGTGTGCATCGGGGAGATACAGGCCTTGATGATAAATGGTGGTCAAGAGGAGTCTCTGTTGTCTTTGTAAAGCTTCCTCCAAATACTCCATACTGGGATCAAGTACTAGAGAACAGATTTTATTAGATTTGGGTTGATTGGGGTTTTTTTGGTTTTTTTTCCTTTCTTACTATGGTGCTGATGTATATGTAATGTTTTAAAAAAAGTCATTTGTAAATATGTTTTTACAATTCTACAGATATCACTGGGTCTACTATCTGTAAAATATATACATATAAATATATATATAAATATATATATATACTGTTTGTTTAAAATAGAGTATTTTTATTTCATTCCTTGACTCATCCTTACTGCAGTGGCATTGCACTTCAGATGACATCTAATTACTAATTTGTACTGTATCCCTGACAGCAACTTGCTCCATTTTATTCAGATTTTTCTAGTTTTCTGGTTTTACTTTGTACATTAAGCATTGCTTATTTCCTTTTAAGATCTGTACAGAGTCTGAAAACATAGAAAAATACCTGATGTTGCTTTTAAAGAAAAAGAAACAAAACAAGAACAAACAAAACAAAAACAAAAAAAACAACCAAACAAATAAAAGATGGTTATATGAGTCATATACCTGGTGTATATGGATCATGTCTTGCCCCACTCTTGCGTCTCAGTGAGCAATCTTCCATGGAGGGGAGGGAAGCTGCATGCAGGCAGGTCTGAATCAGCCCTGGATTTTCTGTATGGCGGCATCAAAGCACCTGGTGGAGTTACAAGTGTTAGACCTCAGCAGTAGCAGACTGGGTATGGCCCATCCCAGGATGCCCCTCTTGCTCCAGCAGGTTCAGCAGCCAGTGAATCCCAGCATCCCAGGTGGCCCCAGCAGAGCCCAGACTGCTGTAATGAGCTGCTGGATGGGACGTGCTTCACCACCTTCTGCCACACTGCCCCTTTCTCCAGCAAGGTGGGCTACCAAAGCTCCCTGTGCTCTGAGGAGAGGCCTGATGCTGCGGGGAAGTTGGTCCTTAATTGGGTCTGTTAGAGGTGGCAGATCCAACCTTTTCTGATTATTCTGTGCTGGGAGTAAAAATAGGGAGTGGGGAGGTGCTTCCAGGGGAGGAGACAAGATGGAGACAAGGTTGGGGGGGAAGAAGGGAAATGTGTAGCTGGACATAGAAGCTGGAGAAAACAGGAAAACTGGAGAAGGATAAAGAGCAATTAGAGCAATTCCCTATCACCTACCACTACAGCAGTGTGAGAATTGTGTTGTCAGAAGCCTTTAGGAACTTGCACGTAGATCTGTTGAACATGTATGGCCTGTCTATACATGGGGGAGGAGGGGAGGCGAGGAGAAGCGACATGAAGAGAAGAGGAAGAGGAAGAGGAAGAGGAAGAGGAAGAGGAAGAGGAAGAGGAAGAGGAAGAGGAAGAGGAAGAGGAAGAGGAAGAGGAAGAGGAAGCGGAGAGAAGAGGAGAGAAGAGAAGAGAAGAGAAAGAGAAGAGAAGAGAAAGAAGAGAAGAGAAGAGAAGAGAAGAGAAGAGAAGAGAAGAGAAGAGAAGAGAAGAGAAGAGAAGAGAAGAGAAGAGAAGAGAAGAGAAGAGAAGAGAAGAGAAGAGAAGAGAAGAGAAGAAGAGAAGAGAAGAAGTAACACATCAAAGCACTACAACAGGTAAGCTTGGAATCATTTCAGAGGCAAAGAAGGACCTATTTTAATCAGTAGATGGCCTTTGGACCTCCTCTAGTCTGTATTTCAAGTCTGTTACGTAGTTTGGACCTTTGTCTTGATTTTGGTTCTGGCAGCAGTGTTTCTTGCTGCCTCTGTGTCTAGGTTTGAAAGCAGCCTGGCACCACAACCACAGTAGCAAACTGCACCCTTCCCCCTCCTCCTCCCAGCCACATCTTTTGTCTCTTAAGTATCGTTATCATCTCTCAGGTAACAAATGGGTGAAAATTCCCTGAGACAAAGAAAAAAGAAAAGGATAAAGCCTAACCTCCAACACTGTGACTGGCTGAAGGCATCACTGGCAGGTTGGTAGGTGGATTTTCCATATTTCACCCCATGGAAAGAAAATTAGTGGAAGCATTTCTGATGATTTCTGTGGTTGTTAAATCTGGCCCTGATGTACTTTCTCCCTGAAGGTAGGTGATGGAGAGCCACCCTTTCTGCAGCTGTGTCAGCTCCAGCCTGTTCACCAACATGATCTGTCCTTTTCGCCTCAACAAACATTGTTGGACTCAGGTCTTGGAACTTTGTACGTGTTTCATCTTATGGTTTTCAATACCATTTCAGCCTTTGCTACCTGCAGGCACTAGGTTGTGTCTTTTTATCATGAGCTAACTTAATAAAATCAACAGGATAGCTTTGGTTGGAAGGAACCTTAAAATTTATCTCGTTCCAGCCCCACTGCCATGTGCCCATACATGTCCACCTTTTTAATATGAAGGGTTATTATGAATCTAATCCACGTCTCAATTATCTTGTGGTCTGGTTATCAACCTCGCTACACTATGGAGAGACAATAAACATGTTCATTATATAGATTTGACTGAACACCACTATAAATGTGCAGCATTTTTGGCCAAATCATGTCTTCAAAGGCATGACAAGGTAAATTTCTTCCTGCTGGCTCTCTCATGAGTATATTCAGCATTTCCTAAATAATTTGAATTATTAGGAGCTGCCAAAACAGGCATGGCCTTCCATCTCTGTTCTTCTACATAGTTTAAATCGGTCACTGGTGTACTTTGAGATCACAGTGGTAAGCGATGACTTTTCCCTTCTTCTGGCAGAAAACTGGTTTTAAAGTCAGTTTACTTTTCACTGCGACTTTATGATTCCCAGAGCTGTGGTCATTCCCTGGGAATCCAGCAATGTTTGTCTAGTCTTTCTCACACCCCAGCCATCTGTGTCTCGGTGGGAAACAATGCAGTGCATCCAGTTGTAACATGAGCATCTGTGTCTTCTTTTTTGTCTGTGCTGGCTCTCCTCTTTGCAAGTGTCGTGTTTTGGGCACAGCTTGTCTTCAGGAGGTTTCCTGTAAAGACTGGGACATGCCCAAGGAGGGCCTCACTTCCACAAGAATGTGTTGAGCTGTAAGCACATTCCAAAATATAAAACCCAAAAGTCCTTTGTAGACACTTAGGGCCAAGTGAAGCTTTAAACATTTTTCTGAAGCAGTGTTTCCATATATGCTTATACAGCAGTGGGATTGGATATACTTGGAAAATGGGGATCTTGCAGCAGCATATTGCATGGAAGTGTTTTTTTACATTTGCACAAAACAGAAGGCACAGCTGGGGGACATGAAGAGCAGTGCAGGAAGATAAAGAAGCATTGGCAAAACTGAAGGACAATGGGTAAGATGGGCTGATGCTTGCAGTGCCAGTTGCAACTAAATTACTTAGTAAATTACTGGGTTTTGGTTTATGGCATTTGTTTGTGGGGTTGCAATAGTATACATGGAAAGAGAACATTTAATTGCAAGTGTAGATGTAACACGACATTCTGTCTTACTAACTTTCCCAAGAGTGTAGGGAAAGGAGCAAGTGTAAACAGCTCAGGAAAAAAAACATGCATTTTACATTGCAATGGGCTGTTAGGAAAGAGCTCTGATGTTTTATTCACGTGTAGCTTATCATCTTTTTGGGGTTCAGGCATGTTATTTATTTATTTTTAAAAAAGCACATTCAAAGCAATTTATGGACTTTCTCCATTATGCTGAAGTCCAGGTGTTCATCCAGAAAGCTGTTGACAATCCCAGCTGCACCAGCTGCACCCAGGATTATAAAAAAAATCAGAATTATCACACTTAAATAAAACCCTGTTAACCTCAAAGTAAAATGCAAAGTTATGAGCTGTTACGAGCTGCCCATGTTATGTTATAGTGAAACTGCTGGTCCAAAACAGTTGAAGTCTGTGGAATCAGAAAGGACCCTGGCTGGAACACTGCCATGGGGGATTTTAGTAATAAACCATTCCCCTGGATGACTTTTGCAAGAGGTAAGAGATTCCTAATACTCTCTGGAAGGGAAAATGTTCCCCAGTGTTTCTGAATTTTCATGTGGAAGTTAAGAACTGGCTCCAGGATGAGGCTACCTCATCCCGTGACATGAAGACTTGTTGGTGAAGCCACAGAAAATCTTGGGCACCTAATTGCAACTCCAGGTGTAGGAGTGTGAGAAAGAAGCCTTAAGGAACTGAGGGAGAGATATGCATATCTCTTACATCCACATCTATTGGGTAGGTACCGTCTGCTGAGCTGGGAGATCTGCTACTGGTGATCACTATGGCTTGGAGATGGATTTCTTGACCAGAAATGAAGAGCCTGAGGATCTCACCTAAGATTTAGGTGCCTAAAGACCTGATCTAAGTAGCCCTTCTAGGCGTGCCATGTCTAGAGGAAAATGGTGAAGTATTTTCTCAGTTTCAGGAGAGCATGAAAAGAGTCTTTAGCTTAACCCTTCTTTGAGGATGCATACCAGGTTTGTCTTTATAGCTAGCAGGTCTTCGAGCAAAACTATTTCCCAGGGCTGCCAGGCTGGCTTTTAACATCCTCTGTTTGATTTAAAATCAGTTTCACCAAAGTGTGACTTTGTCTAATAATGAAGCCAGCTACTCTTCTACAATTTCCTTGAGAGGCTGAATCTATTTTAAGAGTACTGAAGTAAAGCATGGCAAAGATTTCTTGAACAAAGGACTTTTCATTTGTTGATTAAAGAAAAGTCCATTATGCTCTGCTTGTTTGTTTATTTACGTGTTTCTGTTCCCCAAACTTCCTTAGGAGTTGCAAGTCTTCTAGCTGGTGTTCACTGCACTATTTGAATTATTGCGTCTCTTACTTGGAGATATGAAACTATCTCCACATATTTGCTCTGGAAAAAAGCTTCCCCCTTCTCCCCAGCAGCAGCTCTTCCAAAGAACGTAAAGGGTTGGTGGAGCTGTAGTGAAGGAGAATGGGAACATCAGTACACAAGCCATGGAAAATAGCCCTGTAGGACAGTCTTCCTGCTGCTGCAGGATTAGTCTCTACAAAATAGTCTGATTGTTTTGTGTCTTCCTCTAGAAGACATTGCAAGTCTTTTAATTTTATGACAAGCATGTATTGTACTGTTTTCTTCTTATGACTGATGTTAGATGGTGGAAGAGAGCCTTAGATCAGGACACAGAAGACAGTGCAGTGCCTTCAGTGAAATGGAACAAACCATGTGTTTCAGTGTTTATAGTGGGGGGCATGTTTGTCGAAGCAGAATTCGTATCAGGAGATGCTGTGCACTCAACATCCATTAATGTATGCTTATCTGGAGCCCTGTTCTCTTACCTGCTTGGTGAAGCTTCATCAGCCTACAAGGCCAGATTTGTTTGCTTCCTTTAGTGCAACTTGTGTGGCTAGAGAAAAGGTCTTACTGTGGCAAACAGAGTGAAAATGCAGCTAGCAGACAGGCAGGCATGGTGCAAGCCTTGCATGAGCAGCTTCCCATCCTAAAGCAATCCTGATATGCAAAGTTGTGCTTCTGTTTCCAGATCTCTATGAATGTCATTGTAAATTACAGCCACCACAAAGTGTGTGCCCGCAAGGTGAGCATCCAAACTCTTCTCTCTCCTGGCCTGCAGCACATGCACAGCCTAACCTAGGCTCCTCCTGTAACACCCAGCCCTCTTCCCTGAGGCTTTCCCAACCCATTGCTGACACTTTACACATGTTGCATTCAATTATAATCACTTTTCACTGCCAGTCCTTGGCTCTCAGCCCAGCTTCAGACCACAGCCTGGAGATGGCAACCTGCATCCAGTTGGCAACTTCTTACCTTCCTTCCACAGACTGGACATAACCATGGAAGTACTTGTAGTGGGCAAACATGTACAACATACCCCAAAAGGAAGGTAATTCTAAGAAACAAAATATTAATATGGTGGGGGAAGCAGTCAGAAAACTAAAAAATTATGATTGCAGACAGTTAACCACTCTAGTTATGTTTTCTAGTTATATTGCTTTGGAAATTTTTATAGCTACCCATAACTTGGGAAGTTATCTTGGGAAAGAATCATTCAAAAGAGATACATGTATTCTTACACAGTCACTGCAAGAGGCTCTTCATATAAGTTTACAGATAGGGGTGGATGTAGGACTGCCCAAAAATATCCAAAAGCTGCTGTTCTTTCAAAGGGACATCTCAGGAACTGACAGGAATCCTAATCCTCCCCAGTTTCATGATTATCCCAGAAACAGGATAGTGGGTTGGAGCACTGTGGCTTGACCTGGCTCTGTCATTTTGTATTATTACGGCAGTTTGTGCTACAGGGGGAGTGTTTGTTTTGGGAAGAGAATCCTATTTATGTTGTTAATAACCTGCTTTGCATTTATATAGCAGCTTTTATCCAAGGACATGGAAGGAAGCTGTAGTGAAGTTAGCTTTCTGACCTCCCTGAGGGAAGAGTATAAAGTCACCTCCACTTGATTGATAGCAGGGTATGGAGGTCAGCTGTATTTTCCAGGACTAAGCACTGCTTGTTAATTTTGTGGTTTTAAACTCTGTGTGTGTATTACAGAGGACAGCTTTCACTGTGTGCTGGATTAACTCCTGTAAACATACCTATGGGACGCAGCTGAAACATTACTTCAAGGGAAGGTTATCATAATTCTTCATTTCTTACATGTGACAGCACCTGTGTTGCTGGCTAGCAACTGTGATCTTCCCTGATTCAAGTGTCTGTCTATGAGCACGTGCATTATTTCATATCCAATTTGTTGACTTAAGTGGTGCTTAATAAGTGGTGCTTCTTTGGATTTACAGTGGAGATGGGACTGTAAGAAAGCTCCAAACAAAAAAAATTAATTACTGGTTTGGAGCAGAGAGAAAATGGAGAAGTTGTTTAGGAAGGAGAGGAGTGATGGACATGGGCTGGTTATCCTTTCTGCAGCCCACAGACTTCATGCTTCTAAAACATTAGCTGGGAAAGGGTTAATAATAACTGTCACAAGTTCTGCTCTGTGAGAGCTCCTTGGTTTGGAGAGAGAAGGGAAAGCTGTTGGGGCTCTATGAAATGCCATGGGGATTTCAGTGTCACTGAACATTCTTCTAGGAAAGGCTGTGTTAATTACAAGCAGGGGAAAAGATGTCTACAGTCAATAACTTCCTGATAATCCCAACATTTTTGAAAGTTATGTAAAACTTGTCAGTCCAAGACAAAAGCAGAAAGTATTTACCTTGATTGAAAAACATCCTGCAGTCTGCCACTAAGGTTAATGCTGTCATATCCAGTGGGAGTACAGTCAAGCCAGCATTAGGTACTCTTAAAATTTCTCATTTTTGAAATCTCTGATACAAGCTAAATCTAGAGATTTAAAATATTTTCCTGGCATTTAAACTTAGGCAAAGGTCTGGATCCCAGCTGCATGGAACTAAATAGGACAAATAATCCTCAATCAAGTGGCTGTGCAGCAGAGACAGGCAGGAATTCCAGTTCATTGATGTGATGTTAATCACTTATCTCCACACTTGTTGGTATGCAAGTTTTGTGTGTCAGCATTACTGGGACTGCCAGAGGAATTTGGATTACTCTGCTGAGGGCAGCTGCCTTTATGAAGCCACAGATAGCACATTGTAGATTTTCTTATGGCAAGGACCATAACACCTTTATTTGTGGACATCAGTTTTCCCACCAATATATTGTTCGTGTATCTTTTCTCAGTGGTTCTGAATTAATTTCTTTTTGAGGAATTAGGCAAATTTCTGTGTCTAATGAATCATGCTGTCTAACAAGTTGTCTAATGCATAGTATGTCTCATTATTGTTATCCACTGCAACTACAGTCGCAGCAGATGAGATTGTTTGAAATAAATATAACTAATTTTGCACGGGGTCATTAGTTAATCACTGAAGCCCTCTAAAAACTGAAGCTCTTTAGGAAAATAGTCTTCTTAGATAGGATATTCCACCATTATCCACTGCAGACACAGGTTTTCTTTGTCATCTTCATCTGTGGTGTTATCCACAGCCCAAGAACTGACAGCACAGCTTGCTAGATCCAGAACACCTGAATTCCCTAGGTTACAATCTGTTGGATCTCAGACCCCACTTAAGTTTGGGTAATCTGATTGCCTGGTTAATCAGAATTTGAGCAGCAACTTTGAAATGAGCTGAACTTACCCCATTATTATTAAAATAATAGTTGATCCATTTGAAAAGCCATCTGGTTGTTTTGGTTGGTTGGTTACTTGGTTGGTTTTTTAGTAAAAGATGCAAAGAAAAGTTGACTTTTTAAGAGAAAATTTTTGCTTCTCTTCTGGACTGAATTGTTATTCTCTGCCACCATCTTAATGATCTCTTGATTTAGTGTGCATTAAATGTTCTGTCAAATTCTGGAGCTCCAGTGACAGCCAGGGGCATGACCTTGTGCTTCATTCTTAATTTCCCCACCAGCCAAGCAAAATGACCTGCAAGCCAAAATAAGGGCTCACACATGACACAGTTCCTTTGGTTCAGTTGTATCTCTAACACATAATTTTTAATTTATTTTTTTTTAATGGAGGTCATTTTTCTTCAGCTTTTTCCAAAGAAAGACCAATATTAGACAAACTAGTTTCTCCTTACAGAAGTTTAGATTTTATCTTCAAGACTGACGTTCGAGTTGGACTCGATGATTGATCCTTGTGGATCCCTTCCAACTCAGCATTTTCTGTGGTTCATGGGGAAGGGGAAAAATTGTTATTTCATAAATATGTTCCTTATCCTTGTGCCTCATCTGGATCCTAGAACCACACAGCCTTGGGGTACAGCCTAGCCACACTGCAGTGCCCCAGTGGTGTCTCAGTAATCAAACTGCACTGGTGGAGGTCACTGCCCCACTGCTCTGCCTGACATATGGTCATTTCTGTTTAGTGACATTAAGAGCTGTGAGGCTTGGCAGTATTGGGCAGCATCGGAAACAAAAATCTGGTAGCTGCCTTATTTAAGTTGTTTAATGATAACTTATAGTGCTTGATTTTTCCATCTGTCTTGGACTCTTAAAATTCAGTCTCTTGGAAAGAGCAGGGAGAGTTGCAGCTGAGGAGGCTGTAGTATGTTCCTTGCTCTCCATCTGATCTGCTGGAGACCTCTGAGAGCTATTAGATGGAAGGCCAATGCTGTTTTTCCTCTGCTGTCTGGAGCTGATAGTACTTTCCTGTCTTGTAAAAAGTACTTTTTAGAACAGAGGTAGTGCCATGAAAAGAAGAGATTATTTACTGTACAGTGACTAAATATCAAATCACCTACCAAAAACTCCCAAACCAATCACACACTCTCTCTACACTTCTGACCAGCATTATAAGAACACATCTCACATGTAGGTGAATACCTCATTTTACTGATGGCCTCATTGCAGAAGTCTCCCTCTGAATGCTGAAGAGAGGCTATCACAGGGACAAAAGGAAATACATAGCAATTTGCTGTATGCAGCAGAGCTATTGGGAAACGCCCTGTTTGCCTTTTAAGTTCTCTGGGTACCTGGAGTTAATATTATTATTACCTGGAATTAATATTACTATTTTCCTGGCCATGTCATAGCCACCCTGTGTGAGAAGGTCACTGCCTACCTTGTATCCAATCTACCTGGATCCAGAAAGCAGGCACCCACCTGAGCCCACTAAAAACACTTGTATAAGGGGGGAGCCTAGGAAATACCTTCTGTATTCCCTTGTGGAATCAGTGGCACTAAAATACAGCTGGAAATAATAGTGGTGCTGCCCTGTGCATCTCTGATATCGTAGCCTTGTGGCTTGTGACTTTGTTTCCCTTGACCCCAGTGTTGCGGTTTGATACTGGCCAAATGTCAGGCACCCACGAGAGTCATTTGCTCACCCTCTTCTGCTATATTTGGGCAAAGGAGAGGGGGAAAAATAAATTAACAAAGGGTTCATGAGTTGAGATAAGGATTGGGAGAAAGACACACTAAGGGCAAAACAGGATCAAATTTAAAGGTATAAAGTAAATTTATTATTAACAGAGTCAGAGGAGGATAATGAGAAGTAAAATAAGCCTTAAACCAGCTTTTTCCTCACAGCCCCTCCTTCCTTCCCACCAACAGCACAGGGAGATAGGCATGGGAGATTTGGTCAGTTCATCACTCAAGATCTTCTATTTGCTCAGGGAGAGGAGTTTTTTCTCCCCTGTGCTGGGGGATCCCTCCCACAGGCAAACAGTCTTCCCAAAACTGTCTTCAGGATACAGTCTTTTAAGGACAGGCTGCTCTAGTTTGGAAGCAAGGGCTCTCTCTCTGTCTCTGGAAGCAGGGCCCTCTCTCCATTCGGGTCTCCCACTGGATCCCAACTTTCTCTGGCACCCACCCGCTCTGGCCTGAGCACTTTTCCCATGGGCTGCGAGTGGATCTCTGCATCCCCCATGGACTGCATGCACTACAGGGGGACAGTTTGTTCCACCATAGTCCTCACTACTCACAGAGGAATCTCAACTCCAACTCTTGGAGCACCTCCTCCTTGTCTTTTCCACTGACCTTGGTGCCACCACGTTGTTTTCCCTCTCGAGTCCTCACTTCCTTCTCTTCTCTGACTCGAAGAAAAACTGCTGCTTGTAGGTGCCACTGCCAACAAGTTCCACCAATTCAAAGATTCCTGCAGGATCCCAAAGCACTGAGAGGATGATCTCATCCAGGTTCCATGCCATGGAGTTGCTCCTCACGTTTCCGCTGCCGGCCAGGCAGCCCTGCCGCCGTGGTTGGGCAGTGGCGGCCATGGCAGCGCCAGCGCTCTTTTGGGCAGGGGCGGCCAAGCAGGCAAGGCTTGGATGGCCCCAGCAACGGCGCTTTGCCACCCCTGGAAAAAAACTGCACTTGTGATGTTTTGATTTTCTTCCCAAATATGTCCCCACATGGTGTTGTCAACCTCTCTGACTGGGCCAGCAGCAAGGCCATCTTCTGAGCCATTGGCTCTGTTGGCCATGGTGGAAGCTTCCAGCAGCTTCTCACAGAAGCCACTCCTGTGGCCCTCCCCTGCTACCAAAAACGGGCTGTGCCAAATCAACACACTCAAAAAAGCATTTTTCCCATCTGTCTTCTCCTAAGTAATCACAAGCCATGCTCAAGTGACCTCTTAACCTTTCTCTCCATAGAACAGTCAGGGCAGCTCAGCTATCCCTCTGTAAGGCCCATCTACAGGACCCTTTGTATCCAGAAAGACGTCCTGCTCTCCCACAGGTTTGGGACTGGTCAAAGTGGTAGGTGAGCTGTAATGTTTTGTGCAATGGCACTTTTAGCCAGCAATGTGATCCTCATTTTCTGACAGCACAGAGCCATTAAAGTCACACATACAGTCTGGGACCAGGTTTTTCTACTGAGGAACTAAGGCAAGCCAAGGCAGCTTACTGCATCCAAAGCAGGTTTTTTTTTGTTTGTTTTTTTTTTTTAAGACTTGAATGGATAGTGGACAAAACAAACCAATTGAGGGAAATAAGAAGATTAAGACACTGTAGGGCCAAATCATCTTAGTTTGTTCAGTACAGTTAACCAAAGCAAATCACCAAGGCCATGGTATAAGCCTGCCCTCAGCTGTAATGCCATTTGCCCTTGCTACTGCTCGGGCAGCAAGGCTCTGGTTTGAGGGACATGAGTGACTCTGGTTATCCACATGGTCATCCACAGGTGAGCCTGGGGAGCAGAACAAGACAGATGCCAACCAGGTAAGTGAAAACTCTTCAGGAGAGGAATGATCACCGTGGGTTTTGTTACTTGCCTTTTAGTTCCCCTCAGTGAATGGGAAGTAGCAGTGTAACTCCAAATTTACATTTGATGCTGATGGTTTAACAAGAAAGCAGTGCAGCAGGAGTAAGTTAAGGTTTACATAGCTTTTTCTTCCCCCTGTATCAAGTTGTCCAGTTCTAACAGGCTAAATTAAACATGACTGAGGTAGTTACAAAGCATGCTTGATTTGCCTCTGTAAGCTTTTTTTTTTTTTTGGTATTCATCTTCAGGTAGCATTGTTGGTTACTGAGCCAATACCTTTACTCTGAAAACATGGGACAAAGGAGGCTTTCAAAGAACTTTACTCTCAAACATTTTGTATGTTTAAAAAGCCTGTAGAGAAGCTGCTGCCTGTATCACAGTATATGATAGTGCATATTAGTTTGCATGGCCTGGCCTAACAACTTGTAAAAAAACCAATCAATTCAACCAAAGCAATTACTTTTTAATAATGTCTTCCTAGGTCCTGGAATTACTAAAAAATAATTTTAAGGTAGCTAGTTCAGAAACATCCTTCAGATTAGATGAGTAGTGGGACTCCTGTGTCCCTGCTCTTTTCTGTATCAATGACTGGGATTCATTCTGCTCTTTCATTGGAGCATTCTCTTGTTTCCCATCAGTCTATAAAACACTAACCTCTCAAGCAAATCTCAACTGTTTAAAACTAGATTCATGACTGGAAACCAGTTCCTGCATTGTTTCAGTTCATTCTTTCTAGCCTGGAGCATTTCTTGCACAACTTAATCTTCAGCTGACCTGATTCCTTGAATAACTCCTGGTTCTGAGACACTTCACCTTGTACTTCTGATGGCTGCTAAGTGAAATCTGACTTCCATCACTGCTCCAGGGAGGTGGTATTGCCCATTAGCACCTTTCTAAGACAGGACTGGAGGCTCAGAAGAATAAACAGAAGAGCAAACAGAGCACTGAGTGCTCTGCCTGTTGCATTTAGTTCCCAGGAAAAGGTCACAGGTTGGGCTGCTCCCTTTACGTGAACTGGTTATAACACATGCTTGCAGTTCTGGTTTCACAACATTCATCCAAACTCCCATGAACTAATCTGTGTTGGGTTACCCGTGCTGGAAAGCCATGGTAGTTTAAATCAGGTCAGCCGGTCAGATTCTTGCAGAAGCTTCTCTTTGGGCTTGAGTCAGATTGCCAGTGTAAATGCAACTCCAGGTTATATGATCTTTTCTGTGATTTTAACTAAGATTAACTAATACAGGTTATCCATCATAAGGAAGAACATATTTTTCACCTCCTTTCACAATGTCAGTGTCTGTAGAACCCCTTGAGTTTTCAAGATACTTTTCCAAATAATGTCTGCGTTTTTGGTTGGCTGTTTTTAATCCTTCACACTTTCAGGTTAAAAATCAAGGCAGGCAAGCTGAACTTTCTCAGAAGTTGATGATAAGCATTACCACCAAATAGAAACATTAAGATCACTTATATATTGTGATTGTTATATATATTGGGTATATTGGAGCTGATCTGATAACAGAAAAAGAGGATATAAATTTTCAGTGTTTTTTATTTGCCTTCTTTTGTGTTGTTTTGGGGTTTTTTTAACTGGAAGGGTCACATTCTCAAACTTTTTCTTTCTGCTGGGTACAAATGTTGTTTCAGTAGCTGAGGCTTTGAGAACAAATAAGCAAATAATCAAGCCACGTCAATGGGTTGCTAGATAAGGTGGCAGTGCTATTTCGGAAAAAAAAGCAAAGTAATTATTATTTGCTCTAAATTTCATGCTAGTATAGCACAAATGCCTTCAAAATGTGTCTTGTTCCCTGGTGTAAACACAACTATATGAATCAACTTCTTTCAAAGAAAATAATGTCAAGCATTAAAAATTACACTGCAGTTTTAGACTGATGCACAGCAAAAAGAGTTTCTCAGACTTTCCCCTTCTAATCATAGAACAGAACCATTAAGGGAGGAAAAGACCTCCGAGACCCTTGAGTACAACCCTTAACCCAGCACTGCCATGGTCACCACTAAGCCATATGCCCAAGAGCCACATCCACATGCCTTTTGAACACTTCCTGGGATGGTGATCCACCACTTCCCTGGGCAGCCTCTTCCTTGATTCTTAGAGGCATATCAGCAGAGCATAAAATAAATCCATTTACCTCTTAAAGAAATGTAATGATGAGAACATAAGATGTAATATCTGGTAATTTTGTTGCCTGATGTAAAGATTTGCTTTCTTATTTCATGAGGATGTGTCTTTGTTACTGGAAACATTTTTTTACAGCACTTTCAGTCCAGTACTGGTGTATTTGATTTCACAGATTTACTCTCATTCTTGAGGTTTTCAGTTGTGTAGGCGCCTAAATAAGATTCAAATCAAGACACAACATGGCTTTGGGGTAATTTTACAGCTAGTTAGAAGCTCTGATAATAGTATGGTTCCAAGAAGTCAACAAACAAAAGAGAATTGAAAACAAATTAGTTTATCCGAGAGGAAAAAGTAAACTATGCTCTGGTGAGAAAAATTTTAGGACTTCTCAGAAATTAAAGTTGCAGAGCAACCCATTTATCATAAAATAATTGCCATACTTCAGAACCAGTGGGAACCTCCCCAGACCCCAGCCATGCAGCCCACAGCTCTTTCTTACATTGCTGGAAAGGCGGAAAGAAGAGAGACAGCTGCCAGCTGCGAGCAAAATGGAATCACCAGCCATGTTCCCAGCAGTTTCTGTGTGCCAACAGGATGTGTGCACGGGAGAGAGCGCTTCACTGAGCAATAAGGTAAAACAACAGGTGGGAGACTTAGAGTGCTTTTCAGCATTGCAACAAAGGCCTGCCCCGGAAATAAAACAAACTAGCTTTTCAAAATAAGAGTGCAAAATTACGGCCGGGTTTTGTTCCTGAAAAAAGTTCAGCCCTGCCTACTTCTTGCCTGTTTGAAAGCGTGGAAAGAACAAAACCAGCCTTTCTTGCCCCTGTGGATTCAGCTGTTCCTTTATCTTTAGATTTCAGTTGCAGCCTCTTTGGCAGCAAAGCCTTTTTGTTCTGTATTTGTAAAGGGTCTGTGTCCATCACCAGCAGTGCCCCTCAGAAGCAGCTGGTGTGGGACACGCGAGGGAGGAGCAGAGCTTTGTGCTGTCCCTACTCTCGATCTACAGGTTTTGCTGAACATGCATGACGTAGGCTCTGACGGGCAGCGCAACAGCCACAAGCAGTCAGCCTGCAGAAAGGAACTGTCCAGGCTGGTTCAAAGGGTAAAACAACTGACAAAGAGAGAAAGGAATACCTCCCCTCATCGTACTGCCTGGAACGCACTTCCTATAGCTTATAGCCCGGTTTTGAGACTAGGCATAAGATTCTCTCAAGGGACATTTGTTTTTTCATCACCTAACTCACAGAAAGTTTAATGTCATTAGCCTTTACGATCCCATAAGGCTGCTGGAACAAAACCAGTATAATGTTTATTTTGACTTCCTACAGCTGATGTTAAAGTGAGATATTTCATTGCCTTTTATCAAACTTGCTAATTTTAAGGGCTAACGTAAAAAAGGCTTTAAAGAGGTTATTTTACCTTGCCAAATTTTACTTTCTTTGGTGTTAATATTGTTCTTTCTAAAGATTGGAAGAGTAGATATACTGTAATAACAGAAGTTGGATGTTTGTGCTTAGTAACTCTTTAATTGCTGATTTAAGCCTTTTAATTGCAGTTCTTGGTGTAGTATGGATCGACTTCTGACCACACAGTTTCTTTGGTTTTTAGGAGCTGGTACAGAAGTGTTCAAAGTATTGTCACCTTACTGACAGATAAATGTGAAGGAAAACTCTCACAGAGCTGGTCATTTGAAAAATTAAAACCACAAGGGGTAAACATTTTAAGGCCAGATGACACTGAAGTTGTATTTTTTTTTCTGACTTTATTCAGAAGATGCGAATTTCCAGATGGTGATGGACATGCAAAATCCAGCAAAGACTGACAAAAAAAGGAGGCAGGAACAGAGGTTCTGAGCAGTGAAATGTCATGTAATACAGAGACACTGGTGGTGTCTGACCAGACATAAGTCTGCTGTGTTTGGAAAGAGTGGTATTTTATTGCCTCTTGGTGACCGTGCCAAGGAGGCTGGCTCCTCTCTCAGGAGAAGCTGCTGTCGACCAGAACTGCTGTCATGAAAGAGCAGATGGCTGGGGTAGTGAGACCAAAAGCATTTTAAGCATGAAACCAGACTGATCAAATAAGCACTTTTAATGGAATTACACTGCCAGAGCTGCTCAGTTTTTGACTCTGGAAGAGCTGAAAAGAGCTTTGCCAAGGGTAATGCTCAGCCTGTGCAGGGGTGCAACTTCTTTGAAGATCAGTCATAAGTGGCAGGGCAGCATCTTTTATTCTTGAACACCTCCTAGAAGACAGGCTCTGAAGAACAAAGAAGCTCCTCTGGGTGGAAGGGAAAACATACCTGAACTCTCATATATTTCACTGGAAATGTTTATAGGATAAATCAATGCATTGCAATGTATGAGGCTGGCTCGTGTATCAAAATCAGTTTAGCTACAGCAGTGACAGTAGTGGGCCCTGCAGTTTATTAATTTACTTTGCTTTTCAACAATACATTGCAAAGAACAGGGGTCTGTGTGGCACTGGATCATACTCAGCTTTAAATTTATCAGAACTATAAGACAAGTGAAAGAGGAAGAAAATGTGCTTATTCCTTCCATTGTTCCCTCTTTCTGCCTCCTAATTACCATTTGTAATCCATGTCTGGTGTCTTTTCATATGTACTTTGTGTGGCATTTCAGAGGAAGAACAAATAGTCCATTTTATCCAGTTCAGTTTAAGGTCTGGCTGTCCAGAGTCCCTGCTTTGTGGCAGTGTTACCACAGCTGATCCTCGTTTGTCATCCCCGTCCTCTGGGGATGAGCTCATGCATGATGGCAGCAGCAGAGCAGATTCAGAAGGATTAAATACAGTAGTAGACATTGGATTCTTCCCTGAACTGCACCTTCTGCAGCCTTATGTCACCCCCATCAATATTGTATATAAGTCAGGAAAGAATTGGTTCATGATGCTCAGTCCAGTACTCTTATGCTCCTATCAGGCAGGTTGCAGAGCATGCAGGGCCTAGATGTCAGCTCCCTTGAGAAAAATAACCCAAGCAGCTGATGTTGTGAGTGCCATATTTACATGGACATGTTTTAAAAAGAATAAAACCTCTCCAGAGTCCTTCTACTACGCTCCTCCATCTCTCTCTCCAGCCAGAAAAGCCCCACTCACGTCCAACCCTTCCACACTGGACCAGGGTTTGATCCAAGGGCTACTGAAGCAGCCACATTCCCAGGTTGACCACTTCATCCTGGACTGGCTTCTGTCTATCCCATCTATCCTCAGCTCTTTTCTTTAACCCCCCTTGGCACAACTGCCATTTCTTCCCTTGGTCTCTGCAGCCTCACCTGGGCAGCTGGAAGCTCTGCCCTCTTCCCCTTTCCTGCTCCCTCACCCCACAACATGTCCACTTTCTCCTGATGGATGCCAGCTCAGCTTTCAGAGCAGTTGTACCGGGGAAGCTTTGTCTGCTCCTGAGCAGGGGAGGGGGTGCCCTGGATGGGGTCTCGTGTTGCTTGGCAACCTATTTCTCTCTCCTCCAACAGTGATTTTTCCCTTGCAGTGTCTGCTGATGCAGGCACAACAAATGACAGCAATATTACTGAAGCAGTTGTTCCTGTCGCTGTTTACTTGTTATTTATGGTTATTGTCATGAAAGGATTTGTAAACATTTCTTCACTTCCTTCCTGGGTCAAAACAGATATCATTTTATGCTTTTGTAGCATGCCTGCATAATTAATGGACGGTCACTGCATTTCAGTGTATGTGACATACAATTTTATTGGTGCTTTTTTAAAAAGTGGTTCCTAGTTCTGAATGCTTCTATTTTTCAGCCCCAAATTGAGACATGCAAGGTTTTACGTTCAGAAGTGAAAAAGTCCAGTGTAAGCGAGTCTGCCTTGACTACCTCAAATTGTGGTTCTTGTGCTTAGGTGCACATATACCTAAAAAAATCTGCTCTGAATCACTTTCTGTCACCTTCAGGATGACTTTAGGTCTAACACTGAGATTTCAGAACAAAAACGCTTCCATGAACGCAGACAAAGCTGCCAAGGTTTTTCCTGTTTGCCATTTCCTCCTGCACACTCACCACTTCCAGCTTAGTCTTTCTGGTTTGCATTTGTGGGTGCATCAAAAAAGACACACAGCTTCACTTACCCATTTTCTCCAAACGAGCACAGGAAGAAAGTCAGACCACATGTGTTCTGTGATCTTACAGTGAAAATGCTGCTGAGGCCTTTCTTTACTTAACAAACTGTAGTCAGGGCAGATCTGGAGAGCTTCCTGCATGCTGCTGGCTAATTACATGCTGCCAGGTCTTCTGCTGGGCCTTGATTCAGCTCTAGATAGGATTTATTCCATTTGTTAGCTCCAAGCGACTCCCGAGCTTGTGACAAGATCTGGCAGGCAAGGGAAAACTTCGTTTTCTATTGTCGGGGTGCTTTGCAGTGCCGAAGTCAGATGTGCATCTGCCATTGCCCTCTGCTGGGGTATGCCAGAACTACTGGTGTGGCCTTCTGCCACGGGAACTCTCGGAATTTCCTGAGGAGAAGCCTCTCCTTTATTCTACGAAATGACTGCTTTGGGAGCTCAGGATGCCTGGCTGGCAATTTGTGGTTTTGTTCAGCAAGTGACTGTCACACAGAGTCAGTTGGTTACTATACTACTTAGACACTTAGTTTATTTAGTTTATTTATTAGACATTTAGTTATTGTCTGTATATTTATGAACAGTTGGAATTGGATGCAGAGATGCTTTCTGACCACAGCTCTGCAGAATATTGCCTGCACGACATCCACCCACTTATCTTCATACTGAGTAGAGACCTCTGCAAATCTCAGCCTAAAAGCAGTTAGATGGTGATCCTGAATCCATTTCAAGATCTAGACTTCTCACAACCAGCTTTATTGAGGACAGCCTTTTTGGAATTAAGACCTCTGAAAGGCCTTGAAATTAAGTCCTTTACAGAAATGAAGGCTCAGTTCTGAGGCACTACATACCTGCAAGGAAGGGGCATCTTGCATTTCTGTGAGATTGCACCAGTAGAGAAGGAAGAGGAGACTGTGGACCTGCTGTTCCTCAGAGAAAGAAAACAAGCTCCAAATCAGGCACACTTAGCCTAGGCAGGTTGGTTGTTTAGGAGGAAGTTCTCTGAAATCAAACCAGAACAGAAGTGATCTGCAGTAATGACCCACTGTCAGCCATTTCTTTCCTGAATCTTCACCAACAGGAGAAAAGTACATTCTTTATGGGTTTTTTGTTTCTTTTACCCTGCACCCTTTTCTAAGACTGCTCCAGAGCCAGACAGAGATCTGAGAGAGTTTCCAAGTTCCACGTACTCAGCAATGGCTGTGGACATGCTGGATGCTGGTTGTGCTCCATAGCTTGCAAATCAGGAGTTTTGTGAAACTCTGAAAAGAGATTTGAAGAGTGTTTTCAAATCCTTGAATGAGCATAGCCTGGCCAGGGGTAGTTTTCAGTCTTATTCATCTTGAAAATCCTTTTGTGTTTTCTGATGGAAACAGAATTGGAGCAGTATCAGTTCAACACATAACCTGATAAGTTTCATGTGGATGCTCGCAAGAATTAAACCAGGTAACAAGGGAGTGAAATTTCCCTGTCCTCACCTCGGTCCCTGTCTGAAACAGCTAACATATTGTGCTGACTGACTTGCCTTTCTCAACTCAGAGAGAGATGATATTGCAGAGTACAGAAAACTGCTGATAAATTACCAGATTTTAGAGTAAAAGCCATTCCATTTGCAGAAAGGCCTTATTACTCTTTGAACAAGCTAAGTGTTTCTTGATATAGTTAATGTAGCCAGCTCTGAAACAGAGAATATAGAAATAGGTGGCATTGATTTGCTTTTTGTTCCCTTTCTCAGCATAAGAACTACTTTCATCTTCTTCAGAGACAGAGTTATAAGTGTCTTCCACTGAGATCTGGGGCCTCTGAGATGAGGGTGTAGCGCTTCTCCCTGCTGTACATAGCAATCATATTTCCTTCCATTCCATTCTCTCACTCCTCTAACAGAAAAAAAAAAAAAAAAAAAACCCTCATCTTGTAAAATCCATTAGTTATTTTCCTGAGGAGTAAGAGGATGGATGTGGGAAAACTGCACATTATGTGTTGCATCAATATGAAATATAATGTCCCATTTCTGTGTATGCCTAACCAGTCTTCACAGTCCTGGATCTCAGTGGCCTGGTTCTTCTTCATGCAATCAATGGCATGTGTAAGGTGCTCCTGTCCTTGCTCTCCTTTTCTTATTGGTGCTTTCACATTGGAGTCCTTGCCCGTGACACTTCAGACATGACAACACTTTATTTGTCAAGGTGCCTTATAGAAAGGATCAAGCAAGAAAGGATCGAAAGTCTGCCAATGGCAAATTTACTTGCTGCTTTCAAAATATGTGACAGACCCCATAAAGATTCGTAACCCATTTTTCCCCTAAAGAAGGACCAAGGCTCACCTTTTGGTCGATTTTCTCTGATAGGTACTGTTCCTTTAGGAAGCTTTGCTCAGGTAATCTAAAAGAAAAATGACTGGAGAAAATAAATAGAGCAATAAATAAATGAATTGCTGGGGGAATGCCTACCTGACAAAATCTGGAGATGCAGGTAGGGAAGTAGCATTTCCTGTTAACTATCTTAACTTCCAAGTGCATCAACATATAAATTGTGCTTAGTTGCCCTGATGGATAGAGCTATGGGTGCATTACAATCCATGGGCATGACTGAATAAGCAGTGTTATAAAACACTCGTAACCTGAAAATAACCACAGCATGACTGTGGACAGAGACTATCAGAATGTACTTCAAGTTGTACAGTTTCAGCATTATTCATGATTCAGGGATGTTCAAAAGGAAACAAAAGCATTTTAGATCATTTTGGAAATCTGTCCATTTTTAATTTCTTATGGTCATTATGGTGATGTTACTTCTTAATTAAAATTTAATTTTTTTGGCATTTGCTAGTGGTCGCGGTTAGGTTTCTTCAAGGAATTTTCTTCCCATTTGTTGTCATGGAAACGGCAAATGGATGTCGATTAAGAGACAATACCTTGGCATACCCTTCAGATTGTCTTGGGGAGGGGGGCGGGGAAGCAGTGTGGTTTTGGCAGTTTCTTAGCTGGAGGTGGTCCAGTCTTCGCCCGGCTTGGAGAGGCGATGGTTGCGGTGTTTGGTGCTGGACTCCTCCTGCCCAGGGGCTCAGCGCTGCTGTGAAGTCTCCTCTGAGCGCGTATTGGTGTGAAAAACGCCCATCACTTGGTTTCTAAAATTTTTTAAAGTTTAATAATAATAAAATGGTTATAAAAATAGTAATGCAATTAGAGTAATAAAAAATTAGAGTAGGACAATTACAAGACAATAAAAAGCAAAGAATTACGGACGTCCGGATGCTGTTGGGCCAAAACCATGCCTTGTGAACAAAGGAATAACCCTTAAAAGCAATAGCCTGTTGCATATTCATACATCCCATACATGATGCAAAAATTCCTTGCAAATTAAGAACTTTTCTGGTTTTTGTCAACTTCTTCCCCTTAATCCTGGTGGTTCCATAAAGAAAGAGAGAAGGTGGAAGAATGTTTGTCTTTTCCGATAAGGAGGCTGTAACTCTTTATGTGCCCTGTCGCTGTTATCTCTGTGCGAAGAGTTTCTTGATTAGCCTATCCCTTTTCTTGAGCTAGTTAAAAAGTATCTTACATAGCAGAGTTTCTATTTTCACATTGTGTTATAGCCTAGAAATATATTTTAACACACTACTTAAGAAAATTAATACAGCATAACTTTCTTTTAACATAACTTTTTTTTTTAACATAACTTTATATTTAATATTGTTTTATAGTTTTAAATATAGTTTTAAGATATCTTTTACTAGCTCAAGAAAAGGGATAAGCTAATCAAGAAACTCTTTGCACAGGAATAACAGCCACAGGGCACATAAAGAGTTACGGCCTCTTTATCAGAAAAGACAAACATTCTTCCACCTTCTCTCCGTCTTTACGGAACCACCAAGATTAAGGGGAAGGAGTTGACAAAAACTAGAAAAGTTCTTAATTTGCAAGGAATTTTTGCATCATGTATGAGATATATGAATATGCAACAGGCTATTGCTTTTAAGGGTTATTCCTTTGTTCACAAGGGATGGTTTTGGCAGCTCAGTGCCCAAAAACATCGGGACGTCCGTGATTCTTTGCTTTTTATTGTCTTGTAATTGTCCTACTCTAATTTTTTATTACTCTACTTGTATTACTATTTTTATAACAATTTTATTTAATTTAAATATAATAAATTTAACAATTTTATTATTATTAAACTTTTAAAAATTTTAAAAACAAGTGATCAGCTTTTTTCACAGTGTGTATATATGTGCTAGTAAAGAACTGTTATTCCTTTCCCCATATCTTTGCCTGAAAGCCCTGTGATTTCAAGGTTATAATAATTTGGAGGGAGGGGGGTCATCTTTTCCATTACAGGAAGATTACTGCTTTCCTTGGCAGACACGTGTCTTTTAAAACCAGGACAGCTAGCTCAGCATTATTTGAAGATTTTACTTCAGATTTTACTTGTCACTTTAAATCCCACATTTCCCTGAATGAGAGCAGGGAGGGCCCAATTCTTAAATGGGCAAAACAGGATAATATTACAAACATTTGTCTATTTTGAAATTAAACCAATAATTCTACATGGAGAAAAATATTTTAATGTACTTTAAAATGCAAAAATTTAGTTTAAAAATAAATTTAAAATTGGGCTTTCTTGAAATAGTTTTACTGCTAAAAGCACAGTAGTGAAAGTATTAACATCAGTGCTAAAAAAACAGGCATGCTGATAAACATATTTCTTTCTTAAATCTATGCTTTTTGTATTTTTGACTTTGTTCTATTAATTATATAAAAATATCAAGGATGTAGTATTTATGAAAAATTGTGTCTTTCCAGGTTATAAACTTTGAATAAGATAGTTTGTATAGAAAAGATAATGGGATAAATTTTGGTTTATCAACCAAAGTATTGTGGTATCAACACGAGTAATAAATTCATGTCAGATCCACTTTCTTTTAAACTTCATGGACAACTGCTCTGTAAAGGTTTAATGCAGTTTCTTTTCTTTCCCATGATCCAAAACAATGTCAATGTGACAATGTTCAATACTCTTTTTTTTTTTTGAGACCACCTGCCTTCTTTTAAACAGAAATGAACAAGTTAGCATTTTTGGACTGCAGACATGCTGTTGAATATGTGGTGTACTGGAAAAATCCATACATTGATTCTTGTATTTTGTATAGTTGGCAAGGCATTGAATTTAAGACAGCAAATAAATTAATACACCCCATTGCTTTCCCTCTTTCTCTTGCCTGTGGTTGCACATTTCAAGAATGAAGCGAGCAAAAATTGGAATTAAAAAAAATACATGTCTAAAGGAAAAACAAGGTAGTCAACTATAATCCAAATTCAACCATTACCTGAGACAACATGGAATAGTATTATTAGGGTGTTGAGCTGACCCTCCTACACAGCAGTATCTACTCTCTAATTGAAACCAACAATCCCTTCAGGGATCTGACATGGGGCATAAATTTGCCACAGTTGTAGTTTATAAATTAGCATCATTATTACACAGTGATAAGAGAAGAGGGTCACTTGGCCTGCCCCCTCCTATTTGAAAGTGTTTATAATGCACAGACAGGCTCCTTGTTTGATGCTAATGGACAGCATCTCTTTCTGCTAACTGAAATATCCATTGTGGCACCGAAGTAAGTACTTCCCATTGCTCTTTCCAGGCTCAGGTTTTATTTCCTTGCTAATCTGAAGAACTACTCTTGAGTCAAGTGGGGCAGTCTAAGCAAATCCTCTCCTGCTGTAAACCTCTGAGCCTATATTTAACATAGAAATGAATTGAATGGATCAGACAAGGAGCTAGAAGGAACCTGCTGGAGCCTAGGAGAGCCTCATGGAGGCTCCATGTATGCTGTAGGTGTGTTACAAGACTGCTTGTAACATGGAATGGTAGTTCAAATCTGCTCCCCCGCTCCTTGTTTCCAGGAGGAAGGTCACCAGACACTTTGTTTGCCTCTCTTGCACGCTGTCTTCCAAATAACCCACTTGGGGCCCAGGAGGCTGACTGCCAAGTGTTGACACTGCTGCATGGCCATCTCTGAAGCACCATTTGTTCCTGATTTGTGCTCAAACTCGTCCTCAGATGCATAGCTGAAGGGGGAAAAGTGAGGAAATGCTCCTCAGCCCCCAGCTCTGCATGGGGCCAGTCCAGAGCCCCATTCCCTGTGTGCTTCTGCCAGAGTTGCTCCTTTTGTACCATCAAAAGGGAGGTCTCGGGTTCACTGGCATCATTAATATTTACTGGTTTAACTGAAGGGACAGGACTCATGCTTTCTAAAAATCAGCTTGTCCTCCAATGCCCTCTGGTGACAGGAACTAATTAGATGCTACTGCTTTTGCTGAATCCAATTGCAAAACACTTAGGTAATTTTATTCCTATTAAATATTTCAGGCAAATACTGAGATTTAGCACAAACCAAAACCACTAGTTTGAATAAAACCTTCCCCCTGTAATTGCTTTGGCACTTCCTAGGATTTGAAAAATTAGCACCCTCCAGACACACCATAACTTAGGGAATCTCCAAAGCTTATTAGGCTGAGCCCTTAAATACTTTAGTCCTGATCCTTACTGCACAGAAGCACACTTGTGTGTGTGTGTGTGTATATATGTATGGTTGCCTGGCTGCAGAAATGCCTTGTGACCTTCCACAGCTAATCTCCTAGGATGGAAAAGCAGTGACCCCAAAAGTGCTTTAGGAAAGCAGCTGAAATGGGCACAACAACTTGCATGTGCTGGTGTGCAACTTCTGTCCTCTGCCTGTGAGGGCTCGTGTGAGTGAAGGCAAAAAGCAGCCAGGAAGCAAGAGGGAGGCCAGGGGGCAAGGCAGGTCACATTAATTTGGTATTTGAAAGTCTGTCTGCCTCATAAATGTGTGGACACTTTGCAAAAGACTTAATAGGAATGGCAACATGTGACAGATTATCCACTAGCTCTTTTTTTTTTTCCCGTAGCCTGACTTTACTGTTGCACCACTGTGATATTAGGGAAGCAGGTAATAACACTGCAATGCACAGTAACTGGTTGGTGAAAAAATATTGAAAATAAGCAGGTCAGATTTTCATTTTATGAGCCTAGTGACCTTTTGAGTTTATCTTTTTCAATCGTTTCTTCTACTATTTGCAATCTCTGTGCTTCAAAAACAAGCCCCATAGGAATAGCACATGCTTTAAAAACAAAATGCTCCAAGACTGCTGCCATTGAGAGCCTACAGCTTAGTTACTAACCTATGATAAAGACAGTTTGTAATTAAAACTACCAGCAGAGCCTTGATTACTGAGGGGGATGTAGGTTCTAGTATAATTTAATAAGGTCCTTGGGCATGCAGATCTGCAGCCCTGCAGCATGCAGATCTCCAGCAGCACAGAACAGCTGTGCTGTACCTCTACAGCCTCTCGGTGCGTGTAGCCAGAAGCAAGTGCGATTCATGCCTTCTTTTCCCCAGCAGCAAACCATGTGAATGCCACGTGGGATTGCAAAAGCACACCCAGGATTGTGCTCCAGCCTCCACCCTGTGGGACACTGGCAGTGAGTGTGTGAACGTGTGGGAGCTGACTTTCTGCACCCTAATAAGGACATCAGGAGCTCCACAAGTGACACCAACCTTCCTTGCTCATGTTAGCAGAAGGTTCTGCCGAAGACAGGCGCATCAAAGAACGTTTTCCTTACCTGTATCACAGCATGCTCAGAGGAAAGAATGGCCAGAGGAAGCTGTCCTATAGGGTGTGCATAGACTTACCCCTCCTGCATGGTCAGGGTTTGCCATATCCCATATTTGTGCAGTGGCCTTTCTAACAGAACTCTTACCTCCACACCCCAGAACAGCTCCTTCCATGCCAACAGAGCCCTCTTCCTGTTCCAGGGGTTATCAAGCCAGTTGCCTTGCATTTTGTAAATTAAATAGCTTTTTCCTAGTAGCCATGTGTCGGAGTCCAGGACATCCCTCTGGCTGCCCTGGCTGTCTCGAGAGCCTGGCAGGGGGCTCTGGGACCCTGGCACAAAGTCAAAAACACCTGTGGCTTCGATTTTAGCCCATGGAAAAAACTGACAACTTTGTATGAGGAATTACAAGCCACAAGGGTTTGAGTAGTGTGATAGGTCAATTGACACAGGGTGGAAAAGTAGAATTTTGCGGTTCTTAGAATGTGATTAAGGGGTACAAGATGGAGGGATTTGGGCGTGTCCTGACCTTCTCCTTCTCCTTGTCCTCCAAGTCTTGCTGTGATGGTGACACTTTTCTATTGGTTTAAGGTAGAGACACACTGTCCAGCATAGGTGATGGGTATTGGCACGTTATTGTATACATAGCACACGTAGTTTTTAGTGTAAAATGTAAACACCACCCGAGGCGACACACAGAATGCCATGGCCTCCTTGCTAGACAGAGCTCAGCAGGTCAGAGAAAGGATGTTATAGATAAGGAAAAATAAACAACCTTGAGAAGCCGACCCTACACATTCCAACTCCTTCTTTGGCTGCACAGGCTGGGAAACGAGGACTTTTACAATCTTGGGGTCATCCCGACATGCAGAGACACCACAGACCCTGAGAGCCATGCATCTGTGTAACACTGGAACTTCAGAAAAAAGGACAAGAGCTAGGCATTTTACGAGCTTTTTGGAGGAAGGAGATCCATCTTAAAATTGAGCTGGGCATAAGTAAGGAGCATGATATAAACCTGCGCAGATTACCTCACCCATGAGCAACGGAAGTCAATATTTTGGAAAAGATGGGTCCCTGTTTATTACAAGCAATTATGAGCAATGGTCATAATCTTTTTAGGATATACATGGAGAATTACTCAGATCATTTGATGAGTTATACTGCTAGTTTTGCCTGATGCACTGGCCCAGCAGAATTACTAGGGCTGGCCCTAAGCTTTCAGAACGGGAGGGTATTAGGGCAGCATTTGGGTGAGCTCATGGTAGCAAGCAACTAATGGGTTGAGGCAGTCCGAGGTAAAATTGGCAGCATGTGAAAGCTCAGCAGAGGTTTGGAGCTCCCTCAGTGGGCATCTGCCTACACCATCTTTCTGTGCTCTTTTGGTAGGTCTGCAGAAAAAAAAAAGCTGTGAGCTTCTAATATTCTAGCAATACTTCAAATTACATGGCTGAGGAGCTCAATGCTTTACAGATATTAATTTATCTTCAGAGTAGGTATGTGAATGGGATCCCACATCTTCACATCTACAGCACATGTCAGGTATGGAGAGAGAGAGAGAATAATAGTTTTCCAGTCAGTGAGAAGCATGTCAAGCTCAAGACTTTGTTCAGGCTTGCAGGAGTGTTAAGCTCAGGCTTAACAGAAATACTAGAAGTGATTTACTTCTGCACAAGTAGACATCAATGGCAGTTAAGTAGACCTGAATCAGGGCAAAATGTTATGGAAAGCATTGCCTGAAATGCCTTGTAGCTGGCTCTCTAGGGGATCTGTCACACATCCTAGAATATATCCTTCATCAAAGGAGCATTTTGTCTGCCCTCAGGTCCAGTGGTACCACCAACCTGGCATTTCAGAGGAAGAAAGGATTTGCCATCTACATTTTTAATTGAGAGTTAACCCAAATTTTGAGTTATTTTGAGCACTGTCTCTGTGCAGGTGGATGTGTGGATGTCCTTGTTAACAAGATAGAGGTACTCTAAGCAGAGGGCTTATTTTAATGTCTTTTCTTTGCATGCCTCTCTGTGCAAACTTCTCACAATGCAGCCCTTCTGTCAGCACTAGATATGCACATATAAAACATTTAGTGCTAAGTTGGCAGCAGCATCTGGAAGCATCACTATTAGGAACAAAGAAGCGAGTGCTCTCAGCAGGTAGCACTCACAGCTGCTTCACAGCAGTGGCTTTAGTTTTCTGCTGTTGCAGGGCATAGCTGACCTTACATTAACTGTGGGTTTGCACAGTGTCAGGACAGCCCCGACAATGTCAAAACAAGGCGGGAATACTGAAGGAAAAAACTGGCAGGGAAAAGTCTACCCAAGATGGATTGGTGTGAAGTAGTTTGCTCAAAGATCTTGGCTACCTCAAAGTGGGAGCAATGGGAGGACAAAAGCAGTTCCCACTTCCATATGATGCCAAATAAATTGTGTGCTGTTGAGGCCTGTTTTCAACAGCAGCATGGAGAGTTTAAGCAGTGATAATTCTACGTGACTGGTGTGCTGGTGACTAAAACAAACAAATCTAGCTCTTCACATGGGCTCTGCGAACACAGCTGCAGCCAAGCAGTGTGAGGATTCACAGCTGCAATTAGAACCCCCATATGGCAGTGCCTGTGTATACATCAGACTTTCTTGTGCATTTTAACATGGGTTTCTAGACCAAAGATTAAAAGGAAACTTACAGGTTCTTAGTTTCTTCTTGCAGCACCATTTTAAATGCTAGCCATGACTCTACAAATATCTGGAATAAATTACTTTCTTTCTGTTGAGATCTGAACAGCCTGTACATCAATGAATTGAAAGGATTCAATTCATTGAATTGATTAAGAGAGTTTTGCACTATACTGAACCTTGTCCTTCTTTCTCTTTTGTTAGCAAGCCAGACTACCTTCTGTAAAGACTGGTCCTTTTGAAGATCAGTGAAAAGGGAGGAAAATATGTAGAGATAAATAGCTTAAGACTGCACATTTGGATGCTGTGAAACTTAAAATGAAGTAGTGACACAACTGAGTATACAACTTTTATCTATCATCAGCTGTCCTTGAAAGGATAGGGTTATGAAAATTTGATTTTCTGTAGGAATAGATGTTTGGGATGTTTCATGCACACACTTATGGCATATTACTTATATCAATAGAAGATGCAACTACTAAACATCCCCATTTGCTTCTCAACAGAGACAGATTCTTAAAAATCCCTGTGGTAGAGATAAGAGCTTAAAAGAGTAGTATTCAGATGCTTGTACTCATGTACAGATTAACTATGCCAGTTGTTCATCCCGTGTGACATCAGGTTGCCATTCTGTCCCTTGCAGCAGTATCTGCTGACAGATGTGATTCCTTCCATCTCACGCCACTCCACAGCCATGCACATACACAGCCATTGTTTCCATGCCATGGTCTTGCTGTGCCACTGCAAACTTGTCAGCTGGGTCTCCAGAGGGCAAGCACTGTCTGGTGAAAGTGTTAACACAATCTAATCAGACAAGATTTCGTCCCCCACATCAGGTCTTGACTGAGTTTGCCTTTATACATTACACATACATCCTCAGGAAGGAGGAATCTTATTTCTCTCTCCTCTCTCTTTTTCTCCACTGCCCTCACAAACAACTGTGCATTGCCTTGTTTATTTTTACAACTGGTCCATGCAGTGACAGGCCAAGGATGAGAAAAATTCCGTGCACCTGTAGCCTCATGGGCTCTGCATCGTGACACATCTTCTGAGAAACAGCAGGACATTCAGTGCAAGGAGAGAGTTTGTTGGGGCTGTAAGGCAATCACATGTGCTGGCACCTTCAGAGGAGCATCAGTCTCCCCATTCTCATTGGCTGGTCCCAGAAGCACAAATCATTCCTAGAAATGATAATTGGTACCAGTTACTGAATCATGTTTTACTGGAAAGCTACAATTAACTCTGCACATCCCTCAGAGAGACCAGATTGCAAAACTGCAAGCAGACAGGAACTCATCTTGTTGTTAACAGGTGTCAAAGTTTCTAATTTGAATTTAGTCACGCTTTTTACGGTAGGTAAGTCCAGCATTATTTGTGTGGATTAGCTTGGCTTCCTCTCAGGCTGACAAAGATGCTTACACAATTGAAATCAAAACCTCTGAGTAGCACAGGGGGGTCATAGATGAATGAGGTGATAAAAAAATCACACAGCTGTGTGCAGCACACACATGCTAACAAAGGTTTTACAGGAAAACTTCTCATTTATCACAGCTTCTGAAATGTGATCCTTCTAGCAGATAGATCTAGCAGACTTTTAGCTTTAAAAGTCTTCAGTCAGTGCTGAAAATTAATCTTCACTTTCAGATGGGCAAATAAGTATTGGCAAGGGCGTTGTAGAAACAAACAAAAAGCAAGGTCCAAGAGTCTCTTTGGCCTTTTTCCTTTACCAGGGGATTCTTCTAAACTCTTCAGGGATTCTTCCCTGAAGACCTGGGATTAAAGTGTAGCACACTGCATCTGGAGCTGTGCTGCAGCCCTGTAAGCAACTCAGGCCTTGGCTGAGCAACAGGCAGGTGCTGTGCAGAAAAAGGGCCATCCACAAAGCTGGAAGCTGGGAAGAAAGATAAGGTATATGCCTTATTAGTCTTCTTTTAGCCCTCTGCTTTTAAAATGGCTGCAGTAGAAAGAAGGTTTTAAAATTTTTGTGTGATTTTTCCTACCAGGAAGAAGGCCCCAGAGAGGGAAATGAAGTAAGAGTTCTGACTGTCAAGTACTTTTCCATAACCATGTGTCAAAAGCTTGTCTGCCATATGAGCTCTAAGCCACGGCTGTGGGATGTGCATGATCTTTTCTTAAGTGCCAGACACTGACTTGGGTTGGTATAATATTTCCATACATTTATCTCTCTGCTATTTTTTTTCAAATAAGAAATCTCAAGGGACCCTTAAGGTAATAGAGGCCAAACTCACTCACTGATACGCTACCCAATGTCTTTGCAGACACCTGACACTAAACTCAGTGACGTGCACAGTAACACAATAATCTTTCCTAATCCTTAATCTCTCCAGCCACAAGTGGGATTGGCAGTGACCTGAAGGACTCCAGCCAGCTTTCACTGCACTAATGCCCAGAGGCTTGCAAAGGCAAAGACTGCAAGACTGTTCAGGCTTGCAAATGGCACATCATTGGAAGATGAATGCAATGTTATTTTGAGAGAGAAAATACCAAATATCAAACTCCTACTCAGAGAAATTACATGAGAAACCACTGTGTGGAGCCAGCCACTAATTATTTGGCAGATGAGAAAACTGGATTCAAACTAGTTGTTACTTGAATTTCAGGTGCCCTTGCTACCCCACTGGCTTTTGCTTTACCTCTCTCAGAAGTCTAGATGTGATACAATTTGCTGTAAATCAGATGCATAGAACCACCAGCGAACTTAGCAAAGTGATGCTGTGAAGACAAAAAGACACAGACATTCCCTGTAATGGAGAGAGAAGTCTCCACCAGAGTTGCTACACTTCCATCTACCTTATTTCTTATTTTACTCCCATCTAAAGTCTTGTGTCCTGTGAAAAGAGTACTACAAGCTTCCCAGACTAAGCAAGAGAACAGAGTGTAGCTCAAATGTCACTACTGACAACATGCTGTGGGTTGTGGAGTTCATCCAGCAGAGGCAGAGCCTCTTTAGCCATTAGATTAGGATTGAATTTGATTTAGAAAACAGAATAGTTTCTAGGTAATGTGTATATTCAAAAGGCTGGGAAATATGATAAACTTCTTCAATCTCAGGCATGGCAGGCAATTTCAAAAAAAAGAAATGCACACACCAAGCAAACCTTATGTGTTACACAAGACTTTCTCCACTGATTAGCCATGAGAATTTATGGACTAAAAGTTCAAACTATGCTTTGCACTGGAAACCTTTCTCACAGTTTACTCCTGTCTTGGTTTGAAAAGACAGGTGTCTGCTAAGGAAGGCAGAAGCCTCTCTTGAAATGCAAAATGTAAAACCCCTCCCTCTAAATTATTATAATTTTGAAAATTAAGGGGCTCTCAGGCAAAGATATAGGAGTAGGAATAACAGTTCTTTATTAGGAAAAAATAAAAATACAGTTATAAAAAACAACACTGACAGAGTCAGAATACAACCTGACACCCTGTGGGTCAGGGTGTTGGTGGCAGTCCAATTGAAATGGTGGCTGCAGTCCTCCTGCAGTGACAGACGTGGTTCTGTTGAAACACTGAGCCTGCTGACAGGGCGCAGTTTTCCTCTGAAGGTCCAGTGGTGGTGTAGATGGACCTGGTCTTCCTCTGGGAATCCCAGCCATTGCAATAAACATACACTTTCTAACTTTAAACTGTTAGAGAGTTTTTGTCCGTCTCAGTTGGATATCGATATTAGATCGATATTAATATTTTAGTAAATCAGTAGGAACCCTTTCCTTTATCAATAAATATTTGCTGCTTTTGCACTTTATTTTCGTCCAAGAAATCTATCAAAAACAATCCTCCCTGACTGCACTTTTACAACAGGACAGGACAGCATTCCATGATATTATGATGAAAGAACTTGAGAATATATATGTACTTCTTCCCATGGCATTCCTTCTCTGGAATTCTCCATCTAAGCCTATTGACAGGCAAGCAGCCACATAAATCCTTCAAGTTTCTGAGCTCTGGCTGCTCATAGAATTCTGACCTACAAAAAGCATTCACTGCACCTGGCAAAGTACCTCAGGTAGCCAGTAAGGCATGGAGGAGACAGGAGTTGTAAATCATCTGCAGAGAGGCTCAGTCTTCATGAATAAACAGCCCAACCTCCATTAACCTAGCTATGAAGAAGTGTCTTGAAAATTGGGCCTTCAAGCTGAAGCTTTGTCAGTCTTTCAAGTGAAACATTCCCAAGGAAATAGTTCAGTGTTCATTCCAGATAAACAGCTTGGACACATTTGTCTCTTTCAGTCTTGCATTTCCTAGGGTTTGATAACATAGTTTTAATAGTTTAGCCCGTTTCTGGGGTTTTGTGGCATTATTTGGGATAGTTCTGGTCCTCCCACAGCAGAAAAACAGGAAACTTCTGTCCAGCTATCCAGTAAAACCTACTATCCCAAGGTGTTCATACCCAGACAGCCCTGAGGGCCTGACCATCTGCAGCAGCCCTGAATTTGGGAGCCTCCTATCAAAACAGGAGATAAATGGCTGCCTCTACATGTGCTAATATTGCAACTTTAATAATAGCACATCCATGATGCTAGAGACCCTCAGCAGAGACCCAAGCTGTTACAGCCCTGGCCAGAAATATCAATGACTCTGACAATGGAGCAGTATAACCAACTTCAGCAATAAGAATAAAGTCACACTGTTTTAAATGTAAATTGGATTAGTAAATTATATTGCTGCTTTTTTAAAGAGATGAAAAAGTTTTCATGTGTTAGAGGAGCCATTTTTGTGTTACAAATGTCTGAAGGAACAGGTCAGGAATCACCAAAGAACAATCCACTCTGCCTTGATTTAAGCCATCAAGCACTGTCCTTCCAGAAACAGATTATTTTGTAAACAGACTGCAGGTTAAATAAGCAACAGTGTGTGTACAAAGAGTTATTCCTTATTTTAGCATTTCAAGTAGTTTTAGGAAGCAGTCATTCCCTTTTCTGTCTCAATAAAGCTTGTCCTACTTAGAGATGCCAAAAGCCATTTGCTATGAGGTGGCAGGACCTGAGCTCTGGCAGAATGGGCAGCTGAGCCTGGCACACTGGGAAACTGGGAGAGAGCTGGCCAGGCTCAGTGCTGAGGAGAGGGAAAAGGATCAGAAGAGTAAAGAGGGGGAAAACCGTAAGGAAGGGACAGGAAGGCAGATGATGACACATATTGTTTTGTTGATTTAAAACCAGCAACAATCTTCCAAAACCTCAGAGATACCAAATCTCTGGATCCTCTGTTTTTTTCCTAGTTTGATGTTAAACTTTCCCCCATTTCTTAATATCCAACATGAAATGATAAAACAGTGTGTTTACCATCACTTTCATTTAGGGTTGCTCTGCTGTTCTTAGAGCTGCATTTGAAGTTAATGCAAATTACACTTTGAACATGTGAGATGCTGTGTAATGCTAAGAACACTTGACAACTACCCAGCACTTGATATTTACTGGACACTTTAATAGTTTCAGCCCAAGCCTGTTCTCCTGCTGCAGCAGGGTAAGATGCCTAGTGCCATCACTGCTGCAAAAATATGTTATTTAATGTGGGAGGAAGCTGGATGCCATGGAGAGGGAAGCACAGAAGCTCTCACCACTGTCACCCTTGCATGCAGTGGAGGGTAGCAAATAAAATAAGCAAGGCCTGAGGCTTTGTGTGGAATGGTCAGGGCAGAAGGCAGCACTGTAATCATAGAGCAGGGCAGGGACCCTCTGAAAGAAGAGTATGTGGTCATGCAGATAATGGCAGGAGAAGAACTTGTGCACAGAGCTGGGCACATTGCACGCGGAGGGGGATTTCCTGTATTTGGAGAACTTGTAACTTCAGCATTTTTACTATCCAATTCTGGCCAAAAGGTCTCCTTTTAGTCTGAATGCTGCTGCCTCATATCCCCCATGAGTACTCACGACACTACTGTGTTTAAAGGTCCTGTTGGTCTGCACTTTGTGTAAGTCACAGCATGCCCTCTTCCTTGCTTTCTATTGTATTCCCTGAACTCTTGTTATCTTCCAGTAAAAGTGATACCTACTTCAGCTCCAGCCCCTCAGCCTCATCTCTTTTCTGACTACTAGTAATGTTCATAGCTTAAGCACATCACCCTCGATAACTCCAACACTGTGTATGTGCTGATTATGAATTAGTCTCTTTAGGGACTCTCAGAAACAAAACAGGTATTTTGCATAAATATTGTGCTCAATATTTACTCTTTCCTTTTTGGAGGGTTGAGATCAGAATTGTTTCAAGCAGGTGGGCTTTAAACCACAAATTTTCTCTCCTAAACAAAATCTGACTGTTCTTTAATGAAATTTACCACCTATGATACAGAGGCAAGCCCTTCTGTTCTGCTCAAACTTTCTGTAAAAATCAAATCCTCCCCAAAGCTCTCGAGATTAATAAGTCCTCATGTCAATTAGGTCAAATACTAACCTCATTAATCTAGTTCAAAGATTTCCAGACTCTCTTTCTGCAGACATATCGAATTATTTTGTTTTGTTAAGTTGTAGCTGTCCCGTTTTTCCTGGTGGGATGCAGTCCCTGCCTTCAGCAGCACTGCCTGGCAGCATGTGGCTGACTCAGCGTGGACTTACTGAGACCTTCAGGTGGGAAGGGACCACGGGAGGTCCCTGCTACAGCCTGCTGCTTACAGAAAGGGCAGCTCTGAGGTCAGGTCAGGCTGCCTGGGGCTTTAATGGGTAGGTCTTTAAATGCCCCGAAGGATGGAGACTGCAGAACCTCTCTGGACAATCTGCTGCACTGCTTGGCTGTTCTCACAGCGAGCAAATTTCTCTGTATGTCATGTCTTAGGTCATGTTTTCAGCCATGCCCATTGTCTTTTGTCCTTCTTGTGGAGCACTGTGACAAGCCTGTTTTCATGGTAGCACTGCTGTAAGTGCTGGTGGGCTGCTGCAGGGTCCCCCTGAAGCTGTTTCTTCTCTAGGCTGAAGAAGCCTCATTCCATCAGTCTCTCCTCACAGAGCCCTGGCTGTCTAGGTCACCTCCAGTAGGATGGAGACACTTCCTGTGCTCCCAAGACAGCTGTCTGCAAGACCTAGAAACACTCTGCCTTTCCTTTAAGGTGATGCCTGCATATTGTCTAACTGTGGTGCAAAGGAAGGTCCCTGCAGTAGACTGAGACATGGCAGTGACAAAGCACCATCCTTACATCCCCTGGAACTCCAAAACTGCACCCTCTGCTTGGGGCTGTCACCCTGTCTGCAACACTGAGATCCAAGAGTGTGATTCTTTGTGTTTTCTGAATTAAATCCTTCAGCACCATGAGGGGGAAGTCCTGTTTGTCCAACAGGATTTCCCTCCACAACCTAGTTGATCTAGGAAAGCCAGCAGACATAACCCTTTTGGATTTCAGCAAAGCTTTTGATACAGTCTGTCACAGGATACTTCTGGACAAAATGTCCAGCACACAGCTGGATCACCGTGTTATGTGATGGGTGAGCAACTGGCTCACAGGTCGGGCACAAAGGGTTACAGGGAACAGGGTGACATCAGGCTGGGGGTGACAGCAGGCTGGGGGTGACATCAGGCTGGGGGTGACAGCAGGCTGGGGGTGACATCAGGCTGGGGGTGACATCAGGCTGGTGTCCAGTCGCTAGTGGGCTTCTGCCAGGCTCTGCCCTCGGCCCTTGCTCTTCAACTTCTTCATTAATGCAGAACTCAAAGGAGTGCTAAGTAAGTTTGCTGATGATAGTAAACTGGGAGGAGTTGTCAACTCCCTTGAGGGCAGAGAAGCCCTGCAGAGACCTCAACAAATTAGAGCTGTGTGAAAAACGCCGATCGCTTGGTTTTTAAAATTTTTAAAGTTCAATAATAATAAAATGGTTACAAAAATAGTAATACAATTAGAGTAATAAAAATTTAGAGTTAGGACAATTACAAGACAATAAAAAGCAAAGAATTACAGACGTCTGGATGCTCTTGGGCCCTTAAGCCCGATAAGCATCCCTTGTGAACAAAGGAATAACCTTAAAAGCAATAGCCTGTTGCATATTCATACATCCCATACATGATGCATAAATTCCTTGCAAATTAAGAGCTTTTCTGGTTTTTGTCAACTTCTTCCCCTTAATCCTGGTGGTTCCGTAAAGACGGAGAGAAGGTGGAAGAATGTTTGTCTTTTCCGATAAGGAGGCCATAACTCTTTATGGGCCCCATCACTGCCATCTCTGTGCAAGGAATTTCTTGATTATCTCATCTCTTTCTTGAGCTAGTTAAAAAGTATCTTACGTAGTATAGTTTCTATTTTAACATTGTGTTATAACCAAAAAATACATTTAACACACTACTTGAGAGAATTAATACAGCATAACTTTCCAACATTACACGTATAATATTCATTGTAACATTTGTGAAAAGCCAATCATAAAATATGCATTTTTCACAGCTGGGTAATCACCACTTGTAGGAAGTTCAACAAGTGCCAGTGGCAGATTCTGCACGTGGGATGGGGCAGCCCTGGATGTACTGGGGGACAGAGTGGGCAATGAGAGGCTGGAGAGCAGCGCTGTGCAAAGGGCCCTGGGGGTCCTGCTCCATGCAAAGTTGGATGTGAGTCAGCAGTGCCCTGGCAGCCAGGAGGGCAGCTGTGTCCTGGGGGGCATCAGGCACAGCATGGCAGCTGGGCAAGGGAGGGCATTGTCCTGCTCTGCTCTGCTCTGCACAGGGGCCGCCTCAGCTCCAGCGCTGGGGGCAGTTTGGGGTGCCACGATAGAAAAAAGACACGGAGCCATTAGCGAGTGTGCAAAGGAGGGCCACGAGGATGGTGCAGGGCCTTGAGGGGAAGTTGTATGAGGAGTGGCTGAGGTCACTTGGTCTGTTCAGCCCGGAGGAGACTGAGGGGAGACCTCACTGTGGTTATAACTTCATCAGGAGGGGAAACAGCGGCCACCGGGGCCGCGCTCGGGCACGCCCTCAGGGCGGGCCGAGGCCCCTCCGCCGGGAGTGTGCCGGAGGCGGGGCGTGGGGCGCCCGCCCCCGGTACCGCGGCTGCGCCTTGCCCGCGCCCGCCGCCGCCATGGACAGCGACGAGGAGACGTTGGAGGAGATCGTGGAAGGTGCGTGTCCCACGGCTCGGGGAGCGGGGCCCGGCCGGCGCCGGGCGCTGCTGCAGGAGCTATGGGGGCGCGGGGCGGGGGCGGCGGAGGCGGCGGCGGCCGGAGCTGGGCGCCCGGGGTCGGGCGCGGCGCATGACATCAGTGGGCTTATGCAACGGGCGGGCCGGGGCCACGCACGTGGCGGAGTTCGGCCGGGGGGAGCCGGGGCCGCGCTGGCGCCGTTACCGGGCGGGCGCTTCGGGTGCCTTCCGCCGCCGAGCGCTCCGGCCGCAGCGGGAGGCTCCGCGCCCCCGGACGCGGGGATGGCGGCTGCTCGGCTCTTATTGTCAGAAATAAAGTGGCGGCCGTGTGTTTCTGCCGCTGCTGTGCCCCCGTGCGGGCGGTGGCCTGCAGCCCTGGCTCCCTGGGCGCTGCGGCCGGTGCCCGGTCCTTCCCCCGGCGGCTGAGGGACGTGGGGATGCCCATCCTTGGGGAGCGCCCAGGGAGCCGGGGCTGCAGTCACATACGTGCAAATGGAGAAGGGAAAAGAAAGAGCGACTCCAAGAAGACACTGTTGCCATATCCATGGGCAGCAGGGCTGGAGCCGTCCGTATGGGAGTGGGGTGGGCCGCTTTATAGCTGATATACACCCTTTGTGTGCAGTTCGCCTCTCATGTGTGGATAGCTAACCCTCGAAGAGTTCTACACCCAGAGGGCACACGTCCTCTGGAAGTGAATTACTGATGGAAACCTTAACAGGCAGGGATGCAGCTCCCCAGCACGCTGTCATGTCTGGGAGCAGGGAGACAAAGCGTGGCATCTCCCTCGGGGGGAAAGCACCGGCTGCCCAAAGATTCCTGGCAGAGGGACCGTGGTCCTGCCGGGAATGGCAATCCAGGGTGTTCAGCCGCTGGGACAGGGAGCAAGGAGCTGCCGAAGGTGCCGGTGATGCCCATGCTCGCCGTGGGCCTCCTGTGGCAGAAGGATTAGGCCGCAAAGCGAGTTGCTCCAGGGGAGGTGTCTGTCTTGCACGGCAGCTTGGTGTGACAGCAGATGCGAGCTGAGCAGCTGCTGCTCGGAGCTGGATTTACTGTCGAGGTGCGTGGTGTGGGAGCCAGAGAAGCTTTGTTGCGTGGAACATGGGTCTGAGGGAAGCGAGGCTCTGCTATGGATGAGGTGTGCCCTGTTTTCCACTGCCTTTTCCTGCTAACTCCTCAAATCTGTGGGTTGCAGTTGTCTGGGGCAAGGAATCATAGTTTTCATCCTTATATCACAGATGAAGTGTTCTGCTGTATTCTGGATTTGTTTGGCATCTCCGTGGGCTAAGGAAACACATTTTTAAAGCATCCTTTTCTTCAGCAGTGTATGTGTTTTTTTTTGAGTGAGACAGAAGCAGGATGCTTTTTGGGGGGTGAACAGGATTTTGCACTTATCCAAAGGAAGTTAGAAATACAGAAATCAACACTTCTACTTTTGTAGGGGAGAGGGAGTTTGGTTTATTGTTGTGATCCCCCAAACATCCACCTGGCATCTTTGTGGCCAGAATCTTTTACTGATGATGCACGTTATATGTCATCTGTTAAGTAATAGTGATAATGACAGTAAAGGGCTTTTATCTTTGATTTGTATACATCAGTGGTTTCAGTAAGTGACTCCATAGTGAACTAGCCCCTGTGAGCATAATTCCTGTTCTTGAAAAGTTCATTGTCTGAGCTTAAGAGGAAGTTTTAGGAGACCCTTCATGAAACAACAGAAGAGAGGTTATACAAAAATTTAAAAATATGTTTGGACGTTTTGGGTTTCTTTTTTGCAAATGGAGGAGAGTGGTGAGAAAGGAAAGTGGAACGCACTGCTCCCCATGAAATAATGAGGATATTTTCTGGTGACTTAATTTGAAACAGAATTAGAGCCAAAGGCCTCAGCCCATACAGAAAAAAAAGTTGTATTTATGTTATGAAACTTGAAATTGAGTTTTTTTCCCATGTTGTTGACTAAGAGAGACTGTGTTTCTTGTTTTGTTGCAGTGGTGGGGGCATGGTTTTATTTTTTTTTTAATAAGGGGAAGCTTCTAGCACATTAGAATAATTGGATTCTTTGTATTGTGGCTGAGATTAAGACCCTGTATAGAGGCCACTGGATCAAAGCTGACCATTTTAAATCTCCGAGGTATTCTGTATCCTACTGTGCAAAAGGCCTGACATGTGTTCTCTGTACAGGCATGGCAGCTTTTGTGCTGGGCTTTGCATTCCAGCAAAATCTTGACAAAGCTGAATAGTCACAGAGAACAAAGTTGCAAGAGTTTGTTGTTGTTGCATTGGGTATTTTTTTAAAATAGTATAATGTACCAGTATTATCAGGTTTTTTTTATTTTTTTTAATCCAAGTATTTTATAAAATTTTGCCCCTGTAGTGATGGGGAAACTGGTATTCTGTTGTTCAGGGTTTGTTAACTTACACCAGTGTACCCTTCTATATTGATAAAACTTAATTTAAAAGGCTTTTAATTAAAACTATATGTGTTAACATAGTTTTTGGTATAAAAGAGGTGTCCACATCAGAAATGTTACTGACCTTTTAGTTTAATTGGTTATTAGTATTTAATCATTAATAATAATTGGTTAAATTTAGCTTAAAATTGTCCTTTCTACAAAAAGGGGTGTCCTGACAGAATGGGAGGGGTTCTTCTCTTTGGAAAGAACAGTTTCTGTTTAAAGAGTTCCTCTTCAAAGTAATTAAAAGCCTTTTGTGATAGAGCTTTTTTCCTTCCACCTTTTGCTCTCTCTTTTTACTCTCTTATTTCTCTCACTGTGAACTGATAAGCAGCGCCTGATTGGTTTTACTGGCTTCTTAAACTTTTAACTGTTTTCAGTCTAGTTTGGACTAGGGACTTGAAGAGAGAGCACAGTCACGTGCAGGTGCGAGAGAAACTTGGTGGAGCATGCAAGGGAAAGGTGAGGGAGGGAATCCTGGCTCTTGGATGAGTTCAGATTCCTCGCTGCTACTTTTTTCCTGTACACTTTTTTAGGTGCATTTCCATACTCAGTGAAGTCTGCACAGCTTGTTCCCTCTCTGGGCACTGGGCTCAAGGTCTGCTAATACTGAAGTGCCTCTTTTTGCCTGCATTAGCCTGGGCTGTAGATCAGTCCCCTTCACACTGAAGTTTGTTTCTGCCTTTCCATATGTGTGATGAACCTTTCCAGTTTAGGGGAAATTTGGTCAGGGAAGAGCTTGACCCAAAGCCTGCAGAAGTGGATGCATACACTGTCATCTCTAATAGGCTGTGTATGCAGCACCAGGAGACTGGAGGAATCAGAGGTAATGTTTTAGTTAGAAGCATGGAAGAACATAAATATAGGCTAGCTGTTATTTATTTTACATTTTTCATGCAAAATTTATACCTGGTAAAATGACATTGTGGGAGCTGCCGCACCCGTTCAGGTGTGTCCCTGTGCTGAGAGCAGCCCTGCAGCCAGAGCTCACACAGCTAAACCAGGCAATAATCATAGTTTGAAACACTTCTCTGTCATTTTGTTTTGGCTTTGAAGAGGCAGTTAGAGATGCAATAGGAGCCTTATTATGCTTAAACTTGGTAGAGTTGCTCAATAAAACACAAACCATGCAGGTGAGGATCCCAGTGTGTTGTCTCTGCTTTCCCTCTGTGCAACAGCTGTAGTAGGGAAAACTGATATGGCTGGGGCTAGGAACAGGATATAAAGTGAACACATCTGAAAGGCACTGGAGAACAGCATTTAAAATATTAAATACCACGTTGACTGACGTATTGCAGGGGCACAGCATTATGGATATTGCATACTTTTATTTCTTTAAATTCCTGTGAATACAGGTGTACAGTGGCACACCCGCATTATCATAAGGCATGTGTTTATGAAAAGAAAAAAAATTGAACATTTTCTTATCCTGTTCTCACCAATAAATATATGTTTTAAAGAATTTTTATAATTTTAAAGATGTCTATTCATACAAGTTAGAATAATCTAAACCTTGTTTCTTTCAGAAACCAGTTTTGCTTATTACTCTCTTCTCTCTCCTGTCTCTCATCCCTTTTCTTTTATCCTTATCTTTTATTTTTATTTAAAGCTATGTGTTTTACAAGTACAGACTTCAGTTGTACAGAATGTCTGATCACTGTTCCTAACAGCAATGATCTGAATTACTGTTTTGTACTAGGGAGCTACTGCATTTCAAGTAGCTACATAATGAGAGCAGATATAAAATCTTGCATAATAATTAATGTGTTCTGTTGCTCTTTGTTTGGATTTCATTTCAGGGCATCTAGATGACGATGGGCTGCCTCATGGATTCTGTACAGTAACCTATTCATCGACAGACAGATTTGAAGGAAATTTTGTGCATGGAGAAAAGAATGGCCGCGGCAAATTCTTCTTTTTTGATGGAAGGTATACTCTGACTCTTTGATTTTTTTCTTCTGTACTCTTCCTTCTGCTTGTAGTCATGCAAAACTAATCTACATTGATTGTACACTGCTGAGTTTCTGGATAAGATTTCTCATTAAAAATTGTTGCTGAAAAGTTTGCTGCTGCTGTAGCCATTCTTGTGGTGGCTTTGTGTGTAATGAGGTGCCTGTAGTTGTTTCCTGGAGGGACAATGCAGTGGTGTGAGCTCTTTTAGCACTGTATAGTTATGAGCTTATTAGAAATCACAAGAAATAAGAGGTGGTCAAAACTACTGAAAACCATGCTGACAATGACTTGGACAACAAAGTTCATTACTTCAGGTGGACTTCTTTGCCTTATAGAGCTACACAGAAAGTGCAACTGGACCCAGAGCTCCCTGTGCCAGCCCTCACACACAGACACAGGACCTTGACAGAGAGGCTTGCCTTCTGCTTTGTCAAACTGTTTATCAGTTAAAGGACTGAGTTATATACAGGTTTGGTAGCAGCTCTAGTTCATCCTCTGCAAGTTGCTTGTGGCCTGATTTACTTTCAGAAAACCCCCTATCATTTCCATTCTTTTCACTGGGAATTGTGACAGTGAAATAGGGCTAGTCTGTGCCTATGCATGTGTTTTCTTCTCTGATCCTCATTACGAGCACCTTGCAAGTCTTCTCCCCACCACCACTGCAGCATTCCTGTCTGCAGTTGCTCAGAATTTCCTCCAAGGGAGCAGCAAATGTATAAAATGACACGATTCTTCATGGTTTTGCAGCTGTTGGTGACACTCTGAATAGCGGCTGTTAAACTGACAGTCATGCCGGGTCTACTCTCTTCCTGCTCAGCAAAATTCTGAGCAGGAGCAGAGGTATTGTGCTGTGAGTCAGCTCCTTGTCTGTACTTGCCTTTGCACTTGCTTCATACTGGGGATTGTGGGTTTTTTTTTTTCATGAGAAAGATAATATATTTATTCAGTTATGTAGAAAGGGATTAGGCCTCCAAGCTTGGATGAAGAAAAACCCTCACTGTTGTTGGTAATGGCCATATTAAATCTTCTCTGAGTAACTGAAAATGAGGACTGCCCAGCAGCTGAGTTCTCTAAAATAGTTTTAGTTTAAGTTATTAGACAGCATCTCTGTGGACACATGTATTTAATGTTTCTGTGCTGGTGGATGATCTCAGCAGAGTAGTTGCTGATTGTACAGTCAGAGGAACTGACCCACTCTTGTTTGTAGGCCTGCTCTTCCATGTAGTCCAGGGTACAGGCAGCATTTAGTGGGAAGAGTCAGGTTGCTGCTGAGCCTTCTTTGTACTGCTTGAGTGTTGCCAAGTCTTTTCTTTTTTCTTTTTTTTTTTTCTCTCTCAATTTTCATAACCCTTAAAAAACTGGAATAGCTGGCCACTGATGACTTTAGGAAATAGCAGAATGAAAATATGCAAAAATAGTCTGCAATGTGGTACTGGAAAATGGGATATTTTCATTAACTGTTATATATTTTAAGTTAGCTAAAGCAGCCTTAACTGAGCAGTAGCTAATTACCAAATTAGCAGTAGCTAATCATTTATCTAGCTACACCCAGCTAGCAAGACTAAGTTGCTTTCTGAAATGGATGGTTCAGGAATCATGACATGTCGTAAGAATGACCTGGCATAAAACAGGACATGCTGTTTCCATTAAGTGTGCCATGGACAAGGCTGAGTGCTCATGAAGATGAGCAATAAATATCAAAAATGTCTTAAAACAGCCCTCCCTTTGCAGGATCCTGTGCAGTAAAGCTGACTTCAGGACTCGTGGGTGTGTTTCCCTGGCAGGCTGCTGAGTAAAGGCTGACAGCTGTACTGCTGTTCCTCTGTTGTTGGGGAGCAGCTGAGTCCTGTCAAATACAGGACTGGCTGCAGTGTCAGCATTCTCATTTTTTTGAGTATTGGGGAATAGGACTGGCTGCCTGGCTGCCTTGTTTGGTAAAGGAAACTCTTCCCTTTACTGGAATAACTGTCCCTTCCTGTTGATTAGTTAAGGGAATGGAAATCTGGAATGAAATATCAGTTGTTTTTTTTTTCCTTCCCCTTCAAGAAAATGCAACAAATCACAGCATATTCTTTAAGAGAGAGAAGTTTGCCCTCTGGCATACTCCCTGCTTTGGACTGTGGACTTGAACTTTCCTTGGTGCCAGTGGTTCTCGAGTGTACTTTGCAGAACTCTTTGCACTATAAAGGCAGGCATGAGAGCCATGCTTGGCACGGAGCTGGAGCTGCCCTTCTGCCCTAATTGGAAACTCCTGTAAACTGACATCTCCCAGAACACAGTAGAAAACTATTATTTTTAGGGAAAATTTTTCCATGTTTCCATATAGAGGGAGTGAGAGATAAATGGATCAGTCTCTATAGATATTAACTTAATCCCTGGAAGGATATTGGAGTAAGTATTTTCCCCCCCCAGTTCATATCAATGGTTTAATTGTTAGATAAGAAGTATCTTCCATCCCTTCCATTATCCATAGTGGATAATGGGAAGATGGTACATCTGATATATCTTGACTGTGATAGGATTTAAGTTGTTGGAAGTATGATCACCTGAGAGGCAAACCAGAGAAAATACAGGTTAGTTCAGGGTTTGTATTAAAAAGGTTTTGCCTATAGAAGACACAGAAGCTATTTATTCATCTTTGTGCTGGTCAAGTCTTAGTTGCAATTGTTGTGTCTGGCTGCAGACACCATACTTTGAGAACTTAAAGTGAAGTGAGGGGCAGGGTGGAAATAGCTCAGAAACTCTGAACAGCATAAAAGTTTCTGAATCTGACCTTTTAGGTGAGCTTGAAGGACACAGACTTCTTCCTTAAGGTATCTTCCTTTTGATTTCCTTAGATGAGATGGATCTTTTGCTCACTGTTTGGAGCTTAATACAAAGAGAGAAAAGATAAAAGTTTGAGTTAAAGTAGAAGAAAATATATTCTTTCCAGGACTGAAGCACTGTTGTAATTTAGCAGTGTTTTAACTTCAACTAGTGCAATTAAAGGTAACGAGACAGGATTTTTGACTACATAAACTGGGGGTGGCTGCTTCTTTTAAGGAGTAATCCTACATGTGCATACTATGTGTGTTTTCACTACAATGGAATTAAAATCTAGTGATCTGTGATAAGTTAGAGGGGAAAGTGGCATCATTTATAGTTAAATAAGGGCACTGATTTCTGGTGGTTCCCTGTGCTGTAGTGCCATAGCTATCTGTGCAGTTCTGTAGTAACTGGATCGAGAAATCCATTTCACTGAAAAGTAAAATTATTTTCCTGCCCCTTCTTGTTTTGCATCTGGTGTGCACTGAGGCTTTTACTGTAATATATTTTCCCATGGAAACCTCATCTAGCTTGCCAAAGTTACATAAAAACAGAGTATGAAGCTTTAGAAGCGAGAAAGTGAATTCTGAGAAAAACATTCCTTTCACAACTCTTGCAAATCTGTGTGGTAAAACACGTAGAGTCGTGCTCACAGACAATGTTTCAGCTTATACCTTAGATGTCTGCATCTGAAAAAGAATTATGCAGTGAAAATATGTGTATGCTGACAGCTGGCTGTTAGCTAAGTGTGCTAAAGGAAAAGCTAAACAGGTTGTGTTCCCTTGTGCTAATCCTAGCATGAGAAGGAAATATCTGCATAGATCCTCTTTTATGGTGATAGTAAAGGGTTTGCAAGACAAAACCGAAATGAAATGTTTCTTTGTTTAAATCCAAGTGCAGCACTAATTCTGTTCGACAGGCTGTGTTCAATTTTAAGACAAATACATGAAAAATGGCTGCTTTTAGTGGGGCCTGTACGAATAGCAGCTAAGTGTATTGCTGGGGAGCTGACACTGAACTGTGGCAGGTTGCAGTTCATTCCCTGTCACAGTTCACATGTACAGCAGCTCAATTTCATCTCTCCAGAGACATGTCAGTGAAGGTCCACACCTAGCAGGTAGAAAATCCTAATGTGAGAGTAGCCTGCTTGAGCAAGAATTCCTTCTTTGACTGGGAGTGTCCATTCGCTGACTATTCCAGCCTACAGAAAATTCCAGGCATGTGATTGAGATGAGTGATTCTGTGTCTGTGCAGCACACTCTGATTGAAAGGGTGCTGTAAGTTGTTTTCTGCCTTTGGAGCTCCACAGAAAGAAATTTCTGGTTTTCACCTTGGTGCTCCAATGCATTGAGGTTTTGGGTTCACCTCTGAGAGGTGAACATTTTCCACTGCTGTTTTCTTTCTCTTTTCATCAGCACCCTGGAGGGGTACTACGTTGATGACGCCCTGCAAGGCCAGGGAATCTACACCTATGAGGATGGAGTGGTCCTTCATGGCACCTACGTGGATGGAGAGCTGAACGGCCCAGCCCAGGAGTACGACAGTGACGGGCGGCTGATATTCAAAGGGCAGTATAAAGACAACATCCGACATGGAATCTGTTGGATTTATTACCCGGTAAACCTGACCACCTGCTCTCCTTATTGTAGAATTATGTACCTTTCTTTTCTCCCCAGCTGAAAGAAATACCCACCGTGACCCAGCTCTCCAAAAATCAGCACACACAGAGCTGGGTAAAAGATCTGGACCTTCTGATTTTGGGTAATCCATCACAAAGTTAAAGGATTTTGGTGTTGAATGTTTGCCCAGTAGGTGAGATTCAGTCAGGTTGCAAGTTGCCCGTCACCATTTTCATCTTCCAGGAAACCCAGCCCCTTGGAAGTGCATTTATATATGATTTGTGTGTAACATAGAAATAGGATGTCTAATAACTTATGCATTATCTCTTTGGGAAGGCTGGATTTTGCCACTTTGTAATGCTGGCTGCAGGTGAGGAGCATGGGAGCCACGCCAGTTATTGCAACCCGCTGCTCTTATGAAAGTAGGAGGAGAGACTTTGTCTCCGTTTCTGCAGGATATTGTTGGGGTCCATGGTGGTGGTGGACGCAGCCTTCCCCGAGAGTGTCTTGTGCCAAGGGGTAGGAGCCAGGAGAGCACCAGCACAGACAGACAGACAGACAGACACACACACTCAGCAGTGAAGACACACGAGGGTCCAGGCGTGGAGTTCCAACGTGCTTCGTTTCAGGCCACGCTGAAGGGGTCCAGGGGCCAAAGACAAAGGAGGGCCCAGGGTATAAATCCAGGGAAAGAGGGGGTGGAGGAGAGCATCAGGGATCCAATGGTCTGAGGGCTCAGGGGCAGTACAAAGCACAGGAACCAGTAGGGAATTGCCAGGGTGGATGGGCAGGGTTACACACCAGTGGGATTACAGAGAGTGGAGAACTCACTAGAACATGAACATATAAGGGTAAAAGGAGTGGGGAAGGCCAGCAGGCCAAAGGGGAGGACAGAACTGGGACAAATGAACATAGTGCTGCAGAGCACCATGGGGGAAACTTCTTTCCTCACCCTGAGCTGTGAGGAATGCCTGAAGCCTAAGGTGCATCTCTCCAGGGGATCACTGTTGTTCTCCCCGCTGTGGGCTCACAGGCATCCACAGGATATTGTGTGAAGTCTGGCTTTGCCTAACACATCAGATGTAACTAGTGTGAGAGCTATTGCCTCTGACTGGAATTGTGGACAAGTGATTTGCTAGTTAAACAAGACACTATTTTATATTTTTGAATTTTGATGTTCTTTTGTAACCATGCTAGTTAAGGCAGTGACTGTTGTAGAGTTTTTAGGGAGTTTTTGATGCAGATTTTTTAAAAATATAATTCCTATTAAACCTTACATGGTAGAGTTGAATCTTTCAATCTTGTCTTGTGCCAAGGAGGTAATGTCTTCATGTAATTAAGCTGCTGGTCAAAACCCAGTCTAATTCTGTACATATGGCACAAGCTTTAGTTGCAGATTGATTTCTAAATGCTTACCAAGACTGTCTGTTCATTTTATTTACTGGTTTTCACTATTGCCATTAAGCATCAGCAAATGCTTGGTGTATGCTGCCAAAAGTTTTTCAGTCCTAGTGTATAAAATACACACAGCTGACCATTTGCTTCATGTATCTCCTGCTTCATCTTCCAGATGACAAAGTGTTGCTGTACCTTTTGGAAATGTTGATAATTAGAGGTTGTTTATCATTACTGTCTTGCCAGACTAAGGGATACAAGGTGCTCCAAAAAAATCCTTTGCCATGGAACCAGTTTTCTCATGACTCTGTGCAGGATGCTATGTGCACAGTTTTTTTTCCCAGACTTAAGGTTCATTGTTCTCTGTTGCAGCATGCTTGAAACTCTTTCATCCTTGGAGTTGAACAAAATTGTGTCTCTTTGAAATAGAGCCTGTGCTCAGTGGTCTTGATATAAATCAGTTTGTTTCCACAACACACCTGCTGGTCTTGCTCCGGGGTGTTATTTGGAGATGCTTCCTTGTCTTTTTTGAAATAAATACCTGAGGTGGTGTCTAGATTTGAAAGACAGGTGTCTGCTAAGGAAGGCAGGAACCTCCCTTGGAATGGGAAGAAATATGACCCCCTCAGTATCTTTGCCCTTCCAAAGAAAACCCCCATGCCAGGTGAAGAAAGTAACCAGCTACACCCTTCCCCCTCCTCTTCCTCGCAGACACATCTTTTGTTCTCTAAGTATCCATAGTTATTGTTTTGTAGCAACAGATGGGACAAAATAATATGAGAGAAAGAAACAAAAGGAAAAATCTTAACCCACAAGAAGTGGTTAGACCTGTGGTAATATATGCATCTCATTTCTGCAGTTCTGGAAATAGATCTAACCTGAGCTGCAGGCAAATCACAGATGGCAAAGCCCAGGGCTGAAATGTGTAGACTTTGGAGAGGAAAAGTGTTGCTGTTGATGCTTTCCACAAACAGATGTTCTCACTGATTGCCACCTGACATTGGGGGGCACTCTGGGAATCATTTTTCCTTCATTGGCTCAAGACTTTAGAGGTACCATGAATTAGCAAGGTAGCGTTAAATCTTTTTTTCCTCCAGCACAGTATCATAGTAATCAAACTTGGACATCTGTGTGGCTTTGGTCCTTGTTTTGCACACTGCACACATACAGCTTCCACCAAGTGAAATTGAATGTTTGTGTCACATGGAAGGAAAGACCTTGGGTTTTGCCTGTTTGGAACAACGTAGAAAATCAGTATTATCCTAACTGGAATGACTTCATCAAGCTTCTTCATGTGTCTTTTTCTCCCTCATTTTCATAATTTCACATCTGAACTTACTGATGCATTTTTAAAAATTTGGGGAAAACCCTTTTCATTTACTGGATGTTGTCTAGAAAATAGAATAGATCTTCCCAACATTAGAATGAGTATAAAAGCAGACTTTTACTTGAAAGCTGTCAGGTACTCAGTATGGTGAAAACCACACATGGTACATTAAATTCACCATTTTCTAGGGTTTGTTGATTAGTGTAATTATCATGTATTGTCCAGTTAAAAGGTTAGTTGATTAGGTAATAATTCCTCAGGTTCTGTCCCATTGGAAGCAGTCTCCAGGCTTCTTATGTCCCACTTTTGTTTGGTTAAGTCCAGATTCTGGTTGGAAAACAGAATGTTGTTGTAGTTGGTACTCTTCTTGTGGTAAGACTAAAGAATATTTTAGGAATGTGTTTAGAAGGTTAGCATATTGTTCCTAAATGTAGGGGAACAGGATAGGAAAAGTAATAGAAGCTACAGCCACACATTTGCAATCTACAAAACTACAAATACATGAAAAATATAAAAAGCTAAAAATCTTAGGCATCAAGGATAGTAAAATATAATTAAATGTTTTGCCTTTTCTTTCTTGCCTGTGCTCTCAGGATGGAGGCAGCCTTGTGGGAGAAGTGAATGAAGATGGGGAGATGACTGGAGAGAAAATAGCCTATGTGTATCCTGATGGAAAGACTGCATATTCTGGAAGGTTCATAGATGGAGAAATGATAGAAGCAAAATTGGCAACTCTGACAGCTGTTGAGGATGGGAAACCTCAATTTGAAGTAGTTCCAGGCAGTAAGTTCAGCTAACACAAACTTGTATTCCTGCTACCAGCCCTTTGCTGCAGGCAGCTTGGTTCCTGTGATGTTCCTCACTGGAGGCTGGCTGTGATGACGCAGGCTGTTAGTGAGGGGCCCTTTCTCCAAGTCACAGCGTTGGGCAGAGAGGAAGATGGTCTTTGTCATGGAAACAGATGGGAAGTGCCCCCTGTGTGGTCCTGTCCAAGTGCATTTCACAGCCCTTCTCTCACTCCTGTGCTCATGGGCACAGTTCTGCTTGTCACACATCCTGCTACCCTCTGTACCAGATGGAAAACCTGCTCCATTCCCCCTGATAATGGTGGTACATCTACCTCCTCAGCTCTGGTATTTCTTGCAGTGAAATAACTGCAAGAGGAGAGCGAGGCCCTGATTTGGTTGTAGCTCTGTCAGCTGGGTTTGTGCAAGTCAGTGTTTGCAGTGTGAATGTTCTGGCACCTGCATTGCTGGGCTGAGATTGGAATTAGTGAACCAGATTCAGTCATTGTGTAATGGTCTGATTCACCAGCACCCTACCGCGTGTCTGGTCCTGCTGACAGAAAGTGGCTGTGAAGTGCACGGGCATAGGGTGGGGCCTTCTCCACCTAGTGGCTTGAACCTATAGTTCTGGAGTGGGTTTGTTGTTCTGAGGTGTCTGTGATGTTTTGGAGGAGTGTGGGTTAAGCTGCAGTAACAAGCAAGGACTGCTAATGCATTTATTGCTCTGCCAGCAAAAATTGTCTCACTTGATATGAAATAGGCATGTAAAGCTCAGTGAAAAGGTATTGACAAGCAAATGCATGACAGTTCTATTTTCTCTCAGTTGTGATAGCAAGTCAAAATTTAACATAAAACTTACTTTGTTGGAGGGTATGGTTGTGCTATGTAAATAGGATGAAATTCCACTCAGGGGGAAGCTGCCTTTGTCCAGAACAGATCCTGGATACCAGTGGCAAAGGCCTTAAATCAAACTTTGTAGTATTCTGTTCTGTGGGGCTTTTTCCCCATCTTATTTCTACCTTCTTCTTAATCTATGTCCAAGATAGTCCTCTGACATCTGGGAGAAGGATGTAAGAATATAATTAGAGCTGTACCACTAAGTTGCTTATTAATGACAAAAAATGAAGGACTATAGCAAGAGTGCTTTCTGATTGCTAAATGTTATCTTCTGGCTGAAGTCTCTTCAGGATCTGGACTAGAAAATATTTCATATTTGAAGTAATCAAGTTTTTTGGGGATTTTTTAAATGATCTGTTGAATATATCCTTTTAAGTTTTGTTTTGCTTTTAAATTGTATTTAGAGACATTAGGAGGGTCAGTTTTGAAAGAGTATCCAGTCCTCCTCTACAAGCTGGTAATTTGAAGAACATATGTATCATCTTTTTGTGTTAGCACTATTACTCTAGATTTTGAGGGGGAAAAATAATCAAGAAGCAGTGTTTCACTTAAGGCTTTTTACAGTGCAGTTCTGTTTAATACCTTTCTTTGGAAGTGTAACATTTTTTGCAGCCATTAGAATTTAATTTTTGAATGTCTTGATTAAGTTAAGGATTGCATACTCTCAGTACTGCCAATTAGTTTATTTCCTTCATTGATGTCTGATTTTTTTTAGGCCCAGTATACAGTTTTGACAAATCTACTTCATCCTGCATTTCTACAAATGCCCTTCTTCCTGATCCATATGAATCAGAGAGGTAATTTTTTTTTCTTCTCCCCATATTTTTTTACTGTTACCTATTTAGAGCCTATTTTTACAAAAATTTTCTCATCTAAAACTTAAAGGATATGTAAAGGTTTGTAAAATGGAAGCCCTGTGTGGCTTCCTACCTCAACTGTAGGCACTTTCTGATAGTCTGAAATATCTAAAGAAGTGATTAGTAAAATGCTTGCTTTAATTTGCATTGAGTGCATGAAGATGTGGGGCATCACCTTGAGAACTCTTGCTTCTCAGTGCATGTACATACCAGCAACCCCAGCTTGGTGGGGACTTCTGGGGTTCTGATATGTTTTTTGAGGATGTTCCTGAATTGAAGCCATCATTATGGACTAACAGTAGATTGACACTTAAAAAAAAAAAATAAAAGTTTTCCAAGTCAGCCCAAACTTACTACCAAATCTCAGTTTTGACAAAATAGAGAGAACATATGGAAGAGAGGAAGGAAAGGAGTTCCATAAAGAGGTTTTGAATAATAATAATAATAATTTTGTTTTGCTGCTGTTGTTGTTATTAGCTTTATTGTTATACTGAAGTATTGGGCTTTATCCCAGTAGTGTTGTACTTCTTGAAAATTAAAACTGCAGCCAGTCACTGATTCCATGCCCTGTTCCTCTTGTAGGGTGTATGTGGATGTCTCTCTCATTTCCAGTGCTGGAGAAGGATTGTTTTCAAAAATAGCAGCAGAAGCCAGTACGGTGATGTCCTTCTATAACGGAGTGCGAATTACACACCAGGAGGTAAAGAAAAGAAAAAAGTCAGTCTGAATTTTCATTGCTCCTCCTGAACTTTTCTTTTCATAGTAGGATCTAACACCCACTACCTCCCCACCCTTGATTTAACATGATGGAGTTTAATTGAAAGACAGTGCATGCTCACCTATGTATAGATTTTAAAAGTGTGGGTTGTTCTTTTCAATGGCGTACACCCATGAAAAGCTTTATTTGCATATATTTTGAACGTTGGCTTTCAAACTGCTGACAAAGTTGACCCCTCCTACACACAGACATTGGATTTTTGCCTTGCAAACTAGGTAGACAGCAGAGACTGGGCCCTCAATGGAAATACAATATCCCTGGACGATGAAACGGTCATAGACGTGCCAGAGCCCTACAACCACGCTGCCAAGTACTGTGCCTCATTGGGGCACAAGGCCAACCATTCCTTCACTCCTAACTGCACCTATGAGCCGTAAGTACAGCCCTTTGTTTTAGGGTAGAAGCTGCAGCCTGGCTCTCTGGGCTCACACGAGGTCCCTGGGCAGCTGCAAGAGGACCAGTGGTGGGCTGGGAGTAAAGAGTTGAAGCACTGAAGGAGCTGAGTTGGAAATGGGCTAGCATTATGGGTGCTTGATGTCTATTGGGACTTACCATGGAGTACCTTGAAGTTTGCAACTTGTTGGTTTTGTCATGATCTTTGAGTTGCTTCTTGATTGTAAAATGCATCATCACAGTTCTCTAAATCCTAGCTTGGCTAGAACTGCAGTGTATTTGCTGAGCTACCAATGCTTTGATAAATCAATATTTTTGCTCATATTCTCAAATATTTATGAGGTTGACTCAAGTCTGCTAATTCAATATCAGATTATGCAGCATTGCTCTGAAGTGAGTAAATTCTGGAACTGTAAAAGGGGCTGGCAGAGTATGCGACTTGACAGCTGAGCCTAGCAAAGATGTTTTTTTTCCTAGGTTTGTTCATCCTCGTTTTGGGCCCATCAAGTGTATCCGTACCATCAGGGCTGTGGAGAAGGATGAGGAATTGACAGTGGCTTATGGGTATGATCACAACCCTGTGGGGCAGAATGGGCCTGAAGCACCAGAGTGGTACCAGCTGGAACTGAAAGCTTTCCAGGCTGCCCAGCAAAAGTGACGTGGGAGCGCCTTCTCCGTTCAGCAAACTGAAACAGAAACTTGGATCTATGCACTACCTTTATACTGAAAACTGGACAACCAGGGATTGTTCATGCTGTTGCATCATAACCTTGCATTCTGTGTTAAGAGATAAGTTCCTTGGATACTAACTAGGTTTGACTGTGTTACTTATAGCAGATTTAAAAATTAGCTAGCATTGCACCAGTCTTATCTGAAAAAAATTATTTAATATTCTATACAAGATGTGGTATTCTTTGGTAGCTTCTGCTTTTGCACCATATGCAAAGATGCCAAAAGACTAGAAAGAAACTAAAAATGGGTGTATTGTTCACTTTTAGTCGGCAGACTTAGTGTTGCTCTCTACCTGCCTAGGCATTATTGTGCAACTGCATTTTGCATATATGCCACTTGTGATGATAACAGTAATATTTTGATATTCTCTAATAGTAGCATAATTTTGCCTTTTTAAACCTTTGATCTGAATCTTGCAATAGAGCAGTTTATTTACTAGCATATAGGAGGCTGGGTTTTAACTCCCCTTTCCTCTTGTCTGAACATTGTTCTTTCTACAAATCCTCTTTTGCAGGAGAAAATCCTTTCTAACTAGTGGAAAGGCTTGTGTGTGTATGTGAGAGTGCTGTGTGTTGGTCTCTGTGGCTCTCTAAATAGTATAGCAACATGTCTAAACCTAATATTTATCTAGCCTGTACGGCTGGCTTATTTTATTTAATTTATTATTATAACATGCAAATGAAGCTGTTCTTTGCATGAAGATTTTGTGAAAAGGAGAAAACAGACTTGCTGTTGAAAGACTTCCAGAAGTACATGTTCTGGAAGGCAAGCACATTACTTGCATCCGTGTTCATGAGTTGGTTTGTGTATTTCACCTGTTCAAGTGTGAAATGCAGTTCTCAAGGCAAAAGATGCTTGGATCTCCCGTGGATTCTCTGAAAGGAGGTGCACATATTTGGGGGCAGGCTGTAGTCCTTGGTGAAGGAGAGCTGTATCTTTTCACTTGATGCTCACTTGATGGAACAACATAGCCTTATAGCCATCTTTTAGTAGTTCTGGTTTATGACAGAGTGAATTAATATAATATGAGGTATCAAAATAAGACTTTTTTTTTAAAGAAAAGATATTAAAAGATTGTTTTTGAAAGACAAACAATGAATGTAAAAACATCACTCGATGCTCATATTTATAAACAGCAGTCAGTCCATAGCTTTGTTGCAGCCAGCAGTGGGGGCTTGTGAATATTCATCTGCAGGGCTATGTTCTGGGGTTTTTCAGGGTTAGGGAAAATGTGTTGTTTTTTAGATACTGTACTAGGCTTGCCTAATGCTGTGTAAGAGAGAAATCATGTATTGTCTTGGTCTGGATACTGGAGCCTTTCTGAGATTCTGATGTTCTCTTTTGGGTTTAGCAGCTTAGGAAAAACTCAAATGCATTTGCAACGCTTTCTTTAAATGTTTATAGTTTTTAAAAGTTTGTATATATGTAACATAAATGATTTGGGAATCAGACCTACCTTTCTGTTGCAACACATTTCGGTTGCTTGCTTGAACTGTTGGAGGCATCTGGCTGTCTGGGGAGCTGGGCAGGGAGAATGTGTTGGGTACCTGCAGGTAGAAGGGTGAGGCTGCTGTTCTGTGCAGTCTGAGAATCCTTTCTTTGGTATCTGTGGAAAAGTCAGGAATTACTCATCACAACCTGGGCTCTGTTTAGTCCCTGTGGCTGCTCACAAACATTTTCCATCACCTCATCGTTTCAGTTTGCACAGAAGCTGCTCTGTGCACGTGCTGAGGCAGGGGACAGGCAGGCTCAGGGTATTGTGACACTCTTTCAGCAGTGATCTGCACATGAGCTGTGACACCTCCCATCTCCTGGTGCTGGACACTCAGGTCGCAGCTCCGCGCCTCGTCCACGGCAGAGGTGACAGGTCAGGGACTCACCTGAGTGTGCAGAGACACAACCAACCTCACAGGTGATGGAGAGTTGGCAAAGGTCAGTCAGCTGCTCAGCTTCACTAAATGATTCTCAAAAAGAAATGGGCATGACTTCATCTGTCCCTACCTGCCCATGAGTCATTGCTTTAGGTCATCAGCCACTTGCAGGAAAGCCTCTGGTAGGGAGCTCTTACGTGTGTCTTGGGAATTATTGTTCCAGGATCATGAAGTTTGCAAAGTTGAGGCTTGAGTTTGGGTGCAGGAAAGAGCAGAGGGAAGATGTGACTGAGCCCTTCTGGGAATGGATGGTAACTCCTTCCACAATCTCGATAACCTGCTTTGGACTGCTGGCCTCTCTGTGCTCACTGGGCAATTGTGTTTAAAATGTTCTGATCTCTACAGCTCCTTTGCCTTCATTCCTGATCAGTCTCTGATTCCTCTGCTAATCTCCCCTGTGGAGTTGCTTATGTTCTAATAGATTTATCAGTCTTCATATTGCCTGATTTTGAGATAAATAGAATATAGGTGCTCTTTGTGCATCAGGCTTGAAGAATTGTATCCTAAAATAGGGAAATTCTAGGGGAAAAAAGGCACTGAGGTGTCCTTTGTCTTCTCAAAAAATTTGGTGAGAGTCAAGCAGATTCTTTTCTACATGTGTGTAGCCTGGTAGGTAGCATGCCACAGCTGTGGCTATTGTCTCTGTTATCTCTGCTATCCTTCTCAGCTCTATAAAATCTGTTGGTCCTGCTAGAGCTCCCTTCTTCAGCGACCAACCTGCTATAAAAAGTTGTGATTACAGAGCTGCTTTGGCTTGATTCAGGACCAAGCCTTTTAACTCTTCTTTGTTTTCTCTCTCTTCCTGGTCTGTTAGAGTGGAGATGGCTTTTGCCACTGGGTGGTGAAAGAGCTCAGTGTGTCCTTCAGAGGTGTGAGTTGGCATCCCCTGGTTCAAACACAGGTTAGTTACAGAAATCCAAATAATGCCTTAACTTGGTCAGTGTGTTGCAGCTCAGTTTCTGGGGCTCACTGGAGAGCAAGACCAGCTTCACAAAGCTCCTCATTGGTAGTGTGATGACATCCATAGACACAAGACCCACACCCAGCCATGGTTTTCATTTGGGGAAGAGGAAGCATCACCTTGCACAGCAATCTTCTTGGGTCTGTAGGATGCAGCTGACTACTGGTGAATATGCAATAAGTAAAGAAGCTCCACTTCTTAGAATCTGGCCAAAGACCTTTCCTGTTGGTACAGAAGCTGGGAGGAGAGCTGATGCCTGTCAGCTAGACCTGAGTGAGCAGCTGGCTCTTGGGATACCCATTGTGACTAAAGAATAGCCTAGGAAAACCTGGAATTGCTGCATTTTTCAGGTACAGATCAGTTCCCAAAATCTGCCTTTGGTCTGCAGTCCTGCACATGGCTTCTCTGTGATGGGAGGGTTACTTGAGCTCCTTTATGAGAAGCCTGAATCACCCTGTATTAGAGGCTGCTGATTGTCTCTTTAAAAAAAAAAAAAATAGAATCTGAAGAGGATCTTCCTGTGATGGCAGCACAGGGTTTTGTTACCAAGAATACAGAAGCTTTGTTTTCTGGAAGTGGCTACTCTTGGAGATGAGAGCCAGAAAAGTTGCAGCTGAGAGCTGCCTGCTGCTGGGGTCACTCCGCTGGATAAGAAGGAAAAGGGCTTAGGCCATGGAGGGGGTGTCTGAAGTTGAGTCTTGTGCTATAATTTTACTTTTGGGGATCCTGATTTTCTTTTAACAAACCTGAAAAGGCTTTTTATTCCCTTTTTTTAAAAATAGTAATTATAAAATACTTACCCTACATAAATACCTGTAAATCTTGACTGCTGAAAAAGTCAAATTAAATACATGGAAATGGCTTTTCAGCTGTGAGAGTTTTTGGACTTTTTCTACAGTTGCCATGATACCTCCTAGGATGGCCCATGCTTTTAATCAGGTGAAGCTCCTGGGGAGGTTTTGGGAGGTCATGGAGTGAGGCTGCATGTTTTGGGAGTGACTGGGCAGGCTTCTCCTTGGCACAGCTTTTCCAGATGTGGAAGTGTTGCACACAGGTGGCAGTGGGTTTTTTCCAGGGGGTCTTGTAGCACGTTGCTAGAAGCTGAAAGCAACATGCTACAAGAAGCAAGAGCTCTGTCAGGGATTTCTCACCCTCTGTCAGGCACTGGAGGAGCAGAGTAGCCAACATCCCATCTGGTAAGAGAAACTCATAAATTACAGAAATTGACACTTTTTTGTTTCCTTCCCAGCTGTCTGCTCTTCTCCTCCAGTCAAAGCAGTGCTCCCCACTTGGGTTGTGCCAGGGGTGCAGCGGTGTTGCTTCTGTCCCAGAGACCTGTGATTTGTGTCCTTTCACTCAATTTGATGGTCTTTAGGAAAACGCTGCTGTTGTGATGAGGTGACATTACCCAGAGCCGAGTATCTGCTGCTTTGTTCTCCTTGTGGCCCAGCAGAATTGCTGGAGCTGTGGGTGCCTGAGGGCTTCACCTCCAGGCACTTAAAAAAACCAAATTGCTTTGGAAACAATGGTACTGAAGTATCTTCTTACATGCTGGGGTGCTGCCTGTTCCTCACTTCCACTGCACTGCTGTGTGCCAAGGGCATCCAAGCAAAGAAAACGGGTTTGGGAGCAGCTTCATCTGCGAGTGGAAATGGGCTTCACCTGCAGTGAACTTGTTCCTTATGCTTCATGTAATGGAAACAGGAGAACTGTATTTTTGGACAAATAATTTCTAAGCAGTCTTATAAGGGATTTTTTTTTTTCTTTAAGGAAAAAAAAAAGGTGCAAGATTAAGTGCATGTTTACTTGTCCCAGATCAAAGGTTTTGAACACTAAGGTCACTCTGTCTTGAGTGGACCCTCCTCTGTCTTCGGGCAGTAGGACTCCCTGCCCTTTTTCTCTTTACCATTTTACTGTAACTCTTTTATTTCCCCTAGGAGAAATACCTGTACAAAAATTGTAAGCAATTAAATGTTCAAGCCATAAAATCATGAGTGTGGGAAGACCCGCTTCACAAGTTTTAACATTTGTATGTAAAATGATGTTTGTATGAAATATTTTCATGGTAGAAAGAATATTTAAACAAAAAAGTTCCAGTAGGATCTAAACCAGATTTAAAGGGATGTCTTTTTGTAAGATGCAAGTGTAATTGAATACCAGTAAGTAGATAATTTATTTTTTTTTTAGGGGAGATGCAACAAATGATCCTTACAATTACAAATGGTAGTTTCTGCTATTTGGGGAAGTATTTATGCAGCATTACATGCAGCCACCATAAATAATTGCAGTAGCAAGGCTAGTCACATTTTCAAGAGGTACCTCTCAGCTTGTCTCTTCATGATATCGTACAAAGGACCCATCCCTCCTTCCTGTAGCTTCCCTTCTAGAAAACTTTTCCTACTGCAGCTGTAACAAGTTTAACTCTGAGCTAAGAACCAGACTAAAATTGTGTATTACTTAACAGTTTCTGCTGGGCCTTCTGCTATTTTAATACTCTTCAGCCCATAATTACTGGGTGTCTCTGTTCTGAAGAACTAAGTGCTAAAGAATAATCTTTGGGGTAAGCTTACACACGTGTTAACAGTTAACCCCAGAGTATTCAACTTGTGTACAGTACTTGATAGGTGTTTTATGACATTTGTACTCGAACTATGAGCCTTACTGAACATCTGTAAGTTTATTCATGACTTTTAAAAAACGGATAACTCTAAGAAAGATGTTTACATGAATGATGTTTGCCCTTCCTTTCATGTTATGAATGGGGTTTTTATAGTGTGTTTGGGCGTATGTGCAAGGAAGCAAGAGAAGTGTTTCTGGGGAAAAACAGACTTGACAAACATTTGTAATAAGTGAATTTTAAAGATTGCTTTAATTGCGCTATGAAGGCAATGCAAAAATAAAATATTCAACAGAAAACTAGTGTCTCTCCTTGTTATTTGTGTGTCACAGTTTTGGGCATCCTCTGGCCTCTCCCCCTCCCTTGTGTCCTTTGTGATCACAGTTTTTGCTGATGCACGGGAGCAGGATTTCACACAGTTAACACACATCTAGGCCAAGTTATGTAAATAGTGAATGAACATCTGGCACCACTTGTTTTTTTCTGTCACCTCTGCTGCTTTACTTTTTCAATTCACATAACATGGGCTTCAGTTGTATTGTGGTATGGAAGAACATCCCTCCCAAAGTGTCATTGAAGTGTTGTTTTAAAGTGTGGTGTATTTTCCTCTGAGGCAGTGGGAAGGTGCAGCAGGGTGCCTTCCAGCCAGGTAACCTATTCCTCTGTCTCCCAATTCCATATACACATCCTGCTGGGTGAGTGCTGAGGAAGGGGGCAGTGCTTTCAGTGCCTGCCCTCCTCTGTGATCACAACTGGTTGAGGTAACTGAGCCTCTCCTGCCTGTGCTGGGTGTAGGTGTGCAAAGACTGTGCCCTCCCTTCTCTGCAAGGATGCAGAAATGACTTTGCCACTTGAACCTTCACAGTCATAATGGGCTGGGAGGACGATGGGTGTATGTTTGCAAGATGACACTGGGATTGTGGATGGTGCCATGTGCTGGCTTCACCCAGCCTGGCTGTGTTCCAGTTCTGCCCTGCTGTAATAACCCAGTACACTGTGGAGGTGCAGTAGGTTTATGTAAAGAAATTATACCTGACCTGTGAGCTGATTTCTTAAAAATGTTTCAGGGATAGGCAGGTTTTAGTGCTGTGCTTTTTAGGATTTGGCTGGAGGTGCTTGGGGGATTGTTAGAATCATGGAATTGTTGAATCGTCAAGGTTGGAAGAGACATTCAAGGTCATTCAAGGCCATCCATCTCCCACAAGGCCTATCACCCCTAAACCGCATCACCCAGATGCCTCTTGAACACCTCCAGGGATCATGACTCCACTGCCTCCCTGGAAAACCTATTCCAACACCTTACTGCCCTAACAGTGAAAATTTTTTCTAATATCTAATCTGAATTTTCCCTATCTCAGTTTAAGGCCATTTCCTCTGGTCCTGTCTCTGCAGACACAACAGGAGAGACTGACCCCACCTTATTACAGCCTCCCTTGAGGGAGTTGTAGAGCGTGATGAGGTTCTCCCTGAGCCTCCTCTTGATGCTGAACAACCCTAGCTCCCTCAAACATGAGATGTGTTTTATACACCTTTCATGAGCCTTGTTGCCCTTCTCTGGACACAATCCAGCACCTCAAAATCCTTTTTAAAGTGGGCGGCGCCCAGCTGAGCACAGCACTTGAGGTGTGGCCTCACCTGTGCCAGGTAAAGGGGATGGTCACTTCCCTAGGCCTTGGACACTTTCAGCAAGACCTCTGAGCAACCTGTGCCACTTCCCCCAGCTCACAGTACTGCAAATGTATGTCGTGTGAAGCAGCACTTACAGCGGCAGGAGGGAAAAAAAAAAAAAAAAAAGAAAAAGAGGGAAAAAAAGGCTCAGTTGCTGTGGAGAAGGGATGGGCGGAACGCCCCGTCCCGGCAGCCCGAGGGTGCCCGGGGCGGGGCGGCCGCTCCCGGCTGCGGGCGAGGCGGGAGGGGGCGGGCGGAGGAGCCGCGTCCCTGCGCGGGTCCCGGCACGGCACGGCACGGCACAGGATCTCCCGGGCTCGCCGGCTTCTTTTGACACAGGCTCGGAACTCCTTTCCCGGACGCGGAGCGGGAGCTCTCCCGACGCTGCCCGAGCCGCTGCAGGTGAGGGCGCAGCGGGCGCGGCGCTTCCCGGCCGGCGGGATCGCAACGGAACAAGGGGACACGGGAGACACCTGGAGCTGGAGCCGCTCCTGGAGAGGGCGTGCCATGACCGGCAGCAACCACGGCGAGTATCGGGGCTCGGTGCTGGCTGCCCCAAGGGAGCAGCAGGAGAGAACCTGGGCACCCCCTGCGCCTCTGCGGGCGGCAGAAACCCCGAAGGGAAGAAGGTCAGCGGTGGGGTCTGAGGTGACGATCGCTCCAGAAACGTCGGGAATGGTGTCCCAGACGCCTGGCACGCAGCAGCAGCCCCGGGGATTTCCCAAAAGGATTTCCCAAAAGGCCGCTTGATTTGGGACACTGAGGAGTGAGCTCTGTGCTCCTGGTGCCGGTCCTGCGCACCAGCCGATGATCCTGTCCTTCTCTCTCTCCTGCCTAGGAAGAGCCATTCTCCGTCCCTGGAAGGCCGTGGTGCAGCTCGCCAGAATCCGTGTTCAGGGGTTTATGTGGGAATCAGAGCAGAATGGATCGGTATCGATATTTCATCTTTAACCAGAGGAACATGGTCGTTCTGGGGATGTTCCAGATTGCCTTCAGCACCGTCTGTGTCACCAGTGGGTTCATAGATGGCATTTTCAGAACAGAGTCTCAGCTGGGCAAAACCAGAGCTCCAATTTGGGCTGGCATGGTAAACTTCTACTATATTTTCTATGCTTTGTTTTGCAGTGTTGTTTTTTTTTTTTTCCCACTGCTACATACTAGTACTCATATTGGGGGTGGGAGGGAAGGCAAGATTTCTTGCCAGCTTTTCCCTTGTTTCATGCTTTGAACTCAGTTAATAAAAGTTTCTTTATAATGATATAGGCAGAAGAGTGCAAGCAGACTTTCCTCTGAAGGAACTAAATTAAATACATTTCTGCTGGATGATATAGAAAGTGGGACATAGTGACAATTGACAGGGTTTTTTTTTGCAGAACAGTGGCCACAGAGAGGCCACCAAAGATTAGGAGGGGAACACCTCATCCTGTGTTCAGGCAGATGAACATCTGGGTGCTGATCTCTGTCCCACAGCACAGTGCCCCTAATTTTGGTACTGCAGTGAGGAGTGGGCAAGAGGTATCCCTGCTCCCTGGCATTCAGCACCCTGATTTACCCTGCTGAGCCATGCTGCAAGGAAATTACACTGAAGAGCTCTCTCCAGTGCAGAGGCTGCCTATCTCCTTTCATTGGTATCTTTCTTTCCTTCACAAGATGCATATGGACTTGGCAAAGCAATGTGCATTTTTAGCACATTAAATCAGATTTATTGAATCAGTTTCATTATTTTGCCTGACCCATAAAGCTCTGGTCAGCAGTAGCAAGGCTGTGTGGGTAGCAAGTGGGCGAGATGCATGTCACCCATGTTCTGCATCCAGGAGATGCTACAGAGGAAACCAGAAAAATGAGCAATTTCTGATGCTGCAGTTACTCTGATCCAAGCCTTGAAAACACTTTTTATTACTTTTCATTACTCTGTAGCAGTTTGTCTCCCAAGCTACCATCTCCTTTTGTGCTCTGCAGGTGATGGGTGTCCCAGGCGTCCTGGCTTTGTTCTCCTCGCAGAGGAAGAATCCAGTTCTTGTAAGCAAGAGGGGCAGATGGGTGTTTGTGTGTATGGGGCAAGGGCAAAATGTTGGGGCAATCAAAAACAGTTTGAGTAAGGAATGAGCTGACTGGTCCTCCTGCAGAATTAAGAGCTTATTTCTTTGAGTTTTCTTCACAAAAGCTGCTGTCTTTATCACCAAGAGGAGGAAGCAGTGTTACCTTGCTTTCTGCTGCAGCAGACAGGCACTGGGCCTAATAAAAAGCAACACTCTGTACAAACACTTCATTTCAATGCTTTTCTTTTGGTGGTCCTTCATGTCGTTAAGCGCTGTGTACACTAAAATATGAAAGGAGTTAAGAGGTTTGCATTTCCTGGGTAGGTTTCTCCAGCCATGTAAACTCCAAGGGAGGATATTGTATGCAAATTAGAGGTCTTTAAGTAGCACCTCTGATTAATATTCAGGACTCAGCTGTAACTCAGGAACTCAGTATTATGAAAACCTCTACTTCTCTTTGGCTTCTAAGTGACTGTTGCTGCTGGGGATGCTGCAGTGTTATGGTAGGTCAAAGGCTACCTGTAATGCTTGTATTTGCCCAAGGACAGCTTTTATTCCTGCTCCCCTTCTTTTTCTCACTAAAATTCTCTGTCTGTCTAGGTGAATGTACTGATAGTTGCTTCCATAGTCTCTTGTGTTGCCATCTTCATTGTAATAGTTTATAGCTCCTTGACACTGAGCTATGGTGAAGAGGAGGAGCTGAGTTCTGCCCCAGTCCATGTTATCCATACTGTAAGTATTGATGTCATGATTATCACTGGGGAACATGCCACCCTTAATCTGCAAGCAGTGCCAGATGTGGTTTACAAACAGAACCAGACTTCTAGGACAGGTGACACTAGGTCAGGTTGGCTGCTTTTGCTTCTTAGTGCAAAGGGGTGGTGTGGGCTGAGCCATGAAAAAACACTGGTGCTGCTCAGGGAAAAGTGCTGAGAGTATCCCTGGCCTGGTTTGAGAAAGTGGTTGCAAGGCTCAGATCTTTCCAACAAGCACCTCAGGTTACAGCAGTTACAGGGTCACCTGGTTAAACCTGCTGTTAGTTTAGGTGTATCCTCCACAGTAAAGCTGTAGAGAAGGAATGAAGCCCTTTTTGTACCTCCAGTCTACAAGTAATTGCTTGCTGTGGGAGTAAAGGCATTTCAGAGAGATTAAGCTGGTCATTGGTTTATTGCAGGACAAGTCAAAATGTCAGGCTGCTATAAGGTGCAGTGCAGCAAAACAATGTTTCTCATATTCAGTGTGGAGAAGAGCAGCCATTCCTTAGGGTTTTTATTCATTGTCAAAGCTATTTCCAAACCCAAAGCCATTACGTAGCATCTCACATTTAATCAGCAGCCTTATTTCACTGCTTGCTCTGTTTGAGGTTCATACTTGGTTTGTTTTTCAGAACACAGAAAAATCTTAAATAACACTGACTACGAATCAATCTCCTACCATGCAATCACAGCATTCTTGCAGTCGTTAGATTATTTTTTGTTGGAGAGTGTCACTTTTTGAATATGCCTTTACCATCTCATTTTATTTTGGCAGAGGTTCATACTCAGTAAAGTTGTCAAGGGTGCTAACATAGCCATGCTGGCTGTGTCCATCTGCAGTGCCTGTTCCGTGCTGGCCATGGCTTACCTGGGATGCCGGAGCCTTCCCTGCTGCTCCTGCTATGACAGTGTGACTGGGATGGTGAGTGGGGCACAACAAGTTTATTTCTACTGAATGTTCCTGGGAGGGGAAGAAACCAGGGAAAAAAGGTGTGTTTTTCTCCTATAAACCTAGTCTCAGCCCCTACCTCAGTCATGCAGGGTGAATTCTAAGAAATTAAGTGGGATATTAGAAGGGTTTTATATTTCTTATATTTTTTCCTTTAAAGGAAAAAATCTCCCTCTTATTTACAGTGTCATGTAAGAGCCAATATAAGTTATCTCTATTTTCCAAACCATTTGTGCTGAAGCTACTGTGGCTTAAATTTCCATAAATTCCTGCTCTCCTCAAAAACTGTTCCTCTCATCTTTAAGCCACCAGTTGCTTCTGGTGCAGCATTACAAAGACTTACTGGTACTTACTTACATGCTGGAACTTCAGTTTCAGCAGTAAAAGCATCTCCAGTGCTATGTGTGAAGTGTTGGGGTGCTGACATATGTAATTTACTCCTCGTTCATAAGGACTTTCCTCAAGTGATGGGGCCCACGGCATCTCTGCTAAATGAGCTGGGTAAAAAAATAAATACCAACTGCTTCTCTACTAGAGCAGTTCTGATGCTGTGTTATTAAACATGTGCATCCAGCCATTTGGTTTGGTAAGGAATTAAAGGGTACAGGCCACAAGGCAGCTGTTCTGACTAAAAACAGATTAGGTAACATGAAGCTGCTTTAAATTTTCAAACTAAAAGGTGTTAGGAGGCGTGGACTGCACAGACTTCTCAAATAAGTTCAGGTGTATCTTCTTGAACAAATTTCCAGGTGAGGTACTTGATGGTGCTGGTTTTTTTTCATAGGAATGGTTGCAGCCTAGTGAGGACCAAAATCAGGCTGTGGAAATGATTTGTGCTGTACAAAGTGAGTAACTCTTTTGCCTCCACATGTCTGGATGATCACCAGGGATGAGGAAGGAACATTCTGAAGAAGGTTTAAAATCCTGATAACCAAAATCCTGATAATCAAAAGGAACTCGGGATTTTGTGCAAATGTCTATACCACGTTTAATGGTTTTTGCTTTCTTTTCTCCCACAGGCCCTGGGGGGAGAATTTTTAATTTCACAGATCGGTTTCCAGCCCAGGATGTAGATGCAGAAGAAGACACATCCAAACCTCCACCATATATCAGAATGACTTGAAAAAGTGGCCGACCATTGTGTTCAAATGTGGCAAGAGAGATGCAATAAGTTCTTAATCTTTAAAGACGGTTATGCACTTTTCCTTGGCCCTTTGAAAAACACATGCAGAGCAAACTAGCGAATGCCCAGCACTGAGCAGAGATCACAGTGCAGAGGGAAAGATCTGCAGGTGATTTTGAACTTTTTTGTATGGTGAAAATACCTCATTGCTTCTGGAAAGTGAGAGTGTTTTTTCCTCCGGCTTTTGTACTTAAATCATGTCTTGTTTCACTAGAATTCATCATGTAGTTTGTGCAGCAGTACTAGCCTTAGGCATTTCAATTTTAAATACAATTCCTTTTTCTTCAACTGCTATCTCGATTTCTCCCTCTTCCTGCATGAATTATTAGGATGATAATGAAGGATGCCCTTCATCCTTGAGCTTCAGAGTGTTTTCCTTTTCTTCTTGGTAGGAATGGGGGCAAGTAAAGTTTTTGATGTGAAACCTTAATAATGGCATTCAGGTGCCTCAGGTCAAAATGTGTTAGTGCAATTAGTTTTAGCACTGAAGTTTAACTATAGAGTGTGGCAGGAACTGGAGCTGCAGTAGCTCCTTTTATGAAGTAACTTGAATACTCTAAATTCAGTTCAAGTTTTCCTATTTCGACTTTGTAGATTGAAAATTTAAAATAAATCCTTATTTTAGGGCCTATTTTGCTAAAATTTATTACAGATCTAGACAAAGATGTTTTGTTGTATTTTCTCTAGGGGACCTCTTGGTCCTCTACACCAAGGAATTACAGCTTCCAGTCAGGTTCTGTCATCTCCTGAAGTACATAGAATTCCCATATGTACTTTGTGTTTCACTTTTAGGTGGATGTCAAGTGTTTATCTTGCCTGCAGGCCTTGAGCAGGGAGTGGTAGATGACTTAACCCACGATACAGATTAACACAGCATTTGAACAGGGCCTGGAAAATGAGTTCCCATCTTGAGCAAGTGGGTAGTAGGATAAGTCATACCCACCATGAGGCATGGAAGTCCAGCAATTATCTCCTATCAAACTTCTCTAATTGCAGCACGTAAGGTGCCTTTTGTGGTCTCAAGAGAAGAGTTGTTCTTGATTTATTTTTTTCTCTAAAGACTGAAGTTCTTTTCATAATGCTGGCAAAGGGACTCCAATACCTAAATTGCTTTAAACTAAAGAGGGTGGGTTTAGATTAGATATTGGGAAGAAATTCTTTGCTGTAAGGGTGGTGACACACTGGCACAGACTGCCCAGAGAAGCTCAAGGCCATGCTGGATGGGACTCTGAGCAGCCTGGTCTAGTGGAACAGGTGATCTTTAAGGTCACTTCCAAACAATTCTATGATTCTATGAAGATGTTACAGCTTTTTTTTTTTTGTAATCTGGAACAGAGAAATACTCTTAGCCACATATTGAGGAAGTCTGGCACCCCTCTGTGTGTAAGGTGCTTGCCAAGTGTATTTTTGCTGACTTTAACCATTAAAATTATTAATGTCTGGGAATATCTGAGATCAAGAGAGCAGCCCTAACCACCAGGCTCCCTCCACAGCCCTTCTCAGGTCACATGTTGCTTCCTCCACTGCCCAGCTTCAGCCAGGGAAGCTGTCCCCATCTTTGGGTGCTTGGGCCTGCAGGTCCTACTCTGGCAACTTAATTATATGCCACAGTAGCCAAATTCTTCCTGACTTTGGCTCTAAATACCTTCATTACCTTGCCTGCAGAGCCACAGAAGGGTTGAGTTGGAAGGGATGTCTGGGGATCAGCTACTCCAATCCCCTCTATGCCAACCAAAACACAGCTGGTGTCTTGTTCATTTGGAGGTGTTAATGTTTGAATTGCTTTAATATATTAATTCAAACGTCGTGGTTCATAATGGGATGCTGTGCTTTTTCCTCTGAAATAGTGCCTGTCAACAGGCATCAAAGCACCGAGTGTGACTGCTCTCCCTGTCCTCAGATGCTTCTGGCACAGCTCCACACCATCTGCAATGAAATGCTGGGGAGTTTCTTCTTGTTTAACACAAACTGCTGTTCTTGTACATTAAAAGAACAGACAGACACCCTCAGAGGGTATTGGGCTCACTAATAGCTGACAGCAGCGTGGCTCTGGTCAGTCTAAAGCCGACTTTGCATTGCTACAGTGCACTGCTCAGCCTCTGCATCATTTCTGGGAGTTGTGGTCCCATTCAGAAGTGCTGTTCCATAACCAGTCATGATGTACTGAGCATAATTCAACAGCATTTGACTGCTGGTTGAACAGGGCAATTTGCTTTTACTGTGAGCGTGCAGAGCAACACGCCACCAGTCCTTTTCCAAATGCTGTGCTGTTTCCATCGGCTCAGCTCCATAATTCCTGGGATGAGGGTGGCAGTGCCACCATGGCTGCTGCAGGTCAGGTCCTCCTGGCACAGCTCTGGGACGCAATCCAAGTACCCAGCCTGGCTTTGAAAGCCTTTGAGGTGGCATTTATTGGCAGGCGTGGCAGGTTCTCATTTGGCTGTGAAACAGCCTTAGCAGCACATACTGAATTCTTAGAGTGCAAAAGAGGAGTATGCTCTATGCTGCTTCTGAATAAAAACGTATGCAACTGATTTATCAGCAGCTATAAGATGGCTTATTTCTTACACAGTCCTTCCAGTGGTGGAACTATTGCAGATCGCTCACAGACACGTGATTTCAACAGTTCTTTCTACAAAAGTGGGGGTTTTCCAGAAAAATGACAGCTGCAGAATGGAAATTGGTGGAAACTGATTATCAGTTTAATGTTTCTCCTCTTTAACTCTTCTCCTCTTTGGTTAGTGTTGCAGTAAATATATTCCTAACTGCAGTTTCCAGTGCTGTATTTAGCAGCCCATTCCACATGTGAGGTACAGTACCTTCCCAGAGCCTGCCTGCATCTCCAGGGATATTCCACAGCTTGTGTCACCCCCAGCTTTCACTGGTGGGTGTCAGGTGGAGTTATGGACCGCCGTTATGCACCCAAGCACTTTGTGCTCGCCTTGTGCCAGCATTGCTTGTATTAGGTCAAAGACAAGGCATTCACATAAAAAAAAAACTTCTTTACCTCAAGCAGGCTGAGGCAAACATTACCCTATTCCCTGACGCACAGAGCAAGGCACACAACATCCACGGGTGGATAAAGGCAAAGCCTGCCAGCCTCTCCGTTAGCAGTGGCCACAGTTAATCACCCAGTGTAATCAGAAGGTTAATCAGGGAAGCTGATTCTGGAAGTTAATGTTCAACTAAGGGCAAAGAATTTTTTGAAGTCATTTCCCCAACAGAAGGGGCAGGAGGTGCAGAGGAGGAGGGAAAGAGAAGGGATCTTCATCATGGTGAGGATCAGGGAACCCTTTCAGACACTTCTTTGACAACAAGCCTGTCTGGGATTTAAAATAAATTATATATTTTTTTATTTATTTGTATCTTTTATTTTATTTTATTTTTCATAGATATATATTTGGTGCAGTTCCTCCCCTGTGCTGCTGAGCTGCTGGTGCTCAGGGTCAGAGCAGCCTTTGCTGGGAACAAATGTGTTTCCCCTTTGCTGGCAAAAGGCAGTGAGAAAACAGGGGATACAAAGTCACAGTTGTGTGTCTGCATAGCCCACCCTGTTTTTGCATGAAGCAGTTGGAAATTGAAGTAAATCTTCACCGTAGGTAGATGAACTGGCCTAAAATATTTTGAGTGGGGAACATTGAGTGGGTCTTGCTCATTAAACATGCAAGGGAAAGGCAGACTACAGGAGAGAGCCTTAAAAGAGCTGGGAAAGGACAGGAGTGGTACTGATTAATCAAAATACAGATATGTTCTGAAAACAGGAAGTGGAATTTGCCTGCAGCTGAGAGGAGGAATATTCTTTTTTTTTTTTTTTTAATATACTCAGTAGAAACCCCACCTAATATAAGACACCCAATATGCATTTTTTTGGAGTCAGACTGTGTGATTTCTTGTTCCCTAGGATCACAGAACCACAGACTTCTTTATGTTGGAAAGGACCTTTAATACATTGAGTCCAACCACTGATCCTTATCAGTCCCTTCCAAACTGAGATATGATTCCATGATTCTCCAGCACCAACAGTGTGTAAGTATGGGGAAAAGTTGTTGAATTTACCTCTAACTTGAGGAGGGAAGCCCATTAAAGCAAACAGCATTTCCCAGCCTTCCCTAGGTGCTTCTCCATAAAAACAGGAACTGCTTTGTCCTGCACCTCTTCAGGTCTGTCTAACCCAAGCACATTATCAAACTGCACAGTTTCACTTGCACTTTCTGAGCTGCTGCAGTAATGTCTCTTCCTTCCTTCCTTCCTTCCTTCCTTGGTAGTTACAGCTTCAAAGTTGCAGAAATGTGTGTTCTCCTTCATTGACTTGACATTTATGTCATCTTAATTTAAAATTACTTTGTTTCATGGTTCGTGTTTCATCCTCTGCCTTCTGTCCACTACATGTTTTTAACTACACTCATCACTTTCTTCTTTAGTCAGTATTAGTTGTTATTATATGCTGTGTTTATGGCGGAACAGTGCATGCAGATATTGCTCAGCCCTTGCCCCCTGCCCAATAACCATAAGACTGACTCAGGGTGACAGATGGTGTTTTCAGCTTCCAAATTCTTTGCTCTAAGCATACCTTATATAGCAGTTGCCTCTGTGTTTCTAATTTTGTGTGATGCAGGCAGCCTCCCAACCCCAACTGACCCACGTTTTTGCTTCATTCAACAGTTCTTCACCCATAAAGCCTGAGAGCTGGAGCCTTAAAGCAGATGCTAGAGCTGGAATCCCACCAGTGTCAGGTATCACACATCAAAAAGAGCTGGAACTCCACACAGCACTCCCCCAAATGTTGCATTATGATGCAAAAGTATGCATGCCTATGGTGATGTGAATATACATGTTTTCTGGCCATCATTTTAGATATATAGATAGAATAGATCTTATATATCTTTATTTAGCCTCTGCTATCATCATGCATATAAATTAAATGTACCTACTTAATGACAGATGAAAGCATTGAAATCAACTCTTTCAGGTCAGGTGCAATTTGACAAAAGCACTGTGAGCCTTGAAGCAAAAAGACAAGGGCTGCCAGCATTTGTGCTTTTTTAACAGCAGCATCACAGTGACTCAGATATTAGCTCAGAATTGAAGCTAGCACTCCAGGGTAGTCGTGAGGATCCACAGGAACTTGAAAACCCTCTCTGATTAGCACATGCTTTCCTTAATCTACAGCTGAATCTTTGGTTGCTGAAGGCAGAAGCTCTTCACTGTCTCTATTTTGAGTGTGTTAAAAATACCTTGAAGTGAATAGAAAAGCTGTTTCATGTATTTTAGGGTCAGTTTAGTCTTCTCCTCTTTGTCTGCCCTTCCTTAACTGAAGAAAAGTCTGAAGGACAGAGGACTATGAAGGGCAAGGAGCACCTCAAAGCCCCCTGAGCATTTAAAGTGTTTTCCTGTACAGGAGTGGGTGTGAAGGATGTGGGGATGACCAGGCTTTGGAGAGGATAAATGGTTGGCAAATGCAGCTTCTGCTTTATGACTCCTGATTTAGAGGCCCAGTGTGATGTTTTCAGCAGTAAATCACTAGGTATTTTCAGAAAGAGGGAGTTTAGCATATTGCCTCACACCAGTCTTTTTTCTGCCTGTGACCTTTCCAAAGGGGCAGTGCAAACAGTAAACAATAATAACAGAAAAGGAAGTACTGAGCTAAGATCAGGGTCTTATGACTCTTAGTTTTCACATGCTAAGAGTTTCACCCAGCCTGGCCTTGAACACTTCTGGGGATGGGGGATCCACAGGTGCTCTGGGCAACCTGTGCCAGTGCCTCACCAGCCTCAGAGGGAAGAATGTCTTCTTAATAAGAGCAGCATATTTGTTAAATGCAGGCCAGGGAGAGGATTATGCTCTATTTTGGCGTTTTTGGTTTTGGTTTGTTTTTTTTTTTTTTTAATGATCACTGCTATTGCTGGGAAAATTTGTTTTCCATTAATTTCAAATTATTAGCTAAGGATTCAGTAATTCGTGACTCACATGAAGCAGTGATGATTCAGCGAGGCAGAAAACAATATATGTCAATAACATCCCCCCAGGGACTGTGCACCTCAGGGAATGTCCCTAGGTGACCAGTAGCTCTCACTTGCCTTCCTTTGAGCTCTGGAAATAGCTTCCAGACCTACAAGGAGCTGCCTTCAGCACGTGCTTCTATTTGGCAGGTGGGAGGCTGTGCAGAGCCCAGCGAATCCCAGAACACCCCTGGAAAACAGCAGCCATTCTTCCTCTCTCAATGCCTCCTCACAGCCCTCACTGATGATGCCATTCAGCTGGATAAATGAGGCCTCCTTTGGGCACCCTGCATCAACAGAGGAAGGAGAAAAAATCCCACATCCTCAGAGACATCCTCAGAACAGTGGTATTTTTTTGCGAGTCCTAGAATAATGACAACTTCTAATGTTATTTATTACTTTAGATTTAAGATTACGTGTTGGTGTTGTGTTGATTTCCACAGAAAAGTCAGACTGCCATTTAAAAGTAATATTACTATTACTTTTAAATAACATATGGCTCTACATTTATCTGGGAATTGCAATGTTAAGCAACATCAGTCAATGATCTCAAAAGTAGGACTCTGGGGAAAAAAAAAAGAGTATTAGAATTATTCTGGTGAAGTGAAAATACTCACAGAGAGGACAAGAAATATGACTTTCAACAAATTTATAAAAGTTAGAGGTTTTATTTCTGAATAAAATGAGACTAGAAGAAGAGTGATGGAGAAGACTCCTTTAGGGTCTTGATTTACATCCAAGGGTCAGTAATCACTATTTTTGTAACTGTTGTTTCACTTCCCATTCTGCTGGAACCCGAAATAAATACTGAACATGCCTCTGAATCATCAGGTGGGTGCTGCAGATGCCTCAAAATCACCCAGAGTCGTTGCAAGAGAGCACTGAAAGTAGTCCATGTATTGTGACAGTCTGTTTTGTAAAAATTGTCACCCACACAGACAGAAACTAGAAACTCCTTTAACTCCCTCGCAGCATTTTTTTAACCATATGGAATTATATTACCATTTCTATTATAATTATTGAAAACAAGTGGTAACAGTTAGTGGCAAAGCCAGTTTATTAGTTTTTTTGTGCCTTGCCTGCCCCCAGCACATACGAAAGAACACAACTTTACAGTCTGCTGAAGTGAAAACACATGTACAAAGTATTCAGTACTCTGACATCCATCCTGTGGGCAGAACATCACCACTGAAAGCCAGGGAGCAACACTGAATCCTGCATTACTGACCACACTGCCTCCATGGCAGAACCATTAAAACATGCTTTGTGCTGAACATGGAATTACACACTTGAACACCATTTGCACACAATTTTCATGACATGAGGGCCCTTATTTACAAGTTGTGATAACTCAAATAAAACTTAGCAGATGTGCAGGTGTTTCAGATCAAATTTAACAGTAACACTTGCAGCTACATGAATTTCTTACCCCAACCCCCAACCCAACTGACTTTAAAATTCTTAGTTCTAGGGTATTTTTATTAAAAACAAACAAACAAATAAAACAAACAAACAAAACCCCAAACCAACCAACCAAAACAAAACAAAACAAAAAAAACCCATGAAAACTTGCTGACATATTTAGTATACAAATAATTAAGAAGGATCCTTCTCACAAAAAGGATTAAGGACATGAGTGAAAAACAATCTGTCCAGCAGGACTGTAAACCATATTTACTTACCATAGTATAAACATCAATTTAAGATCAATAATTTTCTTAAAAGAAATCATTAAGGACACTAGTGTTAAAAAGATGATTGTTTCTGAAACAACTGTAAATTCTAGTCATGTAAGGTTCAGAGTGAATACAAAAGCTTCCTTTTACAAATGTTTCCTAAGCAAAATTACTGTCACAATTGAAGCAGCTTTATACAGGAAAAAGTACTACCTTTTGTTTAGATTCTTTTTAAACATCTTAATCATATTAGACCAAATTAAATGCTCCTTCAAAATCTAGAAAAAAGCCAATGCATTTTTTTTTCTGTATAAGCTGCAATGAAATTACACCTTAAGAATTGTAATAGTTTACATAACAACAGGAATCTTGTTTCAGTAATTTGTTTCTAAAGCAATCATTAGGGTGGCAGCTTCTGAACTAGCCCTTCCATTGAGTTTCCAGTAAGCAACACGTGCTACACATTGCCAATAAAGCAAAAAAAAAAAATCTTCCTTTATACTTCAAAAACTCAGTCACAAAACACTGTTTGACATGGCACGTGAATGAAGTCATAGATTGCATTCTATGCTTACATTTCACTTTATGCAGCTATGTGCAACTTAGCACCATTTTTGTTAAGAAACTGATCTTCAGATAGAACTGAAAAGAAGCAGTTGCAACTATGAGAACACAGAAAAAGGTGGTCCAAGAGGAAGAATTTCCCTCATCTTACCCCTACTAGCTCACATTAGTAATGCCAAGGATGCCCTACATACAGTCACAACATTATACATGCAGGCTTTCCCTCGAAAATCTGTAACAGATGATGTAGATGGTAGATTTACTCCATATTTCAAGACCCAATTTAGTTTGTGTTTGGAAATATTTTAAGAATGTACCATATTCCTAAGCATTCCCATTCCTGAAATATGTTATCAAGTTGGCTTTTCATGACATCTGAGAAGCACTCATGATCTCTTAAAGCCCTGCAAACCCTGTCTTTGAAAATCAGTATGCTTTTGCCAAATTCACCCAATCTTTTACTTACTCAACTCAAATACACCACATTTCAGAAATATGCCATTTAATTTTAGTAAGATCAGAGAACGCATGGATAGAGCCCCAACTTTACCCCAAATCCTGCGCTACAGTACTTTCCACAATATGGGTTAACATAGTTTGGTATCACATGCTAATTATGAAAAATTAACAAAGTTTTTAAGTATCAAGTAATTGTCTAGAGGTAGGGAGAAGTTAGTCAATTCCATTACCACTGCCATGAAGAAACAGACCAAGTTCATAGTGGAATGACAGGCCAAAACCTAGCAATTTGCACCGACACTGGCAGCCCAAACTTCGACAGACCTGTTTTTTTTTTTTTTTGCTTTTACAATAAAAAGGTACCTGCTTTCTAATTTCCTACTCTTCACCTAATATTCCTTCATATGCCAAAAATCTCCCCGCTTGCTGACCCAAAACCCAAGTTCCCTGGCTGTCACAAAAGGCTCTTTCTCCTACATTATTCCAACACAAGTAGCAACCAAAAGTATTAGTGAACTGGCGCACGAGTTATAATCTTACCACAAGTGATGAGAACAACCTCAGGCAGCAAGAGCTCAACTAGGATTGCTTTGTCAAAACTTGACAAAGTGAGTATGTTCCCATATATTTATAGTGAAATTTTAGTAATTCAGAAAGTACAATTACAAAGTGCAAGAGCATAAGATGGGCACATCTACACCAGGAAAAATTAAAATAAAAAACACATTAAAGTGCCAAAGAGATTTGCTATAGTTGCTACCAAAACCTGTAACTTTGCCAAAGATCAAAATTTTGAAGCACTTGCAAACAAGACTAGGTGTCACAAGCCAGTGACAATGTGACCTAACACCAGCAGGATGTGATAGGTTTTGGTTCAGGCTTTATATGTATTTCATCATGATCTGGGGGTTGACTAAGCATTAATGGCTTGTGACTTTTAAGCTTGTGAGCCAGTGTCATGAATATGGCCTCCACATGGTCATTGTCATTGGGGTTCTTGGCAGAGGTTTCAAACAATGGCATGCTGTGAGTGTCAGCAAACTTCTGGGCCAGGTCCGTGGGCACCTGAATAGCACTTCTCAGGTCACATTTATTTCCAACCAGAATCCGTGGTATGTCATTGGCAAGAAGGTGCTGTTTGCATTCCTCTATCCAGGATGGCAGGCTGTGGAAACTGGCAATGTTTGTCATATCATACACAAACACCACAGCATGGACATTCCTGTAGTAGTGCTGCACCATGCTCTTCCTGAAGCGCTCCTGGCCTGCAGTATCCCATAGCTGTATCTGAAAACAGAAAGAGAAGGAGAGGAAAAAATGTTTTATTACTCATCCTGGAAAATAACACAAATTACCCATAGTGAGAAGAGTTACATGATCACAGAAATCTACTCTTCTGAGTTAATCATACTGACAAGTTGGTGCTGAAGAAAACCGTTGCATTCACACAATTTCAGAAGCTTTGACTTTCAAAGCTTCTCACAAGTGAGGCCAGGAGGAATGATGACACTTGAGGGAAAATACAAATTTCTGAAAGTTTATTGGAGTATTTTTAAAGATTTTTATAAAAATGAATCCTGAAGTCTTAGCAATGGCACTTTCATTGGAAAATTAAATATGCGTTACTTCCCAATACAACTCTCAGCTGACACGATTTTTGTTATTGCCAAAAATAATCTCATCTTCCCCAAAATTTTGTTGTTATCATGATGTTAACTGGCATGTAAAAGTAGGAAGAAATCAAACCATGCTTGATTTCAACATCACCAACAAAAACAGGACAAAGAAATCTTTCTCTGCAGTGTGTTGGAATCAAACCCTCCTGTGATGAACATGTAACTTGTTTATTTAGTGCTTTAACTGGGACCATACTATGGTTTGTAGTATCAAGGCATGCATAAAAGGAAAAAATTAAAAAAAAAAAAAGAAAAAAAAGAGGAAAAGTATAAACCTCCTGTTAACACGTGGTTATTTCCAGGTACACACCATTCTGTCCAAACCAGACTGAACACAGGTGCTATAAGCATAGTCAGAATAGAAAGACATTCAGCAGAACTAAAATTCTTTCTAATTTCTGGGGTCCAGACTGAAACAAAATAAACAGGCTTTGTAGCACCAGCAGATGTAAGCAACAGCTAAGAGAAATCTTAAATACATTGATCATTCTGTGTAATGGAAGCCTGGAATCCTCAGACATGTAGAGAGTGCTCCAGAATTGTGGACGGTAATGTTTACCCAAACTTGCTCTTCAGGAGATAAGAACAGCAATGCACAGCAGTCAGAACCCCTTCACCTACAACACTGCATTACCTGTACACTGTCAGAAATAAACTGGGGTGTGGCTCTATCACACACACCTTAGTGATAGTGGAACATCTGAAAGACATTTGATTTCTTGGGAAAAGCTGAGTCCTAACTTCCTGTCTGCCTTGTACAGCTGATCGCTGATGGCTGAGGCAGTTTGATTAGTACTTCAGCTTTTGAGCAGAAAGGTTTTTGTCCCTGGGAATGAAAGGAGTTTTCCTTGAGACTCAGAACTCAAGGAATACTAAATGTTCTGCAGACAATGACGATAAATTTGAAATTTAATCTGTTCTCATGAAAGTCACAGCCACTATGTAATTGTTGAAATTGTTCTCCCTTTACCATAGCTCTGCATTCCTTTGATCCAAATGTTTCAGTAAAACTTCTTTAGAAATTGCAAGTATCTTGAAAATTGTCTTGTTTACCACTTTAACCAGTGACTTTTTATATTAGAAAAAAGGAAGGCCAAGTGCAAGGGAAATCTGCTAAGAGCAAGAAGATGCATCAGTGACAGAGAGGACTACAGTATCACATAAAGTTGTTTTGAAAGCTACAACAGTGGAAATACGGTGAAACTGAATAGAAGCAGATGCAAAGTCTTGATAGCAGTGACTGACAATAAGGACTTTTTCTTTAAGTAAAGGGTTCATCAGGTTGGAAATTATTAAAATGGATGACAATCCAGATCCACGAGTCAATCACAGGATGTTATGAATCAGTCATGCGACAGACGGAAGAAAAAAGAGTAAAAGTTGTTTCAGATGGTGTGACTTTTTCTGCAACATTATGTTCAGCCCTGGTCATCCATCCCCAAAAAAAAAAAACTCAGACTAGAGCAGGTGGGAATGGCAGCTACTGGTTGCAACAGGGGAACTGAGAACATCGTGAGAACATCAGAGCAGCTTGGCTTTTGTAGCCTAGTCCAGTTCTCTGCAGCTTTTGATCCAGACACTTAGAAAGACCTGTGTCTGTGTGCTGCTTCTGAAAGGGTCACTAACATTGTTAGGAAAGGCAAGGCAAGTTTCCCTGGCTCTGATCCCATGAAATGGTACTCAGTTGCAATCTGTCCCATTTTAGAGTAAACCCCCTCTTTTTGCCAATGGTATTACACTCTATGCACAACTGACAGCATCTCCGTGAATCTACACAATCAGGCTAAACAGGCACCTGTGTTTGGGTAAGATTCAGTCACACACCCAGGTGAGACAAACTTCCAGTTCTGTGCACTTATAAAACATCATAAAGTCAGGAGACTCATAGAAAATGTTCATGAATTTGAGAAATTAGAGGAAAAAGAAGTGCAGGCTGAAGCAATCCTATGTATAGACAATATCATGTTAAGGAATCATACAGATAAATCTTGGAAAATGCTGTATCAAATTAATGTAAAGAGGGAGTTCATTTTCACAGGCAGCTGTGAGCTTACAATTCTCTCCCCATCTTATTCACAGAGCAGAAATTGGTCATGCTTCAATCAAGCAGAGATCTGCAAGTGTACTGCCAGCCTTGGGTAAAGATGGGGAAATTAAATTAAAGGTTTACATAACTTGCAAGTGAAGCTTAAACTACAGCTCTTCCAAAATTTCATTTACATGCAGCATTCAAGCCTGAAGGGCATTATCAACTGAGTCATTTGCACTGAGAGGTAAATCCCTTTCCCAATGTTGAAAACCACACACTTCAGAAGTTTCTTTTTTCCCTTGTTCAAGGTGAACTTGAGGAAATGGATCCATTTCTGCCTCTCACCCCAAGTATTTTCTCTTCTGAAAAACAACACTGAAAATGTTCACATTAATGGGTTTGCACTGATGAAGTAACATTAAGATTACTATTTCATTGTTAGTCCAGTAACACCCATCTTCAGAGGACCACAGTTTTTATAATAACCCTTTAAAATATGCAGTTTGAATGTTTGGTTTAACAGCATAACTCAGCTAATAAAACTGTACAGAATCACTTGGTCACATTCCCTAGGAAAGACAAATGGCATAAAAAAAAATATTAAATACAACTGACTCAGCTATCACACCCCACCTTCTGATTCTGTCTTGTGGTCCAGAAAGGCTCTTTTCTAAACAAGGACTCACTTTGTATGTGTGGTTTATAACACACTGGTAAACACATGATTGGCCTCGATGCTATGTCTCCTTTAAAAAGGGAGAAAATTTGGAATAGTTCAAAGGTACAGAACACGCTGTTCGGACTTTCTTATTTGAATTTCATTTGTGCTTAGCTCTTTTAATGTAGGTCAGTGAAGACTGACATCATTGTTTTCTTCAATTTTCAATGCTTAGATCAATTGAGGAAGAGGAGAATTTAGAAAGCAGCAAACCCATTTGTTGAAAGATTTAATTTACTCGTCACATTTAGGCACCAGTGTTTGATATGAAGCTGTCAGCCTGCTGTACAAGGAATACACTTGTTCCTATGCCTTGGGAAGGCTACACAATGACTGTGTGGGAGAGAGTCAGCAAGAAGAACTGTGCTTGTGTTCCTGCCAATGACACAGCACTTTTCCAGCTGTGAAGGAAACAGTTACTGCTGTAGGAGCACAAGAAAGAACCATCCAGCTGGCTGGGGGAAGGGAGAAGGGAGAAGACACCACTTTATAACCTACTTTGATGCAAGAGGAAAAATTCCCTTCAGGGCACAGCAAGCACTACAATAATTTAGTTCATCAGAGCTTCTCTCTCCTGGTTCAACTGGTGGTGCTGGAGCTGACTGCTACATGTGAGAAAGGTGAAGAGGAGTGAGAGAAGTTGCCAAAACCACCCAAAATCAGTTCAAACTTGACAACACTCCCACGAAGAACTAGGGTCCTGGCCATAAGGATAGAATGTATTCCTTTAATGCTGAAACAGAACTTGCACAAAACAATGTGTCTCAGAAGAGCCTCCTTCACTTCTCCACCTTCCTCAACCAGCACTGGTTTATTTTACAGATAACATTCTCAAAAATGCAGCAAAACAATCTACAGAAACGTTATCTATGAGAATGGCACAATAACCTATGTGAAGCATCTCAGAGCTGTGGATTGTGCTACGTTCTTCACTTCTCTCCAACAAAGGCCAGGCATCATTCAGACGTGATGAAAATGCCAGTGAGTAAGATGGTGGTGACAAGACAAAATCCCTCAGGAGGTCTTTCCTCTGTCCGGACAAAGGAGTACAGAATTTCAGCTGTCAGAGAAATTCTAGTCAATGGTTTTACTAAAAAAAAAAAAAAAAAACACCACAAAAAAACCAACAAAAACTCCTATTCACCTTTCTTTTTCAGTTGAAAAATGATATGAGATAAAAAAATCCCACAAGAGTAGGAAAGCAAATTGGCTCTCCTATTCTTATATATCTTCCATTATTTCTTTAATCAGTAAATAAGCAAGGAAAAACTACAGCTTTCAGCTACATAACTGTAAGCTGTAGTTTTAATGCCTGATGATAGTAAATGCCCAAGTACAAGCTCAAGACTACTGCTAACTTCCTTTTTCTGCACAACTGAGCTTTCCCCATAGAAACAAACTAATACAAAAGCAGACGGGGATTCCGCTTAAAAGAGCTGGTAAACAAACTGCACCTGTAAGCTGTTACAGAGCATTCTGCAAATAATGGCCACAATCATCACACAGCAAACTCAACAGAATCCTGAAAATTAGAAGCTGAAACGCACTGCTCAATCCTGAACACTATTCAATTTCCTAATATGATCATAACAGTGGCACCTACATAGTTCTGTGGTGCTGAAGGTTAAAACAACTGTGGCGATCAACGAACGAAGATGCAGAATTTCTCAGAGGCAAAGCGCTGCTGCTAACAGGGACGAGTCAGACTAAACTACTGCTGAGACATCTCTATACAAGTAAAGTAAAGTGCCAATCAGCATCTGACAAAAGCCGCAGCCAGGTTTGGCCTACAGCAGGAATCGGGTTCACCACCACAGAAACCTGCGCCGCGCCCACCCTTCCCACAGGAGCAAGGCCGAGCGGCGGAACAGCGCCGGGGCAGACACAGCCGCGGCTGCCGGCGACGCGACCCCGCCGAACCGAGCTCCCGGGGCACGGCGGTGACGGAGGCCTGCAACACCCTGCCAGGCCCGGGGCGCGCCGCTCTCCCGGCCGCTGGAGGACGACGCCGGGCGCTGCCGCTCCGCCCGCCGCCCCCTCAGCCCGGGCCGGGCCCCGGGGTACCTTGATGCGCTCGCCGTCGATGGTGACGGCCCTCTCGCGGAAGTCCACGCCGATGGTGGCCTCGGTGCGCTGCGGGAAGCGGCCGGCGCAGAAGCGGTAGGTGAGGCACGTCTTGCCCACGTTGGAGTCGCCGATGACGATGATTTTGAAGATGCGCGAGCGGGCGGGGGGCAGCGCGCCGGGCAGCGCCCCGGAGCCCGTCAGGCTCAGCTCCAGCGAGGACTCCACGTCCCCCGCCGCCATCGCGGGCCCCGCGGCGGAGCCGCCGCCCGCCCCCGGCGCGGGCCGGTCTCGCGAGAGAGCCGCTGCTGCCGGCGGCAGGGGGCGCTGAGGGAGCGGGAGCCGGAGCCGGGAAGGGGGAGCGGGAGCCGGGAGCGGGGAGTGGGAGCTGGGAGCCGGGAGGGGAGAGCGGGAGCCGGAGGCGGGAGGGGAGAGCGGGAGCCGGGAGCGGGGAGCGGGAGCCGGAGCAAGGAGGGGAGAGCGGGAGCCGGGAGCGGGAGGGGGGAGTGGGAGCCGGGAGCCGGGGGGGGGGGGGGGGGAGCGGGAAGGGGAAGCCGGAGCCGGGAGAGGAGAGCGGGAGCCGGGAGCGGGGAGGGGGGAACGGGAGCCGGGAGCCGGAGCCGGGAGGGGAGAGCGGGAGCGGGGAGCGGGGAGTGGGAGCTGGGAGCCGGGAACGGGAGCCGGGAGCGGGAGGGGGGAGCGGGAGCCGGAGCCGTAGCCCGGAGCGGGGAGCGGCTCGGGAATCTCTGAGCAGCGGGCAGGGCCGACCCCGCCGCCGTCCGGGCGGCCCGGATGCCGCGAGGTGTGGAGTGTGAAAGGCGCCTTTTTTTTTTTTTTTTTTTCCGAATTTTTAAAAGTTTAATAGTAATGAAATGGTGATAAAAATAGTGATACGGTTAGAGGAATGAAAATTTAGGGTTAGGACAATTACAAGTGTACAATAAAAAGCGAAGAATTACGGACGCCCGGATGCTCTCGGGCACTTAAGCCACGACAAGCATGCCTTGTGAATAAAGGAATAACCCTTAAAAGTGTACACTGTTGCATATTCATACATACTTCATGCTTATGCATACATTCTATTCAAAACAAGAAACTCTCTCTGGTATATGTCAACTGCTTCTTTTAGTCCCCACGGCGTCTTCGAGTCTGAGCAAGGCCTGAAGAAATTAGCTTCTTCTGATAAGAAAACCATAAATTCCCTTTCTCTGGAAGATTTAGGTGTTCTGTGACTGTTATCTCGAAGCGAGTATCTCATTCCTTTTAAAAAACCCCACATACATAGTTTCTATTTTAACTACTAAAGCTTCATTTTAACTACAAAACTACATTTACCATACTATTAAAATGTTATTACAGCACAACTAATCAATATACCATAATACATACAGTATTCAATTTAATATTTGCGAAAAGCCAATCATAAAATATGCATTTTTCACATGGAGTATGTAAGATTTTCTTACAAATGGTTGCTTCATTTTTGTCTGCCTTCCAGCCTAATCAGTGGGAAGGGAGACTGGGTCTGTGAAACAGAGAGCTGCCAGGAAGATCTAAGTGATGGCCAGGTGCTCCAAAAACAAAATATTTGTTGGTACAAATGCCTTGTTGTGGTTTGGGACTGGACAGGCTTCAATGTTCTCAGACCCGGGGGAGGTTAACAAAGCTTGGGAAGAAGGATGTACCACTGAGGACAAAGTGGATGTCCCATAGTGCACACCAAAAACGCAGAATTTAGGGGCCACAAGGACATGTGGCAGAACTCCCAGGATAAGGAAGAAAGAAACAGAGACAACTCAGTAACTGTGCTGAAGTCGGCTGCCAGTGGGTAACAGGAATTCCGGCAGGGGCAGATCCCGACCGGCTCACAGAGCACCGGCACAAAAACCCACTGGCCACAAAGGAGAGAGACTGAGCAGGGGTTCATTAGAGAGGTGAGAGAACCATTGACCACTAGAAGACAGAAGAACACTGATTAGTATGAGAATCGTGTGACTTGGAGCCAATGAACACCAATCCCTTTGCTAAAATGTATAAATAGTAAAAGTTCTGAGAGTTGGGGTACTTATCTGTTGAATATCACGGGAGCACCAGGTTTGTGCAATCTGAAACAGATCATGTCTCTCTTGAGTAGTTACTGGCTTGTTGGACATGAGGTAACAAATCCGGTTTTTGCAGATGACATGGTGTCAGAGACTGAAGTAGTTCATGCCTCAAACATTGATATAAAGTTTTGCTCATTATAACAAAAACCGTGTAAAGAAGCTACAACCAAAGAAGCCTCCCTGGAGATACCTCACTGGGACTTTGGACTGATAGTCAAACTGCTGAGATTAGATAAAGGGAAAACCCATTCTTCAATCACCTGAAACAAATGAGCCAACAAGGAAAAGAATGTGAGCCAAACGCAGCTGCCATGCTAAGAATCATCCCTGGCTTGCTTCGGGGTGGGGGAGGCCCACAGACCCCTTTGCTGGGAGCAGGTTTGCCCAGATTTGACCCCAACTGATATAGGGGGAGGAGGTTTGGGTGTGTTGGAACCTCTGCTCAGGGGCAGGGAACCCATCCCCCCTTCCACAAACTGGCTGTGGAGCCCCCAGTGGGACATTCCCGTGAGAGGCAGCTGAGGGGGTGCCTTAATCCATGAAAGGCCCCCCCAAAGTGCCCCCCGAGTCATTCCTGAAACCTGGCACCACAGCGCTGCAGGTGATGCAAAAAACCCAGAATCTATTGTAAGGGACAATGACAAACTCCCCCCCCCCAGGCAGGTGCCTGGATTTCCCTACCTGGCCTGAGCAGATATTAACCCATCAGATTCCATGTTTTTTGGGAGGACCTTCACCACCAAGAAGACCAGCTGGAGAGGATCAAGGGAGCATTGTTGGGATCCACAGAGTGGTGACATTTTCCTTATTGTGCCCCTGACCACTTGGGGTTTCTGCCTGCACAAATAATAAATGATCCTGAGATCCTAAAGATCAGCTGTCACATAGTTATAGGAGTGTTTTGAGCAACCCATTATTACTCGTATAAAAACAAGAGACTAGACTAAATTTAAAAATTAAAATATCCAGAGTTCAGAGCAACTTCAGTTACAGTGCCCATCTTAGTTTTTGGCACTCCCTTTCCATCTCTCTTGGACCAATCCCTAAGACTGTAAAGATGCTCCTCCACCCTGTCATCCTCTTCTGAGACAGGGTGATTCCATTTATGATTTCAAATAATTCATTGTGTCAAAGAAGAGGAGTAATTTTATCGAAGGGAGATTAGAGGGTGGGGGGAGGAGGTTGTACCACCCTCGGGTTCCTACTGTCCCTTGCACAGAACTGTTCCTTCTTGCACCCAGAATGCAAAATGTGTTTTGGCTAAGGAGAGGAAGCAGAAGCAAGCCCATCTCTATAAGCCCAATGATCGAAGAATTAGAGAAATGCTAATTGTAGTGGGGGGGTACTCTGATTTGGGCTCTGCCTAAAAAAGGTGAGTTTAAACAGCTGTTCACAGGCCAACAGCTTTGTTCTGGGTTATACCAGGGGGGCCAAAGTGAATCAGAATTAGATCCGAGCTCTTCAACAGCTCTTAGCTTCTTTTATTTCAACAGTCAGGATTTAAATGGCAGAATCAACACCCCACCTAGTGGCTGAGGGCATTCCTAGTCTTTAGTACTCAGCTATTTTTAAATGAGCACCCGAAAATCTTGCCTGTGAATTTGCCTCACGATACTGCCAACAGCCACCATAGTTCCTGTTTTGTTAGCCCTGAGACAGACAGAACCTCCTTCACGGGAAATACAGCTGGCCCCTGAAAAAATAGACTTAGAGTAAATAACCTCATTTAAACCTGAGAGTTTAAATTTTGTCTCAGATGTGGACGCTTTTATGTGAGCTATTTCAGTGTGACACTGGAAATTTCATCACTGCTGCTATACTTGAAGGAATAAAGATGTTGATTAGATCCTTACATTTCATCCAGCACAGACTATTTCTGGATATTCCTTTTCCTTTCTAATATATTTGGAAACCAGCAAAGAGAATTGAATTTATTTATTGTCACAGAATAAATTTAAAATGCTTCTTGCTATAAAAGCTTTTGAAAAAGCTTTTGGTTTTCTTCTTTTGCAAGGACAAGTACTTTTAATGCACTCCTCAGATGTGCTCAGTGAATGAACACATAAGAGCCTAAATTCACAGCTATTTTTATTTAGCAGATGTAGAATTTTCCAAGAAAGGGGATTCTGAAAATAGTTGCAAGTCTCTGGACTTGCTTAGCATTTCAAGAATAGTTATTTCTGCTGTCTCCTGAAGGAATATGTTAGTCCCATGAAAATGCAGAGTGTTCAATATCTTAAAATTGCATCTACTAGGTTCTAAGTCAAGGAACAAATTAGGGGGGAAAAGTGTAAGTCTAAGGCTGTCTCATTTACTTGTTTTTTTCTGATCAAAAAGCTTCCAGGTGATTTAATGACAAGTAGTTTAAAAATGCTTTTAGAGTCTCTTTAAAGCTTTTTTTTTTAAGTTTTCCAGAGATACTGTACCTCTGACTTCTTGTGGGGCTTTGGTGTGACGCTTCACATCCTCCATTTTTGCAGGAAACAGTCCTGTGCTTTTGCAAGGAAAAGTTCTACTATTGCAAGACTTGACTCTGCAAGTTTTAAGGAGAGTTTGAAACCTCTCCCCACACGTTCCTTTATGACAAAATACAGATGGCAGAAATGTTGGAGCAGCTTTTTAAGAGATGGGAATCTATCTTTGCACTGAAATGAAGTTTTGACACAGCTGCTTTACTGCCAGTTACCAGAATGTGCCTTTCATATTCACTTCCACGCCCTTATTCTTGTCAAAACAATAAACCAAAAAGGTTTTCTGAAAATTAAAAGCAACAAAACCTTTCCCATTTCTGGTCTGTGCTTGGATGTCTTCCTCATTGCATGCCTGGAACGAGCTGATGTGACAACTCAGTAATTTCTGCACCAAGAGCTCGGCGCAGCAACCAGGGCTCCTCACACACCCCAGCCCTGTAGCAGCACTGCCTGCATGTCCTGGTGCTGGCCATGCCCTCTGCCCTGGTGGGATGGCTCATCCAAGGGGAATCAGAAAGAGCAGGGAGCACCCTGACAGCAGAGCTGCAGACTGCCAGTGAGCAGCAAAGTGTGTGATCAACCAAAAACTGTTTCCTTGCTTTCTCTATAGCTGTACGTGCTGTGTTAAGGGTTGTCTGCATGACCCAAAGGGTCATCAAATGCCACAAGGCTTCTATATTTACCTGTGTGCACCAATGCCCCAGTAAATCATCCCCAGGCAGCAAACAAACCCAGCTGTATTGTGATTTGCCTTCATGTTGAGACCTTGACTCACAAGACCTTAAAGTAAGGATATATTATGCATTTTATTATCTGGTAACAGGTTTTTCTTCCAACAGTTTAATCTCAGGGTGTGGTTTTGTTACTCATTTCTGCAAGAATAAGCTTTCCATCTTTTCCCAGGCTCACTCTTGTAATGCAGGGCATAGTCCTACTGTGATTTCAACTAAGGCATTGAATAAAAATACATACTGTCACAGTTTCACCCCAGGCAGCCACCAAGTCCCAGAGAGCTGCTCCCAGAGATCCAAAAGGATCAGGGAGAGAATCAGAGCAGTAAAAACCTGAAAACCCGTGGGTTGAGATAAAGACAGTTTAATAGGGAAAGGAAAAGCCACACACACAAGCAAAGCAAAAGAAGGAATGAATTCCCTGCTTTCCCATGGGCAGGCAGCTGTTCAGCTATCTCTGGAGAGCTGAGCAGGTAACTTGGCATGATTTGACATTGGCCCAACACCAGGCACCCGTGAGAGTCGCTCACTCACTCTGCCACAGCCGGGCAGAGGACAGAGAAAAAAGCTAACAAAGGGCTCATGAGTTGAGATAAGTCCTGGGAGAGACACTTCAAGGGCAAAACAGGCTCAAATTAAGGTTGCAAAGTGAATTTCTTACTAACAGAATCAGAGGAGAATAAGGAGAAGTAAAACAAGCCCTTAAAACACCATTTGCCTCCAGCCCCTCCCTGTTTCCCACCGACAGCTCAGGGAGACAGGGCAGTCTCTTGGTCAGTTCATCACTGAGATTTTCCTCCACTGCTCTGGGAGAGGAGTCTTTCCCCTGTGAGACTGTGGGGGAGACAGTTCTCCACAAACTTCTCCAGCATGGCTCCAAATCTCACAAGCAGCAGTCCTCCCAAAACTGCTGCAATGCGAGTCCCTGCCACAGGCACACAGTCCTCCTAAAAATCCTCTCTCCACCAGGTCTCCCAGTGGACCAGAGCCTCCTCCAGGCTCTCCCACTGGTGAGGGCACCTCCCCCATGGGCTGCTGGTGGATCTCTGCATTCCCCATGGATCCCCAGGGGCTGTGGGTGGATCTCTGCATTCCCCATGGATCCCCAGGGGCTGCTGGTGGATCTCTGCATTCCCCATGGATCCCCATGGGCTGTGGGTGGATCTCTGCATTCCCCATGGATCCCCAGGGGCTGTGGGTGGATCTCTGCATTCCCCATGGATGCCCAGGGGCTGTGGGTGGATCTCTGCATTCCCCATGGATCCCCAGGGGCTGCAGGGGCACAGCTGCTTCGCCATGGTCTCACCACAACCTGCAGAGGAATCTCAACTCCAGCACCTGGAGCACCTCCTTCCCTTCCTTCTACTGACCTTGGTGTCTCCATGTTGTTTTCCTTCACATGTTCTCACCTCCTCCTCCTCTTCCCTGACTAGGAGAAAAACCTCATGACTTTGTTTTGATTTTCTTCTTAAATATGTCATCACAGTGGAGTTGCCAACCTCTCTCCTTGGCCCAGTTTTGGCCAGCAGCAGGTCCATCTTCAGAGCCATCAGAGATTGGCTCTGCTGGACATAGTGGGAAGCTTCCAGGAGCTTTCCACAGGAGCCACCTCTGTGGCCCCCCCTGCTACCAAAAACCAGGCTGTGCAAAACCAATACATTTGGGAAGACTCCAAATGTGCCCCCCTTTCCCTCTTCTCCTCACTTTATAGTGAGCATGATGTCACATGGTCTGGAATATCCCTTTGGTCACTTGGGCTCACCTGTCCGGGCTGTGTCTCCTCCCACTCTCCCAAACTCTCCCAGCTTCCTCACCAGTGTGGCAGCAGGAAAAGCAGAAAAGGCCTTGGCTCTGTGTAAGCCCTGCTCAGCAATAACGAAAACATCTCTGTGTTATCAACCCTGTGTTCAGCACAAATCCAAAATATCCCCATAGCAGTACTGGTACACTGCACCCAGGACACTCAGTCTTCAAGGTGTCAGCCACAAATATCTGCTTTTTGAGAGGGTCACAGGTGAGGGAATATTCAAAAGCAAATACTAGGATGTATTCGTGCTATTGAAAGTACTATGATCTCATTAGGAAGAACAATTTATATGTATGTAGAAAAAGAAAAAAAAAAAATCCCCAAAACTGATGGGGCCCATGCATTTGATAATATACATAGGTATGAGACAAAAGCTTATTTTCCTGACGGTTTGCTAAGATGTCCTTTCAGATATCAGATTTATACACTTTTTTTTACTGTATTCAGAGTATAAGCCTTATAAATAAGGATAAATACTGCTTGTTTATTACTTATTCCAGTGGCCTCAGTCTTTTCTTAACATTTGGCAACAGCCAGTGCCTGCAGCCTGGCACTGAGCTCAATTTGCCTCCTCAGCTTCAGCTTAGCTGCAGCACAAGGCTTTTCCTCCATTTAGGTAAATTTAGGTCACCATACGTTTTTCACATAGCTTGTATGCAATTTTTGTACCTGTCAATAATTTAGAAAAGGCAGGATGGTTTCAGTGCCAGCAGGGTCCTGCAGTATTAAACAGAACATAAAGGACATGGTGGATAAGGTGCTCATCAGGTGACAAAACAAGAATTCAGAAGAACAAACAAGTTCACTCTTCAATAAAGCAAAGATTGGATTTTTTTTCCCCCAGCTCAAAGAGTTACATTTCACTAAGACATTTGACTGATACTGCAAGTGAAGTGAGATGCAGAATTGTGAATGTTTGATGAGTCCAGTGAGGAAAAGAAATACTTGAAATGCACGATGTAAACAGTCAGAAGCCAAAATTTTCCTAAAATTTTATAAAAATTCTTGTGGATTATAAAGACAACTGTAAGAAAAAATAGCAAATAATTAATAAAAGCAGCTTAATAGACTATAAGGAATGTCTGATTTACAGCTTCATATTTTTGCAATAAAATCTTACCAAATACATGCAGGGGAACAAAACTGTTCCTACCTTCAGGGACATCTCTGTGGTCCTCTTAGAATGGGGCCTTGGCTCTTGGTTTTGGGAAGTTCAGGAGAAAATACCAGACACTGAAAGAGCCCCCACAAACCCACCACTTGCATTTACCATGGAAATGCCAGTCTTGTTGCACGAGCCACATCACTGCTCCCCATTTACTTCCCTCTAAGAAAAGGCATTTACACATCCCTTGGGTTTGCTCCATGAAAGCAAATTTGGAATAAAGGGCACTTTGCATGCACTTCTGCATTTTGAGGGACAAGAGGGGCCACAGAGAGCTGTTTTCTTTCTGCTACTGCAAACGGGGCCTTCAGAACAGATTGCAGAAGCATAATGACAAGGTAGGAAGATCTTTTATACCTGATGGAGGGGAGGGGTACTGATGGAAAGCCAAAACTGAGGTATTTATGCAGATAAAATAATGCCTAAGCTGCCAGGCTACCTTAGCTCCTCATAGATCTGGGGTTCAAATCATGAGGAGCTGTTCCCAGGAATGGAAGGGGGCAGTTTCAAATGATGGAAAGTTCAAGGCAGGCAGTTTCCCAGCGCAAATGCCCTTTCCCTCCCAAAGAAGAACAATGAAGTTATGAGAACGTGGACAAGGAAGGGATGCTATTTTTCAGGGGTGGTGGTTTTCAGTAGGGCACAATCTGTGCAAAGGAGCCCTTCTTGCAACAAGCTGCCCTTCCCCATCCAAAGGGGTGAATATGAGGATATTGCTGCCATCCCTTCAGGGATCCACAGCCAAGTGCTGCAGCCCTGGCGCTCCCTGCAGACAGGGTTAATCAGAGCTGTTATTCATTACACACAGTAATTAATGAACAGTTTTTTTCTAGGTAATCTGAAATGCCAGGTGCACAACACACTGTAGGTTCCTATATTGCAGTATCACCAGTCTGCTTAGCTACTTTTACTACAATTTGTCAGCATCATCACATTATTTTGCAAGCTAATTGATTAAAATCGCAAGATACTCTGGGACACTGAATCAGGAAAACTTTGGGATCAGGAGGGCTTATGGGTGGGGAAGAGAAGCCTTATTTTATCTAATCCCCAAAAATTGTATCTGAGGAAAACAGCAAATGCTTCTTCATTCAGCTTGCCTCTGGACACCCATTTATCCAAATCCCATATTGGCTCTTAGTAGCCTGAGAGATCGAAGGATGATTTTTTTTTGGTGTACATAGAGTTAGTTTCTGGGCTAGGATAGACAGGTCCTTGCCAAGGTGGTTCTTTTCCAGCCTGACTCCAAAGGGAATCACAGCCTTTTTCTACAGACCTGTTTTTCCTTTTTTGAGAGCTGCACCCCCATCAACAGCCGATCAGTCTGGAAGAAGACAAGGGGAATTAAGGGAACTGGCCAAGGGATCCCTTATTACAAAGCTGTAATCCAAGGAGGACACTGAACCCTACAAGGAAACAGTAGCACTCATTTACAAACAGAACTCAGCATTTTTATTCTTTGATTGACTTCCTGCTAGTTTTGATATTTGCTACCACCAGAGAAGAGCGTAAAAACACAGTACAACATTGTCAACCAGTTAGGAAGGCTGGAAGGGAAAGCAAATCCCAGTACAATTGCAAGTAACTTGGTGGAGTTTATAATAAAGATTTTTTTTTTGAACGGATCAGCAATGAAGCAATAAATATGCTGCTGCACTGAACCAACAACAGGATTTAATCACTAACTTTGTAGTTTATTGCATTACAGTTTAAAACTAAATGTTATCCATCATCATACATTCACCAACCAGGTAAATGACACTTTTTCATAAGTTTTATGCTAAATGGCTAAAATTCTGCAGTAGCCAAACTAGACTAGGACTAGTAGAGGTAGATATTGAATGGGCAGTGCCAGGCAGAAATATTTTGTGAAAGTACTTCTTTGTCTTTCATTATGAACAGTTAGCAGGTTTAACACTTTTAATTAAAACAAACATCTTAGGGAAGCTATTCTAAGATGCTTTAGATTTTGTAGCAACTCTTCTCTTGCAATATTACAAACTCTTTGATATTGTGTCTCATAAAGTGGACAATTTTTGTCCTTCCAGTTTTCTGCCACAATTTGCATGAAGAGTAACATACAAAGCTAGTCTTTGTGAACATACTACTGGTTTTGCTTGTACCACTCCAGAATACACATTTACAGCTTCCTTGGCATGGGAAGACTGCTTTTATAGTATTTACAGCTCCAGTCATCTTCCTAGCAATAAAAAAGCCATTTTATATTTAATCTAAAATGGAATTTCTATTATGCCACCTCCTTATACCTCACTTCAGTCTTCTTTTGGCGAGCTGCTCTATCGGTCGCTCCTTGCCATTCCCACTGCTGGCTGTATGCTCCTGGAAAGTGTCTCTGCCCAACACAGCCATTAAAATTAGTGTTTGTAGACTGCAGCTTTAATTTCCAGGAAATATAATCATGACGGCACGGCCAGAGGTTTTGTAGAAGCCTCACTTCATCCCAGGACAGCTGATAACTGGAAGGCTCCTGGAAGCAAGAGCCTTTCCCCCAAGCTCCGCAACCACTTTCCTCCAACTGGAACTTGACCTTTCATTAATGAGTTTATAGATGGCTCAAATCAATTACTCATACAACCATCTAATTACACTACATTTGCACCATTTTCCTTCACAGGACCCCAAAGCACTGTGTTACCACATGAGCGTAACTCTGACTTCCACATAGTTCAAGCTATTTTACATTACACTTCGGGAAAAATGGCATTTGTAAAGCAAAATTCCTTAGGGGAAAAGATTTCAAAGCTAGCTAGATACTCTGTACAGAACACTTAGAAAAACAGTTAAAGCAATCACAAAAAGGGAAAAAATACAATTTTATCTGGGTCTATTGAGCTGGATTATGGTATCAAGTGGTTTTGTTGGCATTAGTAATACGTGTCCAAAACAGAACTGTGGCAACAACATGTGAATGCTGCAGGAATGATGGCACCAGTGCTCCAACCCCCAAAGGCATCAACATTAGACAGGGACTTTAATTCTTCTTATTTATGTTGCTCACATGATACTGAAATTGTATTTGCACCTCTGGCTCCTCAGGCCTGATCTCCCCCTGCCCTCATGGGTGTTTTCTTTCAGGGAAAACACAATTCAATCTGTGAGTTTCTACACCAACTTCCAGAGTCCACTGTTATGGCTGCAGCACCTCCAGACCTTGCAAATCCAAATGCTAAAGGAAGATTTAACAGGCTGATCATAAACACCTCACCTAGCCCTAGAGAGCTCTCTAGGAAACTTGGAATTTGCTCCCCATGCTAGGGGAAAACCTGGGTGACAAACTTCCCTCTCTGTTCAGGCTGACACAGCATCAGGACAAGCCTTCCCCCATGAACATGCAAATATTAAGAACGCTACCAAAAAAAAAAAAAAAAAAAAAAAAAAAAAAAAAAAAAAAAAAGTCTAATATAGCTTTTAAGGCATTTAATATGCAAAGAAATTAATTACTGAATAGGTAAGTTTGAGGCTATTCTACCTGCTTGTTCACACATGTGCCTGCATGCTTTGGTCTCTACATGGAGGAAGCAAATACCTCACCCACCATCACAGGGAAAACCGCAACTTCCAGTTCCCTACAATTTAAACCCATGAATAACTCTGGCATTGCTTCATGCAACGTGCACTATCTTCTCTTATCCAGGCAAAATTTATTGTCTGAACTTCTTTTGTCCCTAGGAAAGATACCCGTATCATGTGTCATCACCAGTGGCTCCACTGATGGTGACATTCTCCTTCTCCAGTGAAAATCATGAAGAATCAAACTCAATTGTGGCATGCCAATGCTCTAGGTCACTGACCACAGCTGCATTCCCTGCTCGCCTGCTCTGGCAGCCGAGCACCGGTGATTACAATTTTGGATCTCAGCACACAAAGGAAAGCTTCCAGTGCAGCACAGCACTCTGTGCTACCCAAGAAGACTCACTGCACTGGATTTCAACTTCATTTCCAGCTCTTAAAAGCTCTTCCTCAGAAGTCAGCCTTGCATCTAACAGGACAGATGTGAAGATGATGGAATAACAGTTTCTTTGCCAATTATAGAACCTCCATTTTCAGGCAAACTCTTGGCTTAGTTTCCTGTCCTGGGCTTGCAGTCTCTGGAAGGGGATGAGTAACCTCTTTAATCCAGAAGCACCATCTCTGAAGCAGTGTGTATGTCTTTCAGCAAGGTTATGAAGTGTCTTTAGGGAAATCAAAATAGATGCGTAGATGAAGACTTCTGGAAGGCCCACTGAAGCATCCTCTTCCCCATTTGCACAATTAAAGATAATGAGTAACTTCCAGCTTTTAGTTCATCCATTTCAATGCAAAAACAGGCAGCGAAAAAGTAAAGGAAATAATCCCATTTACAGGCAACAACCAAAACCCCCAGTATCTAGAAAAAAGAGAATTTGCTTGATGCAATTCACAATCTGTTACGAGCACTTATCTGCCTCCAGCTTAAGCATCAGCAGCCAAGAAATGGGCAGCAGTACTCAAGAGGCAAGGACAAAAGCCTGCAGCTTGTGTAGGCAAGACTGAACCATCTCCAGGAGTTGCAGAAGACATACAGTCCAAGTATCTCAGGCTGCAGAAACAACTGAGATCAAGACAGCAATACTAGAGTCAGTTAAAGGCTCTGTAGGTATTTTAGTCCCTAAAAGCCCAGCAGGTTAGATATACAAATACAGCAACCCACACTTCTGAGGGGAACTATACTGCAAACATACACCAGGACAGGCTAACCACGAAAAGAAAGTGGAGCTGAAGACACAACAAAGAAAAGCCTGTTGTTCTGACAGATAGAAAACTACAAACCCCCATAAGTCTTCTGGGATCTCTTGACTGTACATGTCAATCACTGAATTCCATTATGTGGAAGAGGAAGGCTGTGTATCCACAAAACAGATACTCTGTAACTGAACTCCTGCAGCAAAGAAGGCACTCACTTTGTAAGCTGTAGTTTATTTCTGCTCTGTTTTATATGATGAGCCTACAAAAGAAAACATTTGAGTACTTATCTATATTATTAACACAGTAGACTTAAGAGACTGAAGCTTGACGTGGAAACAAAATTCATCCTAACACTGGTGGAACTTAAAAGCTGAGTAGCAAAGCATTGTGTTATAGGACGTCCCAGACATTCAGTATTTACATAGAATGCATTTGCACTTTATGCTCAATGACCACCCATCATCAGCAGTGACATTGTTAGCATGACTGGACAGCACAGTAAGCCAGCCCTGAGCTGCACTCCAGCAAACCCATTCACTGTCAAAGTACAACACAGATTGGTTTGAGTATTCACACAGTTGTTTTTCAAAACGTTTTATTGCATTATATTTGGTACCTTATGTTTGACAAAGGAAATTACATCTGTAACTGCAGGAATAAGAAGCTGGTCTGTTATTGAAAAAAAAATCTTGGGCCCCTTAAAAGTTACAAAGTCTTGGGCTTGCCTGAAACAACTGAGCAAGAAATATATTCTTATAAATGTAGGGCTTCAAGTATTACAAACCTGTGACACTGTGGAAAAGTTCCAGAGGTATCTAAACTGCAGCACTTTTTTTTTTTTTTTTCTGCATAACGTGAACAAGGCCTGCTGAGGTTTTAATCTATTAGTCTCTTGATCAGTCAAAATGGTAGTCAGGAGTTTTCCTCTTTGCAACTTCAAGCCATAGTATGTTCTCATTCTGTTTTCACTCTATGTGAAAAATGCATGCCATCTTTCTAATTGGTGCCACATCACAGTGCATAATTTTATTTGGTTCTTGCATTACAGTTTTAAAAAGTTTGGCCAACCTATGCCAATAGGTTTATCTCAAGAACAGCAATGCTGACTCTCCCCTCCCCACCCCAAGTTTAATTCCAAGAGAGACCATTTTAACTGGTTCCTTCAGGTAAAAACTGTGGTGCAAGAACACCAAACTGATCGTGTACAGTGAATTTCAGAGACACAACAAGCTTATTGAACACACTATGTTTCTTAATTCTGGTTGATATCCGTATGTCCAAGCACCCCAACGTAACGAGTACGTTGCAGGCTTCTCTCTGTATTCTGATTCACATTGCATACTTCCTATGGACACAATCATCCCCCGTATCAAAATCAGTCAGATGCTAAAGCCCCATCAACTCTTTGTGCTCAGTGAAAGAATCCAGTGCTAAAACAGCAGTTTTGCTGTCTGAGATAACAGTAATCTCACAAGACAAATTTAAATTTAATATTTCTGCCACACACCTGCTCTGAGGGCTATACACCTCCAGGTCTCATATAAATTAGTTTAAAAACATGGGTGGGTAGGTGAGGAAAAGGATTGTTTATTTTTTCCTTTTTTTCAATTTTAGCAGCTTTTAATTTTTACGAAACCAAACAACCTATAACCAGTAATATGTTAGATATTTTATATATATACTTTGTCAGCAGGATAAAAAAAAAAAGTAAAACTATTTGAAGGCAACGGGGTTTTTTTCCTTCTGTTCTTTGTGTAAGTTAGAACAATTCAGCAGGTGCGTGACAAAAATATTATACACCAGATATGGTCCAACGTCATTTTTTTGCAATAAAGTTGTTCATATTTCATTGGCCAGTTCTTCAGGTTCTGCAGAACTATCTCCATTAACTGTGATCTTCATATCCTCTTCATATCCAGGGGGCATGAAAGCCAAAGCATAAGGGAAAAGCTTATGACAATTTGCTCTGTAAGTTTCAGATGCTTCTTTACAGTCTCCAAGGCTACCGTCACATAAAGCTTCTAATACCTCCATACAAGTCTAATTAAAGAGAAAAATAAAGAAGTGTTATGGTTTCTTAAACGTTCAGCTGAACACTCACAACACAGGTTTCAAACAGCAGTTCTGCTGCCTGAGATAAGAATGATCTTACAAGACAAATTTAAAATAGTATTTCTGACACAGACCTGTCCAAGGCTCACACACCTTTCAACATCAAATGACATTTTAACTAAACACAGCATGAAATACCAGTGTAGTCTGATTTGAAAGAATGCAGTCTAAAAAGGGATCTAAAACACAGCTAGAAATCTTACCTGTAAAATGAACAGTTACTCGTTTCTTATTTTCCTAAAAAAAACCCATTCTTGCTAATTGGCAACCAAGAACCCCACCATTCTTGGGACACACTGACCATTCCAGCAACACATAACATACCTTTCAATCAAATCAAATTACTGATATTACCACATTTTTCAGATACATGCAGTTTCTTGTCCATTTTTGGTCATGATTTAGAAGAGAAAAAGGAGATTTCCTGCGTAATTTTTTTCAGCCTGCATTCCAACCATGAGCAACTAACCTGCTGAGCTCCACTTTTAACACCTGCCCGTGGCTGTGTGCAGGCATTAGCACAGCCAGGCAGGCTTTTCCTGCTCCTCTGACATTCAGTACAGTTTTTATTTCTTCTGTGTACTGGGATTAACTGCTCTGTCCTCCTGCTGCAGGGTTATGGAGCTCTCCTCAACAACCCCTTTTCCTCACATTTGCTCTCTGTAACACTGGCAACCACCAAAGGTCAAATACGTCTGGTTTTATGGCTGCAGCGCGCTCCGAGACAGCTGGTCTTTATTACAATGAAATATAATAACTTTGATCTCCTTGCATACAAAAATGCCTTTCAACAAACACCTTTTAGATCCTCCATTTTTAGGGCACTTTCAATTTGTCATCTAGAAGTTCAGTAGAAGTCCAACTCTTCCTTCATGTTGGCACCAAACATGCTTAAACTCGGCATTTTCAGCTGTACCACAATGCACTGTACAGGATGTTTATGCACTGCTGAGTTGTTAAAAGCTTCTTCTAGTCTTACCAAGTTTGCACCTCCAAACCAACCAAGCATTTTTGGTTACACTTAATCTTCCCCCAGTCCAATTCCCAGAATCCCACTCACAGGCACCAGCAAATAGAAGGCAAATTAATTTTTGTTTTCTAAATCTATTGATAATTTAGATTAAACTCTTTGGAGACCACTCAAACAGTAAGAAAACCCAAATTCAAAAGCCAACACTCAAACAAGACAAGTTTATGAAAAATGCTAAATATGTACTTCGACTATAAAAGACATGAGTTTGTGTTCCATACTGCAACAGCTAGAATAGAGAAAAGATTTGAATCTTTAGCATCCTAAATAAGTCGACAAATCAAGGCAAATTGTCCTTTATTGTCCCTTTTTCCCCCCCTCTGTCTGGTCCAAAAATTCTGCTATGAGCTTAAAATTCTTTACAATTAAAGTTCTATTGAAGCCACTACATTTCCTAAGAGATGTTTCTTGGTAAGCTCCATTTTTTTTGTCCACAAAAGAATAATTTTAAAGTAAATATTTACCAAATTTAGTTGCAGTAGATCTAAAAAATTGAGTGCACAGACTACTGTAAATTGAGAGTCAGAACTGACAAGTCCTCCCAGATGAAGGTGGGGGAATGGGGAAAGGGGCATGGAGGCAGTGTCACAGGGAGATTATTCCATGACCACCAGAATAAAGCAAAGACTCAAAATTTGGTGAGCTTTTCGCCTAACTACATGCTAAGGCAGAACTGTGCATATGCAGCTTTTCTCAAACCTATGGTAATTCCCACAGCTTGCAGGAAGTTGACCATGGAAGGCCTCCCCAGAGTTTGTGCCACTCCTTTTCTTGTGAACAGTTGCCCGTGTGGCAGCCAAAGCTCAGACAAACTACTACCTTTTCTTTTGCCTTGTGAATTCTCTCAAGTTTAATAAGTTCTCCCATTACCTGTAGCAATAATATGGCTTCCACTGCTGCTATTTTCCTATTGTCACAAAACTAAATTAATTTAAATGTGCAAAAAGGATATTAAATATTTCAGTTCAGATGAACCTGACACCCTTTTCTTTCACAACTCAACCTCTGTACGGTAAGGCACAGCAATTATTTCAGCTTCCTCTTGCCTCCAAAATTTGCTTAAAGCTTCCACAGATAAAACAGAAGTTGTCTACAATTTATGAATACATTACCTGAAGATTTCTGTTAATAAGGGATTCATCCAGGGTCATTGCCAGTTCCACTGCCCTTTTCTGACTGGAAGGATCTAAATAGTACATCATTTTGGCAGCTACAGGAGGAAAAGTAACACTTGTTACCCAGTGGATGAGCAAAACCATCTTATATACAAACATAAAATAGAGGTAATATGAGGAAGAGGGGGGACTGAACTCTCCAGCAGTAGTTCAAAATGGAACCAACTTGGAGCATAAAGCTTGACACCTAAGCAGGTAGAAGGGAAGCTCCAAACAAAGCATTAAAACAAACATCCTGCACACATTAGAAACAATAGGGTAGAGGTTTGCATTTCAGCAGCACAAAGAGAAAATGAAAGAAAACCACAGACAACCTGGCAATCATGTTGTCAAAAAAACACAAATAGAGAAGAAAAGCACTCCAGAGGAAAGGAATGATTGTTTTATCACTGGGGCTGATACTGAGATACCACTGCCAGAGAAGCACAGAAAATGCAGAAGTAGGGCAGAACAAGGAAAAAGGCAAAATACCTGATAACCTATGTGGCAGTGAGTCATAGTTCCTTTTAAGGAAAGCTTCATTGAAGTTCTTTGGATTAGTTGCTCCAAAAAGCCGATTCATTTCTTGGTTTAACACTGTTCTAACAGCATCAGGCAGATCCTTACTTTCAGATACTGTTGGAAAAAAGAAGCTGAGGTGAACACAGGTAATCACAATAAAATATGATTTATGTATTTATTTTAGCATTTTTCATGTTTACATTACCAAAGTATCTCAAAAGAAGATGCATGAAATTTGAAAAGGTAAATACTGATTGTGGTTAGAAGAAGCTTAACTGTGGCACTTAACTGATACTCAGAAAAAGTCAGAGCTTTTTTACATTAATATACTCCCCCCCTTACTAATTAAAACCTATTGGGCTCAAAAGGTTAATGTCATAAAAGTCTGTTCTTAAATGTGTCTACTCTGTAGCCCCCATCAGAAAAGGTGACCTTTGGGGCAGGGGAAGGGAGAGATTTCTTCCAACTCTTACCAATATGGACAGAATTCTAAGCCCTCTCCTTGCACGCTGACACAGGCTGTCAGCAGAAAAGCCACATTCCTCACTCAGCAGTTTCCATTTCTTCATTGCCCCTCTCTTTCAGCCTTCACATACTGGTCACAGTCTTAAAAACTCTTAGCAATACTGGAAAGACTCCTAAATCCAGATGCAGTCATAATAACCAGACTTAATTTTAGCATGAATCAGTTGTTTAAAAAGCTTTCTAATACATGCTTTACATATTTTGAATTAATTGTGCTAAAAACCAATGACTGCAGGTTTGGCATGACCTGGCAGTGCCCACAGATGGAGTCCTACCAAACAGATACATACCACTGCTGAAGAGATGAATCATACACTCGTGAAGCCAAGGATGACTAGAATCAATAGCAAAGGCTCTCTTCACAGACTGAAGCATCAGAAGGAACTTCTCTGGAAAAAAAAAAAAACAAGTGTTGACAAGTGTTCCAAAGCCTGTGGTAGGAAATCACTGCATTGTGTTACAGGAGTATTTAGTGTTTGAAATTAGAATGATCAGAAGAATTTACAGCCGAGTGTGCCGCAAAAGCTAATTTTAATAACATGCATCTATTTAACCAGTGAATTAAGTGGATAATCACCAAATGTTCACACTTTGGTTTTCACAGACTGCTCATTGCTGGCGTGTTGGTCCAGTGAAAAGTTCTGTGTCATGGCAGGGATGGGCTCCTCACATCTCATCAATAATTGCTGCATAAGTTCCAATACACACTTTTATGAATCACAAATTGTTGCTTTCATTAAGTGTTCTCACCTACCTTTTCGAAAATAAATCTCAAAGGCAAAAAGATGAGTCTCTATTTTGTTCTTCACTAAATTCTTCAGGGGTGTTAAAAATTTAATGGCTTCTTCCAAAGGTGCTTCAACCTACAGATTCAAGGAAGTGACACACAACTAAGTCAAAGTTCAAACCTAGTAACTACAACAAAAACCAGCTGAGTCACATCAGAGAGTTTCTCTCCTAAGGCAGTGCATAAGATGCTTAGAACCTCTTCTGTTACAAATTTTGCAACTTTCACTCAATGTCTAAACACAGACTATAAAGTCCAAAATATTTGCTTTCTGATGGCTACAAATTACGTTTGGCCATAGAGACACAAATCTTTTCCTTCTATCATACACCAGCAGTGAACACAACTGGAGCTGAACCTGCACTGAAAAGGGCAGTGTGGCTGCTCACACCAACCTACATACATGGGCCTGAGGTGATGGTAAATGACTGATAAAACACCCATGACATTCTGCTCATGTGAACTTCAGACAGGTTCCTAAAAGCTGCCAGGTCATGGTTAAAGTCCCAGCCAAAATACCAACAGCAAGCTGGAAGTAATTAGATATTGAAAAAGGTCTCCTGATCTCAGCTAGTGTAATCCAGTAAATGGATAGCTTTCACACAAATTAATTCTTGCAAGGGTTCTTTACAGAAAAGTATCTTGCACATAGAGGTTTGGGATTACTCAAACAAGAACTGTGAGTTGTCCTTAATTTTTTTTTTTTTTAATTAACAGAAACTACTCTCTAAGAAGCAAATACAAATTTTGTTGTGTGCCAATTCAGCAATTGTTGAAGTGATACATTTTGTTGCATGTAACTTGAGTTGAAGATCGCAATGGACACCTTCCTGCTAAATATAACTACAGCACCTGTCATAAAAACCACTCGCATCACTTCTATGTGCTGCTGATTTTGCATACACATTGTGCACATAACTATTTGGAACCAATAAAACTTCATTTCAAAGCCATGCCTGTAGTGCCAAAGATACATATCCAAACAAGTCCAGGGGCAGCTGTTTCAGGAAAACGATTTGCAAGTGACCAGCTATGTGAAAAATGGTCTTTTGGCACCAACTGCATTTGGAAGTGTCTATATCATGATTGTGATATTGAATTTGGAATTATATTATATTGACATCTGTATATTACAGACATAACTAGATTTGCCAAAGAAATGCATTAAATAGCTGCAATTATTCCTTATAATCTTGGGGACTGGCTAGATTTTTCATGGCTATCCCATGACATCCCTCTACTCCAGAACTCAATTTCAATACATGCTGTTGCATTTCCATCTTGACTAGCATTGCAATTAGTTCTGCTTCTTGCAACCACTGAACAACGGAAATACCAGCAATATTCTTAATAACTAGTCAAGTTTAAGTCATGTTTCCTGACTACGGAGTGAAGTTCACTGACTCAACTTTCAAATATCCCCTCAAAAGCAAATAAAACTCACTTCAGTGTGAACAGTATGAATATAGATTTAGAATACTGGATCTATAAAGACTTGCAATCTATACTACTATTGCTATAAATTAGTTTTTCCAGTCTCTATAATTTTCTTATCTTTCCCTCCCATTTTTTGAGTGTTTTCCTGCTCCTTACAGGTATAACTTCTCCTAAAAGAAGAGTCTTCTGAGTCACCTCCCTTTTATATCTCGCTATACTTCTTAATCCAGATCTCTAAATCCATCTCAATCTAGTCTACTATTTACTACTACAGCTTCTTTATTCCTTCCCCCCCTCCATTCAAAACATATGCAAACAAATCTTGTTAAAGCATTCTGTGATTCAGTGTCTCCTCTTTCACAGACTGACTGTGCGAACAAAAGAGTATCGGGGGCATAAAAGAGTGAACTAGCCCTAGAAAAGAATTCTTTTTAAAATGCTGCCTGTGAAGAAATGCCATGCCAAAAAAAAATAATAAGTTATTTAAATGGTTTTTAAGTTTTATGTGTGCTCACTACAAATTTTCTAGAAATTTCTAAGACTTTATTATTACATTGGTAAGCACCTTTGCCAGTTTCTCAGGGATAAGTTCCTCTTTCGGTCCTCCAATTTCTTCATCATCATCATCTTTCTTCTTTTTCTGATTCCTCTGTTGCTTCTCCTTCTCAGCATTTTTCTTCTCCTCCTCCAGTTGTGCTTTCTTCTGGGCTCTTCTCTGCTTATTTCGTAGCTTCTTTAGCTCCTTGTCAGACATATTTGCTGTACACACACACAGGACAAAACCACACAACGCTGATGTCTCGTATTAACAGCATCAAGCAGTTGTCAGACAACATCACCTTTTTTAAACCATATCTACTAATGAGCAGTGCTGCCATTACCTTTGTAAAAGCTTATTTACTATGGATAGATTGTTTTATAGGCTATGCTGATGCTTCATAATTCACAAATTCCTTAGTGGAATCGAGGGACAGAAATTAAAATAGTATACTGAGATGAAAAATACTAAAACTTGACAAATTCCTCTTAAAGGATCCTCTCATGAAGGATCCTCTATTTGTACCATTTGAGATGCCCCAAGCCATAACTGCTTATGCTGCTCTCGAATCAGAAATTAGAGGGGAAAAAAATTACATGATTTAAACATCATTTTTACATCAGAAGCAAGAGATGATAAAATTTAAGTTGCTACCTAGTGAAATTTCTACCCACTGATAAAATGCTTAAAAAGCTACTACCAAGCACATCTGCATAACTCTCCTATTCCATGGACAAACCACAAGGAGAATTCATGTTTCTGCAGTCATTCCATACCACAAACATTTGTACTTAAGAAACAGAACTCTCACTACAAACCCATCATTGTTCTGTAATAACCACAATAAGAGCATACATTAGTTTAATTTCCAGCAGAACATCTACTTTACCTTGCAGTCCAAGCTGCAATTTGCCAACTTTGAGTTGTGTAGAAATCTGGTTTTGACTACCACAGTTGACAACCATAACGAATGCCAGACCTTCCTAAAATACCCACTAATTAGTGAAAGTGCATGATGAATAAATCCTGAGGGTTGAATACCTGTGTCAGCCTCATGTTCCTTATTTTCATCTGTTAGGGGATTATCATGAAGTTTCAAATAGATCTCTATGGCAATCCGTGCTGCTTTGAAGTAGAAGGGATGTTGTCGAAGCACATCTTCTAGTTTTAACAAATCCACATAAGACCTAAGGGTGATCTTCCTCATACAGTAAGTATGGAAGTCAAACTGGTCATCCGTGATTTCTACAAAATGCTATCACAATGTAACATACCATTAGTTAGTACGTATTAACAATGAGATAATAACCTGGACTTTCAAAAAAATAATTTAGCAAAAGCCTACTGTTTGACCAATACAACCTAACTATTACAAACATCAACAAAACCCTCCAAAAATAAAATCGTGGTGAAAAGAACAGAAGGCATCTTAGCCCAGAACTAAAACATATCAATTTCAGTCTCTTAGAAGTAACTACCTCTAAGAATTTCCAGTTTAACAGACAACGGTTTTACAGCCACTGCATTCAAACATCATTTGAGGATGATTCAATCTTCTATGAACTGCTCTGTTTTTTTTTTTCATTCAAAACTATAATATTGATTCCACTATAATATTGATATTTTGAAATACTATGGCAATGAATCCCACACTTAAATGAGACATGATGTGAGAAAGTATTTTGTTCAAGCTCTGCTTTCCACACCATCTAATGTCCCTTTGTTTTTATTTGAGAAGCAGTGAAAAGTCATTAAGTCATGAAGTCTTTAACTTCTCCAAGTACTTATGATCTCACATAACTTTATCCTAAACTCAGCTTTGTTTGTCAAAGCTCAGGATAGCAGAGTAAGCACACCAAGCTAATTGCAGTCTCTTCCTTTGGAAGTTACCTCACAGCAGGTGTTTTACCAGCACATTTTTAAGAAGGTGTGATACTCAAATGTAAACAGTGTGACAGATTTACATAAAAGAAGAAAAGCAGTACTTCTTGACTTTTAATTCCTCACGTGTCCTTTTGACTGCTGCTCCACATCTGCACAGTTTTTGCAGCATTATATGTAATGGTTTCAGGATTCCTGAGCAGCAATAATTATTGTAAGACCTTTTACTACTTATGCATAGGCAGAGAATTTGTCACTGACTACGCTGCTGAACACTACATTTCATGGGCTGCTTAATTCAGTACTGAGACAGAGCAGGTGTTGGCCTTGCTGTTTTCAGTCTGTTTCTGTGATCATGTATTGATGAAATAATGAAGACTCTATAGAGATGCCTTAGTAATCTCCATCATAAACTACTTTTCTTGCAAAAGCTGTTTATTTGCTCCTACTCTGTTTTTCCAGCCACAAATCAGCTATTAAATCCATGAGATCAACTTCCCTACTTTTTCTGAGACAGTTTAGATCCTTTATGTTGTAAAGCATGAGATAAAAAGTGCTTCTGAAAACCAGAACACATTTTATCAACTAGACTGCCCTCTTCACATAATTGGCCCCTCTAAAAGATTTGGAAGGCATTACTCCTGATGATGGTTTCTGAATTCAACATATTTGCTGATCTTATTGTTGAACTTTACGACACCTTCAATTAATCCAATAAATAAATTAAACATAGTGACTTAAATCCTTAGAATTTTTTTTTTGGTGGCTTAAGTTATCACTTTATTTGCTGACCTCTTCTGTTACCCAAGACAATTTACAAGACTAATAGCTTTTTACACAAAAAAAAAAAATCTACACTAATTTATTTAAAGGATTTATGCAAATAAAATGCAGTCTTGGCAAATCACAAACTGGTGTGGATCACAAGGGACCTTAAAGGTCATCTGTTTCCAACCCTCTGCCATAGGCAGGGACACCTTTCACTAGACCAGGTTACTTTGATAATTTTACATTGCCTTTTTCAAATCAGAGAATATTCCAGAGCTGAGTCCTCCTTGCAGAAGAGCAGCAATGCTGAAATCCCCTAGCACCTCTCTATCTGCAAAGAGGCACAGCTTCCTACTAAGTTCTGCTCTTTCAGCACTTCTTTTACACCCTCAGCTGTCTAGTCTTTTTTCTAGACTTTAATGTGCTTTAAAAAAAGCTTCTTTCTAAAGTTGTGCATCCAAATTCTGTTGTTTACCTCACTATGGATATCTACATTTAATGTGCAAGTATCCCCCCTTTTTAATAAAATTTCTACTTTAAGAAGTCTTTATTTTTGCAATAGCTTCATTTAAATTGTAGGTTTTTTTTTTTTTAAGGAGAAGATAGTTAATATTTTTGGTAATATTTTAAACATGTATTGTGTACCTCCAAAATAGTGCCTTAATAGTAACTGAGATCTGTCCTTTACTTTAAGGATGGGCTTGTCAGCTCATCCACTTATTTTTGGATTTGAAGTGCACATACTCTTCACTTGTATCTAAATACCCATTTCTTATGTACATTGCCAGAATTAAAATTATTTTTGACAGTTTTCTCCTCTCGTCTGGATCTTTAAGTAACTTTATAAGATCTTTTCATAATACACAGTTTACAAAGGAACTTTTAGGAGGAAATGCAACTTGCCAGCAACCAACATGAAATCCCTCCTGAAGCTACATTAAATGCATCCTTACTGCTCAGAAAAGTAACATATTAGCACAGTAAACTTCAACCAGTGTTTTCCAATCTAAGTCATTGAGCTGAATACGTACTCTCTCAATTTCATGGCATTTCTTAAGTGCTTCTCCAAATTTGTTCATTGCCTTGTAGGCTTGTGCACATTCTGTCTGAAACCACATGCACTGCATTTCATTAAGGTTCTCTACTGCCGAGGTTCCTTCCTAAAAGCAAAAACAGCATTATACAAAAAATAAATCTCACTGGATTCATTGGCTGCTATTCCTTTTATCTTGTCCTAATTAAAAGCACAAATAAAGAAAATGAATGTTAAATCTCAGAACTGAAGTCCTGAAAGTTGTTAAAAGTTAAAATTGCTTAGCTTTGTTGATTAATATAAAAATACAAATACAAACATCTTTGTTACACGTATTGGAAGAGTCAGAAAGACACAATGAAGAGCCAGGCAGTGACCATTTCACTGTGACAGTTACTCATCTTCAGATTAGGAGAGACCTTCATTCAGTGTTTTTAATACTGTGTGCACAAAAGTAACACATGGCAGCATGGAAAAATGGCAGAAAAGTTCTAGCCCACAACAAGACCCTGACACCTGCAGGAAATCCTGCAGGATTTTCTTTTTCTCCTCAACCAAAATTGCCATCTGCATCTTTCAGAGAACTGCTGATTGAGTTAAGCATCCTCACAGTAGTAGATGATTATTTCTCATGCAATCAGTACTAGAGAGTAAGGTAAGGGAAAAGGGACACTTAACTTTGACATCTTCTGGTTCAAAAAAGGGGATTACAGTTGTCTTTCAAATCTGATATTTATATATATTCGCACAGATCCACAGAACTTAGCAATGAAAGAGAAAGGCAGTGTTGAAAACAGCCTGATTTAGGCAACTGAAAATGAGGAAAAAGTGCCAGTTCTGCCAGCATTTTCATTATGCTTAATCTAGGACTTCTCTAATTATTGTTTTTTAAGGAAGAAGCCTGTATTTGAGCACTAGATATAAGATCAAATGGAGATAAGTGAGATTCTAAAGAGCAACATCATCAAATTGTTTCAATATTTCTCCATTTCAGTTTTGGGTAACTGGTATGCTTCCTTTTTAACATCATCTTCAAGCTACTTAAGGCATTGAGGGAGGTCAAATTAACCTAAATTCATAGTGGGTTTGCATCAAAACTCAAACATAAAGCTACTGAGCATATATAAAAGAGAACTTCCCCTCCCCTCATGTCGGCCTGCACATAGCCTTCATTTCACAAGATCCTTCAGGTTTCCTTTATGAACAGAACTCTCCCTTCTCTCCATTCTACCTTACATTCCAGGTTTCTCCTGCTCTTTAAGAGAGGAGAAAATGGGACAAACAAACAGGAAAGGCTTTACTTTTGCAGGTAGATCCCAACAGCTTGTTGTCTGTCTCCCATAGACAACACACAAATGACACTGCCAGTATTGCAAAACTTTGGAATTTGACAAATAGTCTGGAGAGACTTCACTGTGCTGCTTTGACTTGCAGTTATGAAAGAATAATATCAAAGTAGGACATTTTAAAAAGTAACTAACCTGTGTGACCATCAAACCTATCAAAATGGGGCTGCTGCAGGGACAAAAAGTGCTGCATGAAATTATGCAATTTCCATAACACAACATTTTTCTTCCAGATAACTGGTCATGTGTAAGAACACGGAAAAATAAAAGAGGTGTAACATGCAGCTTTCCTTCATCACTGATAAACAAGGACTTGGGGATGAAACGTTCATACAAGGAAGACACCTCACAAAGGCTCTCAGCTGTTAGCCACATAAAAAAAATTATTTTCCAAGAGACATCTGAATTCTCTAACTTGCTACCATTAGAAAAAAGAGTCGTGGACAACTTTAAGAGATCTTTCAAGTATCATACAGAATCAACATTAAACCCAAAGATTACTGTGCAAAAAATATTTTCTCAGAAGTTTTCTCTAAAACAGGCATGCTGTATTTTTCCTACCTAGCAAAAATAACCAAATCCAAGCTTTGTAGAGTTTTCACTTATTCCTATGAAATCATGCTTATCCAAGTTTAATTCAAACCCTGCTATGGACTACTATAACTGAAGCAAGCAACTATAGTTGCTCTGAAACAGAATTTAAATATGATAGAGAAGCTGACTGCAAAGTTAAAAACAAAAAGTTATTCCATAAGAGATTAGGCCCACATTATTCCAAAGACTTCTAATTAAGTGCAACAAACCCGTGTAAACTTAGAACACATTTCTTCTGCTTCTTTAATGGAGTTTGCTTTCAACATATATTTTGCACACTTGGAGTTGATAAATCTGTCTGCTGTGTCCAAAGCCTGAGCTTCATCCATCCACCTTGCAGCTTCTTTAATATTTCCAGCATGCTATAAAGATAAAAATTTAAGTCAGATTGAGTAATTATAAAACATGCATGTTTTATCTATCCCACTGCTTGAAATAAGTAGGGGTTTTTTTAGACTTTTTAAAAATAAATAGTCTACTTCAAAAGCAATAGATCTTGAAAGAAAAAAAAAAAAAAGCAGTTAAATAACTTTCCTCATTATGGAATTACTGGTCTTTTAGCACTGAATGTTGTTCCTGAAAATGCTTGAAGAACCAGTTTGGATAATCTCATTCTGATACATTATCCCTAGAGCACCCTGAGAAATTGTCTTAAGCAGCTAAAAAAATACGGGATAAGAACAGATGAAAGACACAATCTGATTTATCAGTGTGGTATTTAAAGTGAGAATTCACATTTTGTTGTACATTTCTCCCTTACTGAGTTAGAAACCTACATAGTGGCTTTTTCATATGCAGCAGAAAACCCCATCTCAAGTATCTAAAAAATACCCTTACCTAGAAACTCACTGGAATTCCTAACAAATGAATAACCTCTGGTCACTAAGAATAAAGCCAAACTTACCTTATAGATTTTTGCCTTCACAAGGAAGAGTTCTATCAAAGTGGGAGTACTTTCTATAGCAGCATTTATATATTCTAGAGCCAGGGATGGCAGTCCAATTTTATCATAATGCTGAGCCAAATAATACTGGACCCAGAGTAAAGTGGTTGGAGGTTCTTCTTTACCGTCATCTGGCAGGAGTAAAATGGAGAGAGGTTGTTTGTTCAGTTTATTACTAAAACAGCACACCAGAAGTAGAATGCTCTAAACACAACCACTGAAGTTAATTCTGCCTCTCTATCAGACCTAGGAGAGCTTTCAAACAACTGGCTCCAGGTACAGAAATGAGCTTTTTTAAATCTATCCAAGACTTAGACATCTACTGCTCCCTTCTCCTTCTGTGGTTTTCAGGAAAAGGGTTATCAAATTTGGGTCAAAGGGAGGTGCACTCTGTTCCAAGTATTTGCTTAGGGCAGTCAGATATGCAAAACCTCCAAGAACATAAGACACAGTCCCCACCAAGAGCTCCAAAACGACACCTCTCCTTGAACATTGTACTATCAGTATATTGCCTTTTGTTTGGCATTTCTGTAGTTATAGATTTGACACCGATTTCAAGCTTCAGTTTCCTCAACAGTGGTAAACTTGAGTCTTGAAAATAGCATACTTGAACTCAAAACTGTGAAGAGATGACTAAATTCATGGATCCAGGAAAAAAATGTAGAACAAGTGACTATATTTTGAATACAGACTTTATATTTGAGCGCTATGATTCAGTTCTGTGTTAGGGGAAAACCAGAAAAAACCCACATCACCTCTGTTTCTTCACTCCCTATTTCCCCACCTCTGAATGGACACACAGTGCTTACAACCAGGCACTACTTCCATGAAGCCCAGCAGTCTCAACACTCACCATTTGGGTTAAATAACCTGCAGCTTCTTAGAGAGGTTTCATAACCTATCACGAGCTCTTCTATGATTGCCACCTACACATGCAAGACGAGACACAGAAAAAATAATCTGTGGGCCAGATAATATTTTATTTCAACTTGAGCTACGTGGTGTTACCCAAACTAGTTATTTTGGTAAGAAAACTCTGCAATATCCTGAATTACATTACATTTGAGAATGTACCCAATCTCACTCTAATTTTAACAAACTATAACCAGGCCTCCCTTGGTGAACACTAATACAGCTTAGAATTACTAAATATTAAGTTTTCTACATTTACCAACTTGACACATGTATGCCCAACGTATGTACTTCTTTTTTCTCTCCACTATTATCAGGTCATCTAAAGCAGTGCTGATGGAGAGAACATTGAAAAAAAATGCTTTCCTTCACCTCTTCAATACACCACAGTTATGAGGTAGAACACGTAAAAACTGGTTAGAGCACTTACCTTCTCCTTGTCTTTATATAATGACCTCAAAGTATTGAAGACTGGTGGGCAACCTTTGCTGAAATTCATCCTTAAGAACTTGTCCAGACATTCCTTAAACTTTTCACCTTGAGAGGAAAAAGACCTGTTGATTTTGTTTTACCAGACATTACTCATCAATTGCAGATTGTTTATACTGTTAAATCAGAATCTAAGAAACACAAGTGTTGATCACTACCTGCTCAGCAAAAAATTCACTTACCAGACAAAAAGTTTAATGGTAATCTTCTTGGAACTAGTCCCCTTGGGTATTTAGTCCAGGCCTCTTCATAGATCTTTAGTCTCTCCATCATATTAGCTGGAAGAGAATTTTAGAGTTTACTTTCCCCTTCCATTCTGGCACGAAGGAAGGGGGGGGCCAGGGGAAGTGATTTATACCTGACTAAAAAAAGAATCAGCATATATAGGAACTATAATGTAATATATATAATGGCTCTATCCTTCCTAAACAACAGAATTTTCCTCCTTATTCTTATTAAAACTAATGAATTGAATGACTCCAAGGTATACAGTGTCTGTTAATTCCTCTTCCAGCACTAGAATACTAACTGCTAATCTCTCATCTTAAAAAGAGCTCCTGCCTTATTGCTGTCTAAAATCTTCAAAGAGGACCATTCAGTTGTATTAGCTACAACATAAGATAAAGATAAGAGAGGCAGTAAAGGAAAAATTCAAAATGAAAACTGTCATCTAAGAAATAATTCTGTTCTTTCAATCACGTGCAAAGACTATTGCATTTTTACGATTCTATGATTTTAGATAAGAAAAGGTAACAACAATGCAAGAAATATTTCCTGTCTTTCTTAAGAAACCCCAACATTATGACGGTATGTAGACACTATGACTAAAAAGCAAAATTTAAATGGGGACTTTCAAAATAATAATTTTAGTATTTAAACCAATGCAAGCTTTTCATACACATCTTGATTTCAAATATGCAGAAAAAGCTTATTTACTACAAGGTATCAAATCATTACCCGGCTTAAGTGCCTTTTCTAAGCCTTTGTAGTAAGCCCAGTTTTCAGGATTTCTTTCTTGCAGTCCCTTGTAGACTTCAACTGCTTCTTCAAGTCTGCCAAGCTGAAGCAGGAGTTCTCCTGTGTGAAAAACAAGATGTTTTAAATCAAGCTAACAAGACACTAAAGCAGTGTAAAATTTATCACTCTACAGTAAAAGACTGGAAAATCCTTAACTCCACGCAGATTCTAATTTCATAGAAAAAATAAGCACTACATACAGCATTACAAACTAGTTGACAGATATGCTTTTACTTTGACAATAGCTGAAATTACAGTAAGATTTTACAACTCAGCCCGTAATTCCTGAAACTTACTTGAAAATTTAATGCAAAATGCAAGTGGTTTGTTATTTTTTTCTCACTTACTGAAGTGACTGGTTACTTTAAGTGCAGTTTTTACTGCAGAAGACACATGGTATTTGATGTATACAGCATCCTGAAAACCAAACAAATTGCAGAGCTGCAAGTAAGAGAATGGTTCTTCAATTTGGTATTTCATGAAACTAACTTCAGTGTTTTTAATCAAGCCATTGATTAGATGAATGAACTGTCAAGATTATGCAAACAAGTTTCCTTTTCATGATACTTCAATACAAATTAAAATTGATAATGTAAAGATTAGGTCTAACAATTGTATAACCATCTTTGTTAATGCTGGAACTGCAACAAGAGTAAATTTCCCGTTTCACAATGGAAAACTATTTTACAAAGCTTTGCTATTGGCTAATGTTAGGCAACACACCAGAGGTGAACAATGTAACTGTAGGCTAAGGCAAGATTTTTTTACCCAGTTTAAGAGGAAAATGCAAATTTACCTTTCTTGTTCCCTATGTCACACAATTAACATGCAATTTTGTCAAGAGATGCTGCTTTCCACAGTTAGAGTAACTTGAGGACTACACACACAATCTAGTGCCCAGGAAAACATCAATAATTTACTCACTGAGAATAACAGAATTGGGAAAATAAACCTTAAATTCTTTCTCTGAGGTGAAAGTTAATTTTTTTTCCTATCTACCAGCAGCAAATGCCAATGCAAGTTTCAGTGGTTTTCAGTTGTACTTCAGCCACAGGGGCTTTTGCATGTGTGCTTAAAATTTGCACACACTCATTTATTACGATGCTTGTCCAGAGAACACACAGCAGCCAAGCCAGTCCAAACAACACAATGGGAGCTGTGCCCAAAAAAATTAATCACTTGTACCCTGTTGAAAGTATGCAGACTGCAAAAAGTATTTCCATCCTTTTGTCTGGTAACTTCCTAGGGGGTTTTGTGGTTAGTCTCAGGTTTATTTCTAATGAAGCCCTATTTGAAAAACCTATTTCACCCCAAACTTTGGACCTTCAAACACTATGTATGTCACATAGCACATCAACACAGAACATAAAGTATGTCAAAAAATCCTTCAGATAAAAAACTAAAGTCACAAAAAAAACCACTCCCACCCACAGAAGTCCCACTACTGTGTTTCAAAAATTATCTGTGATACTGTAGTCTCTATATCCATCTCCTTTTATATGCAAAGCAAGTAAGATATTCAGCTACCGTGGAGAGTCATCTGCAATCAATCTCCTTGAGGAAGCACCACACCTCCCATAATACTGTCACTGCTCAATTCCTAGGTTCCTTTTGCAAGACAGTGAGATTACTATTAGCATAAATAGGGAACTAGCTACAACATCTACATGAACAAACTAGAGTAAAAGGATTTCTTCTCTTTACTTTAAGCAATTATCTAAACATATTCCAGTGTGGGCCAAGAACAAGCAGTACCTCCAATAGATTGGCAGTTTCACAGAAAGACTGTACAAGCATCAAGCAGAAGAAGAACAAAGCATGCTTTAAGAAAGTGCACCTGTTAATAGAGCTGTTACAATGAACTTGTATCACTCTGCAATTCCATCTGTGGAATATAAGCTACACTATTGTACTGATCTGTTATAGTATTGTACACCAGGTTTATAATCATACAACAGAAGCTACGCTAGCCTCACTAAAGAGCCTATTTCTATATACTGCAAGGGTGACTGAGTACATTTAAAAGCCTTCTGCTGTATCAAAGATGATTCTTCCTTTTCAGCACGTGGTATCCTTGTCAGGGCCACTCTATCTCTAACAGCACAGGTCTGGGTACACAACTCAGACAGAACTTCAGGACATCCATTTAGGATCTCCTGTCTGAAACACCTGTTAGCTTAAAAGTTTCAGAACAGCATGTTTGTACCTCACTGATGTCTTATCAACCTGGGACAAGAGCATGACAGGGACTCAATAAGCTGTGAGACAAGCAGTCCTTTACAATAGCAAAATTAAATAAATTAAGCTAAAACCAAATCTGAGTTCCAAAAGATGGGAAAAGCTGACAGTATAGACATCCCATTGTATGCTATGTGTTTAAATGTATCTTCAGAAAGTCAGTGATTACCTTTCGTTTCTTCAACAGCCAGTTTATCACAGATCTGTTTTTCATAGGTACAAAGATGCTCCAAAGCTTCTTTATAAAGCCCTGCTTCCCGGAGGACCTGATTTTGATAAAGCAGCAGTTCACTGTACTCATAGTCCACTTTGTCAGGTGATGTCTACATAGGAAAGCCACACAAAGGACATAGATCAGAATTAGATCATGGAATTAGATTCTAATTCTAAAATTTGGGATCAAAATCATTCGACTAAAGAAACTGCATGAAGTTTTCTCATCAGGAAAGGAATATTTTATTTTTGGCTTAAGCAGCACTCCATATACCAATTTCACGTTCTCCTCTTACCTGCTGTGTCTTCCTAAATTCCTCTAAAATTTTTGCTGCCATTTCGTAGTCTTCCAGCAAGTGGTAAGCAATGGCATAACCAATCCATGATGCTCGCTGCGCAGGTCGGAGCTGAAGCAACTGGTATCTTGTTTCCTGCAAAAAAGTAGCTGCTAATTTTCCTGACTTTACTCTGATACTCTGTAGAATCCATTAGGCAATCAATATTCTGTCTTCAGTATTCTAGTATTTAGGAAGTCACTGTGAAATAGTTTTCTATATGCATTTTATTAACCAGAGAAAGAATAAACTTTGAATTGCAAGGGTGTTCACTGAATAAAAAAAAAATAAGCCTTCGCAAAATAACATGTCCAACCAAATCCTGATGAGTCAGATTCATTTTGTTAATGTATGACACACATGCTTTTCCTGTCTAACCACTTATGAACACAACGTAATTAAGGGTACTTGGTTTGAAATGCAGGAACATTTACCAGTGTTTCAAATTAACCTTGAAAGTACATGTGTATTTTAATAATTGGAAGTGTTCTTAGGCAATACAGGTCACGCAAACACATCCCTATTCTTTGGCAAGAGGATAATTACAGCTGGAAAAGACAACAGATTTGCTTGGTATCATGCAATTTTAATCTGAGGAAAAGCTGGAGCTTGTTTTGTTATAGACTGCTGAAAGGCATTTTCACCCTAACTTTAAGGAAAAAAGTTACTTCCTATTGAAAATGCCTCAACTGTCAAAAGTAGGGATTAACAAAGAACTAAAACCAGTTGCAGCTGTTTTAATAGAATGATGATCACTCAAAATACTTTGAAGTAGGAGAGGCTGGAATTTAAAGCAAAGGGAAAAAAACCAACCAAAACACAATCTTATTCCCAGATTTGAGACCAAATTCACATTCTTCAGAAACCAGCATATGATTAGCCATGAACTACTGACTTCTAAGCATTCAGTAACCATGTGTTACCTGTATGTTCAGAGATCACAAAATTTGTATTCACATTTATCCAGAGGCCAAGAAAATAGAAATTTGCAAACACATTTTGCAAATGTGCGTTTTGGTACCTACATGAAACTTAGTGTTTCAGTTACCTTGTCTCGGCAAGAGGGGAACCAAATTTCTAAATGAAAAAAGTCTAATATGAAAAAATCGGTGATTAAGAATTGTCCTGACTCAGGAATAAGTTCTCTGAGGACCTGTGCTAGCTGATGGCTCCACACAACTCTGAGCACAGAACTTGCTCGTGGGTATACTAATGATACCCTAATTTGAAAAGGAAGTATTACATGAAGAGACCAACTCGTGCCTTTTAAATAACACAACTTCAGAGGTGCAAGGGAAACCTAAAAAGATGAAAACCTGACCAAAAAATGGAGCTGCCACTCACTAATGCCCAAGTTGGCAAGGGACCAAAATATGGTGCTTCATGCAACACACTGCTTGTTTTGTTATTACCTACTGCTAAGAGAAAACGGGGGGCCACTGATGTAAAGGTGGAGGGATATATAGTACAAAGTTACTAAAAAATACAAACTCCTTTGCCTGAATGAAAGTCACATTCTGAACACATTGCCTCTTACCTACAGGAATCCTTTCAAGAAAAGAACAAGACTGGAGATTATCTACAGTTGGGTTATATAGCATCAAAAAAAAAACCACCAATAAGGCAAGCAATTCTGCACTGAGCTGAAAATGCATAATTTAATTTGCCATTAAATCTCTGTATTTTATAGAAATTGCTCAGTAGCATATCTGCTTTTACTTTCATGAAGTGAAAGAGTTGCATATAGTTTTAACCTTCTGGACCTAACTATTTTTTTTTTGAAATGTCATTAATCAATCTGCCACCTTTGCTGCAATTCCTTAAGTGATAATTAAATGCAGCATGAATACTCACCCTGTAACCTTCAAGATCCCTCATTTGAATCTGTAGCAGAGAAAGGTCTCTCAAGATTTGAAGATTGTCTTTGTCCCATTTCAGTGCATTTCTATAGCATTTGATAGCTTCATCATACTTCTTGTCTGACCTCTGAAGAAGGCCATAGACATGCCAACCTGGAAAACTCTATTAAGGCTTCCACTGAATTTGAGCAGGGACAAATGAGCTCCAACATGGCAGTGATAGAACAGCTGGCAACAAGCTTTCAAGCTGTTTTATAAATGGACAGGAACACTACAATTCTTTTTGTAGAAACTTTGCCAGTTATATGTATGCAATCATATAATAAGCTGCAAATGTTACTTTTCACATACTGGGGGAGGAAATAAAGTAACAGGATCTCTGAAAACTCTATTAGGCTTATTTGAACTCTAAGTGTATAACCAGTCTTTTTACAATGTAATGGCAACTACTCATGCTTCCAAAGTAAATCACATGCTTAAATGCCCACCATGAGTTTACAGGTGCAAACTAATGATAAAAAATACACAAATGCATGCCAGAATAACATGTAAGCCCAACTGTGACTGTAAGGAGTGCAAAGCATCTGCCCTTTGGATAGCTTAGACAAAATACTTACTGGAAATGGAAAATTCTGAACTTCCAGTTTGAAGTTTAAACTGGCTTTTATTGCTATTCTATAAATCCAAGTATATGCAGAAATCAACCTTTTCAGATCATCAGCAAAAGCCCTGTTTCAAAAAGGATACAGACATGACTCTTCAAGTCATTCCTTAGGCCTCTGCGCACAAGTTCATAAGCTTCCTCTTTCTTCCCTAGACAGTTCAATGTTAGTCCTTTCATTGCCAAGGTTTCTAAGAAAGAAAAAAAAAATTAAATATGCTATTTAATTTTTTATTCATTTCATGGGTTATTCGTTTTCATGGGTTTTGAGCTTCATATAGCAACCCTAAACATAATATAAATGCAAATTTAGATTCAGTTCTCACTATCAAGATTTCATTCTTTTCTCACGTGGAAAACTCTGCTGTCAGATTATTAGCTTAAATATATCATACACAGCAATAAACCTTTTATATTACTTCCATCAAAATATGAAGCAATGTTTTATTTTTAACCTGTCTGCTCTACCAGCTTTTGGAGGTATTTTTTAACTACTCAAGTATTTATTCACAATTCTGATGTTTCTACACATCCACCCATACCAAAGTAGTTGCAAAAAAGCCACAAAGCATTTCTGAATAGTGCTAAGAGACTTTCATTAAGTATTAAGAGCTGACTAAAAATACAGCTAAGGAATAAACACCTTTTTCTTCTTTTAAAATATGAATATTCCTTCAGAAAAGTAGCGGCCCACAGAGCTGACAGAATACCGAACAATATTCAGCCTCTTCCTTTTGTTTTTCACTTTTATCTGAGTGAATATCAATTTCCTAGGAAAAGTGATTTAATTAATGCATACTTGTACTAGGAACTTGCACCATTAATCTTAGACTTGACTGATAAAGAATGGGAAGCTCTGACTACTGGTAAGATCAGTCTTTAAAAGGACAAATCTTACCAACAGTAAATGCTTAATACACATATTTCTGGATGCTTTTATTGCTTTAGGGGCAAAAAGTTAACAGTGAAGGGGTATAAAACATGAAAATAATTCCTCTACTGTTAAGTACAGTGAAAAAGACAGCACGTGCCATTTGAAAACTTACCTCCATGTTCTGCAAACTTGGGATTGGAAAGGATCTGTTTACAGAACTTCAGCCCATTTCTATACTGCTTATGTTCATAACACCTCTGTAGAAAAAAAAAAAGTTTTATTCAAAAAATTTAGAGAGGAAGTATTTATGCATGCCTGAAATGACACATCAGTACAGCTACAGATTTTAAAAAATGTACTAATATTTTAATGAATCCTGTTTATTGAGCTTCCTGTGTTTAAAAATTCTTTCCATTGACAGAGAAAAAAAAAAAGCATGTTTTTATGAACACCATGAGCTTAAATGTATAAGTGAAGACATATTATCATACAGCAGATTCTCAAGTATGATACAACAAGAAGCTGAAGTGCCTGAAGAGATTCAACTCTCCCTTAACACAAAAGCAAACCTTATGTTGTAACACTGGTTAGCACTGAACCCACTTTGGCCAATTATCCTGAATAGAAACCCACGAGACAACCTCCAACAACCATCCAAGCTGGAAAGACACATAAATCATTGGAACTTGGCTTAAAGTACCTCTGAAAGCAACCTCTTATGATGAGTTTCATTACAACATGTATCTCATACATCCAAACTTTCAAAACTAGTACACAGTAACATTATATCTTGCCATCCTGGAAATTTAAACACTCCTCTGCTGTTTTCTTAGTCCAACTCTTTTGTCTGAGCCTCATTCATAATGTGAGGTGACCACAATGCACAACAGCACACAGCATGAGTTTTAAAAACCAATTTTAGTATTTTATTTATGTAAATATACTTCTTGTGCTCATATTTAAATATAAGCCAAAAGAAATAACATTATAAACACCAATTCATACATTTTAGGTCACTTTGGCAAATGCTTGGAACCTCGTACGTTTCATTTTTTTTTGTAATGAAATAAACATTTATGAGCCCAGGAGCACACACTGACTGAGCACCAACCCAAATCCTATTAATCCTGTTACTAATTACAAAGCCATTCATAACAGGACCTCACTGACTCTGGTTGATTCATTCTGGTGGCAGGATGGCAGACAGGGGTGTAAAAACTGGGTACAGCTCAGAGTTTTCAAGTCCTTCTAAATAAGTTGTTGCTCAGGACTCCATCTTTCCTCACACTGTTCCAAAGTAATTATCCAAGAGCATTCATAAGCACATATGAACACCATGTGTCCTCAAACCACTCACAACAAAAATATTTAGGAAAGGCAGACCCCAGGTCTTCCCTTCAAGCAGAAGGTTCTAAAAATAAAACTTTTAAAAGTTACATGAATGTTAGGGGAAATGCTTAAAAAAGAAAATGGCATATTTACAACTTCTGTGTTTTATGCTGCTCTTCATAATGAAAGATGCTGTTTAGTGTCTGGTTTTCTCTTGGAAATGCCAACAATAAATTTCAAAGGTGTAAAAAAATGGCAAAACACTAAGTGCATGTATTATTTTCTAGTATTAAAGTCATAAAGCTGAAATAATATGACTGAAGACCAAGATGCATCACAAACCACCTATCTTGCTCCCCCTACACGGTCACCACCCTTAGGAGAAAGGGAATTGCTCTCATGGAAAAGGAGGGAGAAGGAAGATGCCCAGAGAGAGCAAGCAAGATGTACTCAAAGTGGAACAGATCAACAAAATTAATTAGAATGGTTTTAACTTGAACAGACCTTCAAAGGCCATCTAGTTCCACCCACCCACTCCCATGGGCAGAAACACCTTTCACTATACCATGTTGTTCACAGCCCCATCCAACCCTGACTTTGAACACTTCCAAAAGACAACTCCCTCTGTTCACCAAGGACAGGAAAAGTCAGCACTGCAAAAGAACGTTTTAAGGGTTAGGTAAGAGGAAATCTGTACAGGCAACTTTTTTTTTTTTTTTCCCCCTATTAAGCTTGACTGGTATTACTTACACCTTCCAGCCATTGTCATTATCAGCTTTCAAGTAGCTGGCTGAGTCATTATAATCAGCACTAGTCAGAGCTGACAGACTTTTTTTTTTTTTTCCTTTTTCTTAAATTGAAACCATCAGTCATAAATGTTACCAGCCAGGTCTCCTCCCTGAAAAGTAGAGCCGCCACTTGCCCCCACCCAGGTAGTTGTGAAAGCAGCAGAACCTGTCACAGAAGTGGTGCAGCCACAGGAACTGAAGAACGTGTCTGCAGTGTAACTAAAGCACTGTCACAAGCAGATGGGGCACTCTGGGGCTTTGAGTACAGCTTGCTCAGATGCTGGCTATGAATGTGACATCTTGTCACTAAATGGTTCCATCTGATGTACTCTAACAACCAGGCTCTCACCTTGAAGTTTAGGCAAAGTCATATGGGATATATGCTAGAGACAGGAAGTATTTGCACACAACATTTTCTAGAGTGATACAGAGCTTATAATGCAAGGTAGTTTGGAACAGAGCAAACTCACTGAGAATTTTAACAAATTCTTCCTTTAGGCTTCATGGAGGAAAAGATATACAAGTTTATGTCCACTTACATCTCATAACAAAGAAAGGTTCTCATAACCCAGAAGCTACTTGGGTAAGGCCAACAAATTATCAGCAAACAATCTGGATATACTTTTATCTCCAGAATACAGCTCTGTATGTTCCCCAGTGAAGCACCAAAGGTCTTCTTTGACAGGTTAGTTCTAGATCAAGACAAGTTGGAATGATTTCCTGTATACAATTTCACCACGTTTTCTAGTTAATACTTTCAAGTTTATTTCATTCTGTTAATGCAAACATTTCAAATTGTGTTATTTTATGAGTTTCCTTATTCTGTATATGTGTTATATGAACACACTGTATCTTCTGATATTGTAAAGAAGGGAACAAATGAAATTGAGGTCACATTTAGTTCTTCAGAAAAGAAGAGACTGTTTCCTCACAGTGGGCCCAACAGCACCACTGAGATTCCCCTGCCTGAAGCTGTGCACATACTTAACTCATCCTCCAGAGAGATTATGGACTAACAAGCTTAAATTAAGGTGTGAATGAGACAGAAGAAAGCCAGGATAGAAGCATATTGCAACCATGGCTGGTACAAACCTCAGTGAACCTATAGTTTCAAGGAACAGACAATTCAAACAAAAATCTTTTAACAAAAAGGAGACAGAAAATATATACACAGTCTAGGAAAGAAGATCCTTAAGCAAGTATGTAGTTTCTAAGTAAGAGAAGAAAAAAGAATGAGCAATTTAAATTTAAAAAAAATCACAGAAGCAGGAATGGTGACATGTCAAGTATTCTTGAGACATAAAGATACAGGCTTTCCAGAAACAGGAATTTTATTCATCTGGGTAGCTTGTTTCCTCCCAGATGAATAGCTTGCAGCAGTCATTCTCAGAGCTCCAACCCTTGCTTTAGGACAGATGTTCTGCAGAAGTAACATATTTCTCTGTTCCAGAGATGGCTAGAAGAGCACAGTTGCCTGCACCAAGCTAAATTCCTGCACATATAAACTTCAAAGCTAGCAGGGGGAGTGTGCTTGTGATGCTTGACAGACAAGTGCTGCAGCTACAACTTGTGACATCATCAATGAGAAAACATAAAAGCTAAACTTGAAAAGAGTAAGGTTAAGAAGGCTAATGCTTCAGAAGAACAGAATCTGACTCTACATCAGTATTGAATTTATTACACATTTCCTGCCCTTCAAAGTTTTTAGTTTAATATGTTACCAGATCTTTTAAGATGCCTAACAAGCTTTTCTATACATGCTGTGGCCAGAACAACAACCTATTCTAAACACACCAAGATTCTTTTTATACCCCTTAACTAATTTTCCATCTTTATAGCAAGGAAATAACACTTGCTTTAATACAATTGTACAAAGCATAAGTAAGATGAGGCAGGCAAAGTATGACTCCTTCAAAATCATGCAAGACTACAGGAGGTAAGTGACAATTTGCATTTGCATGGCTTCCCCCACCACCAAGTATTTATTCAATGGATCAGAACGCACAGCAATTACTAGACAGACTGACATAGAAATTTTAAGAAAGAGATGGCCCATATTCTCTATAATTCAGTCTGAGGTGGAAGGAGGGCTTGTATTTGATGTTCTCTAAATTGTATTAAGGCATCTGTGCAGACTCAATCTCTGGCCAGCAGATGCCTTACACATGCACATGGCTAACTGTGTCAAACGTTAATAAATTCCTCCACATTTCTTCTTCGGTGGATGCCATGAAGAAAGGTGAAAAGACTCCCACTATTTGCAGCTTACCTACACCTAATCACAGCTCATGGCTACATGGAGTTTGTT